>NW_020290624.1:182391-548316 GCF_003184585.1 Aspergillus saccharolyticus JOP 1030-1 | reverse complement strand
CGCTCACCAGGTGTGGTGGTGCGTAGGAATTGAGTGACTTTCTTCTTTTTGTCACTGAAGAGGAGGTGGAAGAGTGCTTTGTCGAGGAGGGAGGTCATGATTCTTTGAGGTATATTCTGGGTGGAGATGGGATGATGATTGTTGATACTACGTTACTTAAGCATACGCAGTAAATTAACTTAAATAGTTAAGGCATGATGCGGACCAATCAGTAAGTCACGATCCAGGGGTGCTGCCGTCACTCACTGTTTACAGTGGGCCGTGGTCCACTTAATATCACGTGATTAAATAAGTAGGGATAGGTAAGGTAGTTATGTAACTCCTCCTCATCTTCACGACTGTTTCACTTCCCCTTGTATTGCACCTGAGTGGCTCTGTCTCGCTACCTCTTACCTTCATCACATCCATACCCCTGCCACAGGCGAGCTTCCACTCTTGTTTTATATTACAGATAGTGTACCCGTTCCAGCAAACAGACGACCTTCAACTTATTCTCTGGCTCAGCTCGCATCTCGTCAATTAATATCTTTCACTCACCCCCACCACCACCATGGTCTACACTATCGAGATCTACGTTGATGGAGGCTGCAGAGGCAACGGCCAGCCAGGCTCGATCGGGGCCGCCGCAGCAGCGGTGAAGACCCGGGCTGGCACCTTACTTGGCTGGAAAGAGGCCCTACCGTCGTATCCCACACCCACCAACCAACGAGCCGAGATCACAGCCATTATCCTAGGCTTGGAAAAGGCCCGGGAAGATATCATCAACTCCGAACCAATCCCGTGTTGGATGTGACCATCTACTCCGACTCGAGCTATGCCGTCAAGTGCATGAACGAGTGGGTCTACAAGTGGGTCAACAACGGATGGACCAACGCCAAGGGGTCCGAGGTCGCCAATCGCGATGTCATTGAAAGGGCAATGGATCTCGAGGACGAGTTGAAGGACTCAGGCGATGTGCGGTATCAGTGGATTCCGAGAGCGCAAAATCAATTTGCTGACCAGCTTTGTAATGAGTGTATGGATGAGATGGTTGATGATGATGATGATGACGACAGACGATACTATTACTCGTCCTCCGATGACGACTGGTAAAGCATTATCACAGTTCTTTCTGGGTCCGGCATTTCTGGTGCACTCGGGGGTGGTTATGTTGACTCTATTGCATGGGGGAGCGTAAGCCAGGATCCAGGTGCAGTTGCCAGGCGTGGCTGCAGTGTGGCTACAGTGAGGCGGAGGAACCCTCGTTTTATAGCCATAATCTTCATATACAACTTCAGCACAAAATCGCGACAGTTATTCGTCAACAGAATATACCCCTTCTGATTCATCCCCCTGAGAGACCCCAGTATGCTTAAGCGCTGCAACCAGACAGTCGAGAATAGCGTCGAACTCAAGACAAGTTGGAATGGCAGGGGATTGATGATGGAGCAGCACGGCATGCGGGCGAGGGATATACTCAGGGCTATTACACGAGTAATCACCGAAACCAGAAATGGACATTAAGCGCACAAGACTCTGACTGAATGATACCATACTCCGTTCCCTGTTCTAGTCGTAAAGATATGGAAGAACCCTGTGTTCTATGCCACGCATTTCGACTGCCATACTTGGGGTCCGATCTTCCTCACTCAGCCGGTGGTCCCGCATCTGTCTCGCGGAGGTCGCATTGTCTTCATTTCCTCGGCTGGGGGCTCGTGCGGGTGTGGGCGAAGGCACTGGGACATTCGCATGGTTTTACGGTCAACGGTGTCAATTCTGGCCTCATTGCGATGGGTAAGTGTTTCTGGTCGATGTTCGAGATTGAGGATACCCCCCCCTTAGTTGGCCGTATCTTTGCAGCGATGATGCTAGATGGACGGTACCAAAGGTATCCCCTCCTTTTTCCGTGGCAGTTGGGCGCCCCTGTCGCGTGAGGAAGACGATTCAGTGGCCGCCAGAGGAGAACAGGACCTAGCAATCCTTATTTTCATTGGATGCAATCGCTAGTGGGTTGATGAGAAATACAGGCCATGCGATCGAGATGAACACTCCGTAGACCCATCAGCATTGTGGCCAGTCATTCTACAACTGTGTACGCCCCAGCTAAGCCAGACAGCTGCGACACCTTTGGATTGGTCCTGTCATAAGTTGTAGAGCCATTCATTATGCATGTCATCATGACAAGGCTAACACTCAATGCTATCTATCTATGATTCATCCAACGAAACAATATATGAACAAACGGTATATACAGACCATCATTACTCGACCCTCCTTCGTGCTCCTCCTAAATGGCACTGCTGGCACAGGAGAAGCTCGACTTGGAAGCATCGTCGTGGATGGCCTTGCCCGAGACATACAATCCCAACCCGCACTAGCATCAGTTAGTATACTTTTCCATCAGTCGATATGGACCAGACACTCACAATAACGGCACCAATGCAGAAAATGAAGATGTTGAGAATGGTCAGCGCAATCTTGCGCGGAGACGACCACCACTGGCCCCAGTTCATGTGCAACCAGTATACGCCCGACAGTCCGTAGGTGAACCAACTGGCAAACAGGGAACTGATCAGACTGACAATGTTACTGAAGGAGGGAATGCCCTCGGCGATGATCCAGGCAATCACCCAGCAACTGACGCCAATGGCGATCCAGGAGCCCACCGCGACGAAGTCACGCTTGCCCATGCGGTCGGAGTGACGGAAGATGCGCACGTAGATGTATTTCAACCCGACGTGGCCATTGACCACACCCGCGCCGACAATCTAGAAAGATGATGTCAGTACGTCGCACTTCCATTTGACCAGGTCCCAGGCCATACCGTTGGGATCGCAACACCATAAGCGACCTTCTTCAACACCGGACCCGCGGAACCGAGAGCGGGCGAATCGACACCATTGCCCACAAAGTAGTAGATGACAATCGCGGCGGTGATGTAAAGGGCAATCTCGAACCCCTGCAGCAGGCACAACGCCTTGGGAAAATCCTTGGGCTCCTCCATCTCGGCGATCAGACCGAAGAAGGCCACGTGGGCGCAGTAAGCGAACACAATCTGGGTAACACCGTTGAAGGCGTGGTACAAGTTCGTGTCGGTGGTGACACTGATGTTCTGACCACCCTTGTACTGCACACCCACACCAATCATGGTGATCATGACCGCGGTGAAGATACTCAGGAAAGCTACTCCAATCAGCGCGCCATTCCTAGACATTCCCATTTCGGAGGACTCACAAGCACAAGAGATGTAGGTCAAGTTCTTGATCGTTCGGGGCAGCGACAGAACCAGACAGATCACAAAGGCAACCACACTGAACACCATCGAGCAGGTACCGTGGTCGGTGATCGTGTTCATCATCACCGTAAACGTGACAATGTGACTACCCATAATGAAGATCGAGAATAGAATCTGCCCCAGACCAAAGAGCTCACGGCCAAACCGACCCATCAGGATCTCTCCCGCATCGGCCAGGTTGTGGATGGAGGGGTGTCGTTCGCGGAACTGTCCGATGACATAGCCGGTGTAAAGCGCGAGGATACCCAATCCGATGATGAGAATGATGGCGCTGCGTCGGTCAGTAGGGCCCAGGAAGGAAAGGGCGGCTTCACTTACGGCACCAGGCCCAGCGCAGTCAGCGTCGCGGGTAGTGACAAAACACCAAGCGAGACGGACTCTGCGATCATGACTACTCCCATTAGTTCATATCTGAATGCTCTTGCGGGTGATGTCACATACACATTCCGCATTGCCTGCAAGACTGGTCAGCTTCCTTGGTCCACTGCGGAGGGGGCAGATGATACATACCACCACTTCAGCGTCTTGTACTTGACCTCGGCGTGGGCCTCATCTCCAAACGCATCCGGCTCCTTGTCCTCCTTGACAGCCTTCAAGTCCTCGAGATCGTAGGGAGGGAGATCATTCTTCTTGATCTCTTCGCCTTGAGCCGGAGTCGCCATTTTTGCCTGCGGTTTATGGGTCTGTCACGAAAGAGGGATCAAGGAGCAACACGAGCAGCGTGACAACTGTATCACAATCGCGATCGGGCGGAGGGTCGACGGTGGCGCGCTGATAGCTGCACGGCAAAAATTTCTGGCGAGCTGGTGGGGTCGAACAATAAAGCTTCCGCTCCTCCGCTGCAGGTGAAGTCGAGAATGCAAGCTTGAAACTGAGTCCAAGGGACCAACCGGACAGTCTCTGCGATGCACTGTCAACACAATACCACGCAACACAACAACAGAGGAGACGGAGGAGAAGAAGATGAGAGACAGACAGATAAGCAGGCAATCGGGCGTTTCCAGTTTCCCAGTTTCCCGTGGGAAATTCGAACGTGGAGTCGGTGGTGGCTGCCCTGAATCCGAGATCAGCCCTGACTTGCTGCTTGCGGCCAAAGCGGAAGTATTGCGCTGAGCCCTGCTATTGGTGCGTGAAGCTCCACTCCGCCAAGCCCTATAGAGAGCAAAGCTTTTCCTAAGACCAATGGGAGCCGCGCGTGGTTGAAATTAAGTAATGGATTGCCCGCCATCCGAGGATAACCGGCCTCCCGCTGCTCTCTCATTGGCGCGGCCCTGGGCAAGCCCCCTGCGGCTCGTTGGTTTTCCGATCCCGCTTTCCGAAATTTTGTTCATTTTTATCAAAAGCTGCCAGCTGGGTTGAAACTGCCTGACAACGAACCCTTTGACTGTATTCCATGACGAACAATTAGCTGATAAAAATGGCGACCAGAGAAGTGATTTGCTGCTGCTTATCGCCGAACACATTTCTACTGCAAACGACTCCAGGTTTGGGTCCGGTGGACAGCGGTGCCGGCATCCGAACTGCATATGCGGCTCATGCCTCGGTGTTTCAGATGTGGCAACAACTTTTGGTTCACCTTTAAGATTTTTTTTTTTTTTTTTTTTTTTTTTTTTCTGGGCATCTGTTGTGGCTGGCCTTGTCTGTGCTTCTAGACGAGATTGTTGGGCCCAACATCTGGTGCTGACTATGTTAATTCACGCCGACTCTCTACTTTATCCTCCCGCTGATCGAATAGACGGGAACACGAGATGCGTCCAGACTATTCATAGTCAGTCAACCATCCAGTCAACTAATGTCAATTCATCAAACTCAACCACTATTTCATTGAGCTATTAGCTTGGCTCTTGATCGGATGATTGTCGACTTGTGAACCTTAGTAATCCTGCATTGTTTTTATGAAGATGCAATCAGATGTTCTCGAACTACGGGTCTATTGTTTACTTATACGTAGTACAATCAGCTTGAGTTCATAGTTCTTTTCCTGATACGAGACAATGGAGTGTGTAAGAACGAAATACAAATTCGGTAGCCAACATAAGTCGACCAACCGGAAAAAAAAGAACCTAAGGGGTCGGAGCATAGAACTTTATTCTGCCACGCTCTTATAACCTACATTCAGATAGCTTACAATTGAACTCAAACTTGCACAAATTGTCAACGCTCGACGTTACGTCTAAACTAGACTAGACCATGGCTATAAGTTCTTTACATGATACATCAACATATCTTGCATGCCCATCTTGAGAATCTCGTTTATAGCACGCCGGGGCTGTGCTTCTCGACTTGTTAGTATATATATTCCCAATTATGCCAACACCAATCAGCCAACCCCACGATCGAACGCGATCCTCAGAACTACTATCAGACGCGACTCCAAACCTGGTCAGTAATGGAGAGATACTGCACCCGGAAGGATCATTCCCACGGCATTGGGCCCAGCTGGGATATGCAGAATCGGAGATTCGATTTGGGACGTGTAACTCCTGATGGCCGCAGGGCTCGTAGTGGGAAGAATGAGGGGAATGTTTGAACAACATAAGTTAGCTTGAATGAGCGCGATTATCTACTTGCGCCCGTGCCTGTATCACCAATGTGCTGTTCCCTACTCCCCCCTCCATTGGATCGGACCGTAGACCAGCATTTAGGTATCGAAGGAGTTCATAACCAAGATAATCTCGTTCCAAGTGAAGCAAAAAAGACCTGTTCTAGAATCAAAAGGATGCGATATGACCTCACCCTGGTCGTATGCGTGATGTCGTTTATTCCTATATTTATCAACCTTGATATATCTTTTCGAGGTGACTTGCAATGACGACCGCTGTACCGGGCAAAAAATGCCAGGATTTCCGTCTTCCGTATCGTTCTGGCCCCTTTCGAAGAGGAATAATTATAGTTTTCATTAAAAGCAGTCCTGATCTTCCTCGATAGTTCCTGACGGCATTGTAGCTCACCGTACCCATCCCCTCGATTACGGGGGGCCCCCTTGTTGGAGGGCTCTACTACAAGTCCCGTTCGCTTGCCTTGAGCGTTTAACTAGAGGTGCTGCTGTTTTTGAAAAGGTCATGTAGAACTATTTTTTTTTTTTGAAGCTCTGAAATACTAGGTTAAAAAGGGGGGCTACGCATCAGCAGGTCCACAAAAGTTTGGCGACGGTCAAGGTTTTAAGATGGTTTACGGCAGGAGACAGAGGAAAAAATGAGTCAGTGACGAGATGAAACCCAGGTTACTGGTGGAAAATTAATTATCCCGGACTAGTGCTATCGACTAATGAAAATTAACCAGCGTACAATAAATGATCTAGAAGAGAACCAAAAGTCCCCTTGTCGTGGCTGGGAAGAACCGAAGAGAAACTGAAGAAATAAACACAACCGGACACTACCCTCGAGACTCGCTCGGACCCGGTCATGAGAACGAACCGGCAACACACTCCGAGGGAGAATGTCTCGAATAAGTCCATCCATCCCGGACATCAGTAGGCCACGAGAGTGGCAAACCACTCTTTGAACAGCTCGACCTTCTTGCTCCAGGCAATGGGAATCTGGCCCCAGCCATCTCCGACATGCTGCACTTCCTGGGCGGTGCCCACCGCGGGCCACTCCGTCGCTCCCTTCGAGAGGGTGTTGGGGTTGCCGGTCTTGATGAAGCTGGCCCAGTAGTCGTTCATCTTCTTGGCGATGGCGTAGTCCTCCGCGGTCCAGGGCAGGTCGGTGGCATAGAGGTTGTTGAGCACGTAGTTGATCTCCGACTCGTGGTAGGCGCCCGAGGTCTGGCCCGGGGGGGCGTGGTCCCAGAAGTAGTTCCACACCCGGCTGCTCTTGTGCTCATACCACAACTGAGTCCAGAACCAGGTGCCCACCTTGGAGCGGTCGGTGAACATGGAGTTGTAGGCGCCGGCGGCGGTGGTGGAGTCGTTGGCCGGGTACAGCTCCAGGAAGCGGTCGACCCATTCCCCGCTGTAGGTCTCGTTGAGGTCCTGCAGGTACTCGGCGAGCGAGAGCTCGAGGCCATAGGTGGCGCCGTTCTCGTCTTTGTTGTTGCCCGTGATGACGGGGACGTCGTGGGCGAGGCCCTTCTCCAGGATGTTGAGGTAGGTGTCCGGCATGGCGTAGTAATCCAGGACGGCTTCGAACATGATCGTATCCTCGCGGGTCGTGCCCGTGGCCCCGTTGATGAGGGCCTCCATGCTGAGCTCGCGGGCTTCCGCGATGCTGGACACGCCGAGGTTGGACAGATAGGTGTTGCCGTCCTCGAGGGCGTCTTCCAGCGTCGTGTAGGCCTCGGCGAGACTGGTGCAGAGGGGGTCGTGCGGGTCGCGCACGCCGCTCTCAATGATGGCCCCGACAATCAGACCCTTGGTGAGGTCGCTGTACAGGATATGCTGGGTCGCCGCCGAGCCCGCCGACTGACCCTGGACGGTGATGTGGTTGGGATCACCGCCAAAGGCCTCGATGTTGGCATGGATCCACTTCAAGGCGGCAAACTGATCCAGCATGCCCCAGTTGCCCGAGCTGTTGGACCCGGTCACTGCCTCGAACTCCGCGGAGAGTTCCGAGTGCGCGAGCCAGCCAAAGGGCCCCGTCCGGTAGTTGTAGTTGACGAAGACAATCCCCTGATCGGCCATGCCGCCGCCGTCGAAGAGCGGATCCGCCGCCGTTGACTCGGCGGGATAACTCCACATCACGACGGGGAGCTTCGCGTCGGCGGAGCTGGCGGGACTCCAGATGTTGAGGTTCAGGCAGTCCTCGTCGATGGTGTAGTCGTTGTTTCCGGTGGTGGCCGAGGGGCAGACGTTGCCCCAGTTGCGCGCGTCGAGGGTTCCGTTCCATGCGCTGGCGGGCTGCGGTGCCTTCCACCGGTTGGACCCCCCGGTAGTGGCGGCAAAGGGAATGCCCTTCCATACGGTGATGTCCTTCCAGTTGGTCAGGTTCCCCGTGTTGCTACTGTTGAAGGCGGGATACCCCTGGACCGCGCCATATTTGGTCTCGACCACCGTCTCGTAAAGGGCGGCGGTGGAAACCGAGGCTAAGCCGCACAAGATGGGCAGAGTGTTTCGAAGCATGTTGGCAGAGATGGCAAAATCCAGAAAGCCAACGAAGGAAGAAGAAGAAGAAGAAGGAGGAGAAGAAGAATGATTTTGCTCTGGGAGGTGAGATCAGGGTGCGCTGGGATCTTGTTCTTATAGAATCCCCAAGGACTGGGTTTACAGATCTCTTCTACCTGAAACCTTGATTGACGTATGCAGATGCAGACCACCCGCGAGAATAGGCTGGCTATCCACGGAGCAGGCCGATAAGAGTGGTGCAAGCTTTTTCCTGGACCTGTCAGTCTTCCTCACGGATCTCCGCCGGTCCTGCAGGATCGGAAATTAACCTTAGATGAGGCCTAGGGTGCAAGTGCCTGCCCAGATAATGAGCTTATGTGGTGCCGCGTATACCGATCCGTAGAAGATATTCGGGATATCCGACCAGTACTGAGGGAGTATAGTATACTCTATGTTCTGGCGAATGGTTTCTTCTCTCAACCGAGTAGGGTCGATCTGCTCCGTCCTCCGACCTCCGACCTTTCGATCTACTACGTAGTATGTCTCTAGTTAGTGGGTCCGTTAGTTAAGATCCGTTATTCCGTACGGAAGTATTATCCCTGAAAAGCTTTAGCACCAGCTACTTACTAGTAACAGAGTACTTGCGGGCTGTCATGCTCCGACCGACTCAGGAATTTTTTTTGCTACCCATGACTGAAGGAGACGGAACTATTCAGAATCCCTGAGTCAGTCTGGAACCCTGAGTCAATTAGCACTCATGTCATGTCATGTCATGTCATTTCATGGGGAGGGGAAGAGGAGATCCGACGGACTGCAAGACCAGCCACGTGATCTCCGAGTCTGTTGCAGTACGGAGTTACCCTAAGTCTGAGTCAGTCTAAGTAAGTCTAACTAAGACTAAGTCTAAAACTAAGACTAAGTCTAAGTCTAAGTCTAAGTCTCAAGTCTGTCGCACTAAATCCTGTACCAGGCGCGGCTGTGATCACGGCGTACGCAAAGTCCAATTAATTAAAGTTGCCCGTTCCTTGCGCACTGCACCAACAAGTTTAGGATCTGCAGTGTTCCAGCCCTAATCCACCTGCGACTACGTGCGTCACGACATACGCGTTCACACCCTATCGGATCAGGATGTCGGTAAATTCCCAATTTCTAGTTCGAAGCCTACCTTCTTCTCTGAATAATTGAACAGTTGAATAATCGAATAAATGAATAAATGAATACATAAAAGCCAGAGAGTTTGGCAGTGTCAGTCACCACCCACTGCCTCTTCCCCCATTCTCCTTCATCATGATTCCCACTAATATGCGGACTCTGTTCACCTTCGCAGCGGCATTGGGAACGGCCCATGCCGCTGGCCTGGGGGATATCTGCACCGATGCCTATATCAAGGCCGCACTCCCCGCAGACGGCACCTTTGAAGGCATTTCCATGATCCCCAGCTCCGTGGCAACCACCAGCCACACCAATGTGTCCATCAGCAGCTCCAACTTTTTCCCCGCGGCCACCATCAGTTACTGCGGAGTCACCTTCAACTACACCCACGTCGGCCGAGATGACCGCGTGGCCCTGACCTACTGGCTGCCGGCCCCGGCCGATTTCCAGAACCGCTTTCTCACCACGGGAGGGGAGGCCTACGAGATCAACGAGGGATCCGGAACCTCCGGGTCTCTACCCGGCGGTGTCATGTACGGCGCGGTCTCTGGACTGACCGACGGGGGCTTCAACGGACAGTCCTTCGACGACGTCTTCCTCCTTGCCAACGGCACCGTGGACTGGCAGAACACCTTCATGTTCGGCTACCAGGGCATCCACGAGATGATGGCCATTGGTCGGGAACTGACCCGCAACGTGTATAACACAGGGGACGACAAGGTCTACACCTACTACCAATCCTGCTCCGAGGGGGGCCGCGAGGGCTGGTCGCAGGCCCAGCGCTACGGGTTCGACTACGACGGCATCATCGTGGGCGCACCGGCTTTCCGCTTCGCCCACCAGCAGATCAACCACCTGGTGCCCAACGTGGTCGAACAAACCATGAACTACTACCCTCCGCCGTGCGAGTTGGAGCTGATCGTCAATGCCACCATCGCCGCCTGCGACTCGCTGGATGGACGCGCCGATGGAGTCATTGCCCGCTCGGATCTGTGTAAGCTGCACTTTGACTATACCTCGCTGATCGGAGCCCCCTATTACTGCGCCGCCAGCTCGGGCGGCGGCGGTCTGGGTCTCGGGTTCAGCAAGCGTCAGTCGATGGGCACGACCCCGGCGCAGAACGGCACCGTCACGGCGGAGGCGGTCCAGCTGGTAGAGACCCTCCTCGCCGGTCTGAAAGACAGCCAGGGCCGCCAGGCATACCTGTACTTCCAGCCCGGTGCGGACTTTGACGATGCAGAAACCACCTATGACTCGACGACCGACTCCTGGGGTCTCAGCATCGACGGCAACGGGGGCGAGTTCGTCGCCAAATTCCTGAATCTGCAGGAGGCGAGCTCCATCACCTCCCTCGACAATGTCACCTATGATACCATCCGCGACTGGATGCAGATGGGCTGGACCATGTACGAAGACACCCTGATGACCCACAACCCCGACCTCAGCGTCCTGCAGCAGTCCGGCGGCAAGGTCCTGCACTTCCACGGCGAGCAAGACCCCAGTGTGCCCACCGCCTCCTCGGTGCATTACTACGAGGCGGTCCGCAAGATCATGTTCCCCAACAAGTCGCTCCACGCCGGGGCCGCCGCCCTGGGCGAGTTTTATCGCTTGTATCTGGTCCCCGGCATGGCGCACTGTGGGACGAACAGCGAACAGCCTAATGGGCCCTTCCCCCAGACGAATCTGGCCGTCATGATCGACTGGGTGGAGAACGGGGTGGTGCCGGTGACGCTGAACGCGACCGTCCTCCAGGGCGACAACGAGGGGGAGCACCAGGAGATTTGTGCCTGGCCGCTGCGCCCGCTCTGGTCGAACAATGGAACCACCATGGAGTGTGTCTTTGATCAGGCCTCGTATGATACCTGGATCTACGACTTCGACGCGTATAAGCTTCCTCTCTACTAAGCGTCTGAACCTGCCTTGCTCTCGGGGCGGCTGCAGATATGTGCCGTGACTTCATAAGTAGCATAAATGGAGAATCATCTCTCTAGAATATGGATAAAGAGTGTCAGATGGCTCTACGAAATTTGCTGCAAAAGAGGCCAGCTTTGTTTCAAACTCTGAAAGCAAAAATCAAATGCAGAACCATTTTTCGCAACTAGTTAGTCTTTAGTCTTAGAATATTATCCTCTCGGGTCGCTTGATAACTGAATGAAGAAACTGCGCGCTTTAGGAGAGTCCAGAAAATGCTGCCTCTGCCCATTGTCGATGTGCCAGGCTTAGGTCGTGGCTTCTGAATGGAGGGGCTAGCAACATTTCATTCCCCACCGATAACCGGAGATAGTTACGATTTGGTCGGACCCTGAAGTTGAACACAATCCGCTAGATTTCCGGTAGTCTATCATATGCTTCTGTGCACAATATCCCGACAAGAATGAACTATGAATTTGTAGCCGTATGACGAAAACACTACCAAACTAGAACTAAACAGGATTTCCTCTCATATCTACTGGCATCTCTTTCCCCGAGCCTAGACGTTTCGTAACGCGTCGATCAATGGGACCACAATTGGCCTCATGAATCCGACCAAAGTTGTGACTGTACCATTCCACTGCAGTTTGATCTGGGCAATGATCAAGAGCATCATTGTCAACCTCTAGGTACCCTGTCATCATAGATACCCAGGACCTCAGTAACTCGCCCCACGCAGAGAAGCCTTTTTCCGTTTCTTCATCGATTGCAGCCTTAACAAAGCTTTCCAGAAGCGTTTGTTCCAGAGGGTAGCACAAATTGCCGTAAATTTCAAATCGCTTTCTCGGCGCTCCATCTTTTGCTTCAGTCAAGGGGCGGGGGAAATCGTCCTGGAAAGAGTGCGCAAACATGTTGGGAAACAAATACACTTGCAGGCCTTTTTCTGTTGGTTCGCCATTTGGATAATCAAACACTGCACAAGACCGATCCAAGCGTTCATAGCCCGCATTTATCTCCTCCAGCACTTGCTGTGGGTTCGGATGAATCTCCATGAATTCAGGAGGAGGTACGCGATTCGGAACACTTTGTTTGAATCCTGCGCTCTCGAGCCGTTTAATAGCAGCGGTATAGTCGTTGTCTTGCACCACAATCATAGGAGCCTATAGAGAATGGAATTATTGGTATCGGTATGGTTGAATTAACGGTGTGCTAATAGAAGAAAATATTACCGCGACGGCGATAGGGACACCTAGATACCACATTGCGAGCGCTCCCCAAGGTACTATATTGAAAGGTTGAAGGGTCTCGCTAAGTCTTAAGGAGAGCCTATCAGGCTCAGTCTGCCTCGAGCGCCTAAAAATAGTCGTGATGGGAACTGTGATGAAAAGAATTCTTAGTGATTTGCCTCGAGTGGTTCTGAAGATTCTCGCAGAGCATAAAAATAGTATCTTCACAAGGAGGTAAGGAAAATAGAAAGCTTCAAAATGCTCTTTGCGTACTTAGGATATTTAAGAGGTAGTGAGTCAACCCGCGGTCCACTATCAGTATCGCCTGTTCTTATCTCGGGTCAATATAACGCCATTCCGAGACTAATATGGCTGAATCCTCCAAGGAAATTGAAAGCGCCAAGACATTCAACTGCATCTCGGCCGTAAGTGGCACTTTCCCTGAATCTAATTCTAATGTATCACTCAGGTAACGATGGACACATTCTCTGTGATCACCTAATGACAAGGCTGCACAACTTAACGAGACGAGAGTAGCAATGCTTATTTCTACTCTAAACATAGACATCACACAACATGGCTAATCCTTTTTACGCATACTGTGGTATTTCGATCAGAATACACCCCGAATTCCGTTTTGAAGGCTGGCCTTGGTGCCACGTGCAACCTACACTCGGGAAAGCAGAGTAGTCTCGTTATCATACATTACAAAAGCCGCTTGTCCACTATTGGGCAGGTCCAGGTGGCATTCCAGCTTTAGAAGCCTCGACTGGGTTTACCACCGAACAAGGAGGTTTCGCCCAGAGTCCGGCCACACGCATCACCAAGCCAATACCGCGTCAGTCATTGCACAGTATCGGTATTCTTTTGTGTGAAATCGTACAGCCTGGAAGCACGGATGTTGAGAAAATTTCCGTCAAAATCAGCCTCCAGTACGCGACAATGGCGAGGGCCCATAAGAGACATGACTAGCATCTACCATAAAAATGTTAGTAGATCATTTGATAATATCGATGGGGGGTCCTAACTGGGGCAATTGTATGCTGGCGCAGCGAGCTAGTCTTCAGGCGAGTAGCCATGATGTCGGTAATAGTTATAATTTCTCCGCGCAGTAGTCGATCATCCCCAATCGCTTCGCTTTCCAACATAACTTTGAAGTGTGGATAGTTTCCCGCTGGATAGTCGGTTACTGACACAGCATACCAGTTGAACCCTATACAGTCCAGAAGTTGTCCAAATTTGTAATCTCCAATCCTGTCATGAAGAAGTCAGGAGGCTGACCCATAAACACAAGGCAGCTTTGAGAGACAACGTACTCTCGGTATATACCAGACAGCGGAGGGCTATGAGGGTACTCCAGCGATGCATATTCCCAGCACTCATGAAAGTGGCGAGTAAGAAAGATCTCCATATCGCGAGTATCCCACATGATGTGATCTGGATCAGGCTTAAATTTCAGCAATTTCTCCTCCTTTTCTTTTTGTGGTAGAGGCAGTTCTCTTTTGTATGGTCTAAAAAAGAGCGGATAGTGTTGAGTATCCCCTTCAAGGGATAAGGGAAGGTGACGGATACTGGCCGCCTTCAGGTCGTGGGCTTCAACATGATGATTCGGAGTTGCCTTGATCATTTTCTCAATTTTAGCCAACGTGCGACGACGAGCAACCCGCTCCTGCACTAGAGCCTCATCCATCTTACAATGAAGAGAAATGATGGAGAGTAATGACCCTCTGGAAATCAACAACGAAAGAGAATATAGAACTAACGGGTTCGATTTAAAAGGATGAGTTTGGCGCTTGCTGTATTAAAGCTTAACGTGCGGCCCTCATTCCATGACTCGTCCTAGCAGGGCCAGCTGACTTGGCGTTTCCACTGCACATTTTAATAAAAGAGAAAAGCACTTAGAAACCGCTACCTTCCCTGTTGACTTAATGTACAGGGTCTCTATCGCGAACAACCATGGCACCAAAAAACCCCCTAAGTACGGATCTGCCCTCAGACGAAGATAAATGGAAGGTATGGACAGCACAATACAACGTCTCCGGTTTGACTATCCATGATGCCACTCTTACCTCTGCATCCACAATCAGCGAGAAGCAATACCTCTTGCTTCAAGTTCTGTGGATATCCGGGACTGGTCGAGATCTAAGCCCAAAGCAATTCGACCTAGATAAATGGACACAGGAAGCAGATAAATGGACACAGGAAGCAGATAAGCTTCTTGCAACATCCCAATCCTGGAACAACTACCGAAAAAGTTTCTTGAGGGGCCCTATCCTTGAAGGGACATTTGCCTTGGCCAAAATGTACCAGTCTTCAAAAAGGAACACTGTGCATTCAGACCAAAAGCTACGTTATGCTCACCAGATGCGCAACTTATTAGAGTAGGTGTGGTTTTAATCGAACGGAGCGCCAAGCTGAACGTGCGGCGTTTTCGCCATTGGTCAACGGACTCAAGAGAGATAGATGACAAGGAAGAATTAACCATTACGTCGAATCCGAGCAGGAAGAGACTACTCATAATAAGCAAGGCTTAATCCAAACAGATTAAGACTGGACGTCTTCTCTGACATAGGCGCGATTAAGATAGATAATCACCTTCCCTAAGTTCCAAAGACGCGCTTTCAGTGATTGACCGGGGTATAGGAGGAAAAGGTTTCTCGGCTATTTCTTCTCCTGAAGTTCAGTAACGGACGGAACCAAGCAAAGTCGTCAAGTGCAACCGCTGTAAAAGCAAGAGTCGTAGGAAGGACAGTAAATATCTCAGCGTTTTCTAAGAGAGAAGCCTCACCCAGAGTATCATCTGTAGCGTGCAAGGTACAAGAGAGAGCAGCAAGGCATACTCCAGGTCAGACAACGCATCGGCGACTCCCAAAAGTCTAAGGCAATATTAACAACTCTCCTTGAGCTTGCTATTTGTGCCAACCGAGGAGAGAAGATCATCATCACATCCATCGAGCGCAACTGGCAGAGAGTTCAGCTATACTTAAATCATTACTCAAGAGGGGCGTCGGCTGTTATCTAGCACTGTGCTTGTCGAGAACGAAAGAATGTTTTTATCTGCTTTCGTCATTGCCTTGTCATCTTGAGTTTTGATTGTGTCCTCCTCATCTGTACTTTCACCAGCAGGGGTTTTATCAAAATCCTTGTCTGTTTTCTGTGGTTGCAGATCAGCTATGCCGCTTTTTCAGGGAGCCGCTGGTTCAGTGTCGCGCCGGTTCGGTGTCTGATTACAATAGTCTAGAATAAAAGTTTCTGTTTATATAGATACCAGGGTTGCCGGAAAGTCACATGATCAAAGTACTTACCAAGCAAGTTTGAGTTCCATGTCACCCGAAAAAGCAGCATAGCTGATCTGCAACCACAAGAAAACCGCAGTGCAACCACTGTAACTTACTCCTTCGGCCCGCTTGCGGCAAGCTACTCGTGCCAATCTGCAATAACTCCCACCGCTGCTTGAGGCCCTGACCGCCTAGTATACCGCTTTCTTAACCTTACTCCTTCGGCCCGCTATGTATTTCTTAGTCTTGAAACCACTCCTTTACGCTCAATAGCGGGAACTTGGAGATCGACCCCTGGTTTTATAACCCAGGTTGGCTGTGGATGCGGGAAATTACCGGGTCAGATCACCAACTCCGACCGATGCATACAGTAACCCCAGGGGTAATAAAAAACTAAATATAAACTAATGCCTCCGGCTTCTGCAATAATTTGAACAGGACTTGAAGAAATCAGGGATCTCAGTATTTCTTTTGAGAAATCCCACTGCACGGGGCGCAGGAAATTTTTCTTCGTATCACCTACATTATTGTGTATTGTGTACCCGCCATGAGCAGCAAAACGCCATCCGTCGACCTGTCGTTCGACGAAGCCAAAACCCCGAAGCCGATTGCTCCTGGCCAAGACAGATTATCAGACTTGGCGAATGGACTCGTGGGTTGGGACAGCTTGGACGATCCTCAAAATCCTCAGTACGCTAATCGCCAGATGCTCAGTTAGTGATTAGCCATCTAACAACAATCTTCTAGGAACTTCAAGAGCAGCCGCAAATGGTTCTTATTGGGCCTCGTCAGCTTCATCACATTTCTCAGGTATCTCTTTCCATCATCTCCAACCCAATAACTATTGTCACCCCCCCCCCACCAGCTATCTGACACCGCCTGCTTGCTCAGTCCGCTGGCATCCTCGATCCCCGCTCCCGGAATTGGATACACGGACAAGACCTTCGGGGTCACCTCTTCGATCCTGAGCTCCCTGGCAGTTAGTATCTTTGTGCTAGGCTTCGCGGTAGGTCGTATCCCCATGCATCCGCGTTCGAGAAAAAAACCCAGCGCTGACCCAAGCGGCCACAGATCGGTCCTCTGATTCTCTCTCCGCTGAGTGAGATTTTCGGACGCCAGCCGGTCTTAAACTGCTCCAACTTTTTCTTCACCATCTGGCAGATTGGATGCGCGCTAGCCCCAAATATGGCCGCCCTCATTGTATTCCGACTGCTCGCCGGGATCGGCGGTTCGGCCTGCTTGACGGTGGGTGGTGGGATCATCTCCGACCTTTTCCCCCTGCACCAGCGCGGCAAAGCCAACGCGATATTCACCCTCGGTCCGCTCTTTGGCCCCGTCATCGGGCCCATTATCGGTGGGTTCATCGCGCAGCGCGCCTCGTGGCGATGGGTCTATTGGGTCTTGCTCGTCGCATGCGGGGTCATCAGCAGCATCAACCTGGTGACCGGCCAGGAAACCAACCCGGTGGTGTTACTGCGTCGGAAGACCCAACGCCTGCAGACGGAGCTCCAGCGTCCGGAGCTCCGCTCCGTCTACGAGCTCCCCACGGGCGGACCCGCTGCGAGCCCGAGGGCGCTCATGGTGCAGAGCGTCACCCGCCCGGTGCGCATGCTGGCCGGGTCGCCCATCCTCCTCCTCCTCGCCCTGTACATGTCCTTCGTCTTCGGACTGTTGTACCTGCTCTTCACCACCCTCACCACCCTCTACGTCGACACCTACGGCTGGCCGGTCGACCTCTGCGGACTGGCCTACCTGGGCATCGGGCTGGGCTTCGGCCTCGGCATCACCCTCGTTGCCAAGACCTCCGACCGCAACGTCATGCGCCTGAAGAAGGCCAACGGCGACGTCTTCGAGCCCGAGATGCGCCTCGCCACTTGCCTCTACTTTGCCCTCTTCATCCCCATCAGCTTCTTCTGGTACGGCTGGACCGCCGACAAGCAGGTCCACTGGGTGGTCCCCATCATCGGCCTGCTGCCCTTTGGGTTTGGCATGATGGGCATCTTTGCCCCCATTCAGACCTATTTCATCGACGTCTCCGGCCAGTATGCTGCCTCCGCAGTCGCCGGGCTGACCGCCTTGCGTTGTCTGTTTGGCGCCTTCTTGCCGCTGGCCGGTCCCGCCATGTATGAGGCGCTGGGGCTGGGCTGGGGGAACTCCTTGCTGGGCTTTTTGGCGCTGGGGTTGACCCCGGTCCCGGCGTTGATTTATCGTTATGGGGGAGCGTTGCGGAGAAAGCATCCCATTCGACTTGGGTAGAGTTGGTGGTGAAGAGGGGGGGGGGGGGGGGGGGGAAGCAAGCATGCATGCTACTTTTCATTCATGTTGAATAATACGAGGGCGAATAAATTAGTAATTAGAGATCATGTCACATAATATAGTGCAACAAAAACCTGAGTCTGTCATTCTGTGTTTCAGGACTCTTCATTGATGTATCTATAGATCGATTCCAAACGTCGAATGGTACTATAGCTTGTTGGATGATTGTACAATATGACTAACCCAATCAAGCTCAATTATGGACATAACGAAATTTACGCCAAGTGAACGTGCGTAACTTTCAGTGGGGCTGGTAATTCTCGGGTCACAAGAAGACCTCCGGCCGATCCGTTTTAGCCGCCGGAGGGGCCGTGCTCTTCTTCCGGTACCTTAGATTTAATTGGAACATCCAAACTATAGTAGTAACCTCGACTATTGAGGTTTTCGAGATCGGTTCGATGCCAAGGAGGGGCTCGCAGTATTCTGGTCTCGATTCAGGAAGTTTGTTCCCTAAAATCTTTCAGTTTCAAGTTCTGTTTCCATAATCAATGGCCGTGGCCGGAGGTGAGGGTGAAACAATCACCCGAGAGAAAAAGGGTCGGACCTCCCTTACCCTCACTTTGCTTCGTTTAGTCTTTGTTACCAAGTTGGTTTGATAAGGAAGTGGAGTATTATTTGGAAGGACGTCCCCATCTATTATGCAGAACTCTGTTGGAAGAACCAATCAAAAATATTCGAAGCTACCTCCACTGAGGGGAAGGATTCCGTGTCAACCTCCAGGTCGCCAGGGACCATGGGAATCATTCCCGCATCACCAAGGGCAACGTCTGGCACCGAAACAGGCAACGTGGCCGCCGGGGTTTGGATGGAGGGAGGGGAGCAAGGAGCAGCATGTGCACCACCACGCTCGCTGATCGCGGACATGGCAATGTCCACAAACACATCGGCCAGCGCGACCAGACCATTTCCAGTGGGCGAGATGCCGACAAAGGGCGATTGGTGCACCGACTTGGCGAATAGCCGCAGATAGCCCACATTGGACCGAGCTTCGGGGGAAGATGGGTTGTCGATCGTGTAGACGAACAACACGAATGCAGCGATGAGGACATGGAAAGCGATTGACCTAGACTCGATCAGTCGGTTCTTGTGGAAAGAAAAAAGACGGCGGGGTGGAGGCCCGTTGGGCTCCCGTACCACGATGTCATCCAATGCATAATCAGGGCCCCGTTCCCGTACTTGAGCAAGTCAAGCGTTGCTCGTGACGACGAAAGACAAAGCCTGGCACCCAGCTCGGCCTTCTTCAGGAAGTTCTGTTTGAGGGCTTTCTCGAGCTCCGGCTCCAGGGAGATCCCTAAGGAGGCTCGATGCAAGCAGATGACGGTGTAATAGTAGTTCATGTGCAAGTTTAGCACGGGATCGATACGATCATTGCTATGACTCTTATAGTAGTTCAGAGTGAGTCTTTCGGGAAGCGCGGCTTTCCAGGCATCTAACAGACGGTGTAGCTCATCCGTCCAGTGCAATCGCTGGTTGGCTGGCTTCGTACGGTATCGCGCGGAAAAGAGCCACTTGCATAACTTGCTCTGTATCAACGCCAATTCGGCCATCCAGCGCAGGAATGACGCTTCCGGCAGCCCCCTATGGCTTCCTGGACCACTGGCGGCCCCGGTTGAGGGCAGGTCAATGCCGATTTCATCATCGTCTATCATGGGAGGTTGCCCGAATCGGATACTGGTCCCTTTATCCAAGATATATGCAATCCAAAAGGTATTCTGTCGCGCGGTTGCTACTTCGGTGGGCTGGGTATCATCCCGACGGTGGAAGCCTCTTGCTTGTGCAAGTCTTACCGCAATGGAGAGCAGCATCGAAGAGGTCTTGAAGGACAACATCGAGTTATACAGACTGGCCTAAAGGGAGATTTGTCAACTGAGGTTGGATGACCACGATCTACCTGTCGCCTGGAGCGCTCACCATCCCAATGATCGCTTGGATGCCCAGCATGTCTCCTTCCGAGAACATCAGATCTGGCAGAACGCTCATGGCATTATTCAAATAGTTCCAGGTGGCACTTGTCGGATCCTGCATCAAGAGGGGCGATCGCTGCACAGCGGTATAGCCAAAGCACAAAATGACATTGAAGGCGGCATACCATGAGGCGGATGAAGGGGGATCATCAGAGTACTGTCGTTCAAGGTACGCATCCACGACAGGCCGTTGGAAATAAGGAAGCCAGAGGCTCATGGTCTCAAAGTAGGCTGTCCCGGGCAGAATCTACCATCAATATCGGAGAATCAAACTGTCTGGGATGAGAATTTCGTCATTCACTCACTCACCAGTGACGTAGACCACCGCCAGATTCTTTGGTGGAGGCTCTTGCCGGGGCCGTGATTTCATTGAGCCTGGCACATCAGCGGATAAAAAGGGGGTCGAGTGAAAGAATTGAAATAGCGCCATCAATCTCTCCCTCTTGGGGGACTCAACGCGAGCGGAAATCCATTCAAGCCCCGCCGGGGAGAAGATTGTTAGGCCTGAGCTCGAGCCTGCACCCGCAACAACAAGTCAGACCAAGATGCTTGATTTCAATAGTCGGTCATCAATAAAATACCCACGGACCTATGAAATGAGTCTCGCCATCATCGTCGAATAGTCTGAGAGAGCTCATTCCGTCCAAGCTCGCTTGCTCCTTGATTGTATTCGCTAGTGATTGCGCTCTTGATTGTGTCTCCACGTCTAGGGGGTGGTTACCGAGCACCGATTCTATACGTGCGATTCGCGCTTCCATCGAGGTGAGATGGTTAGATCTACCTCTTGTGTCTTGAGCATGACTGTTGTCTGGAATTTCACAAGGTGGGACATGCTCACTGACCTTGTAGATATCCTGTGCCTGGCTTTATTGGTTGCTGGAAGGCACTCGCAGTCACGCTCTCTACAAGACAAGCAGGGGTGTTTATCACCACCGCGTTCGCACTTGATCTACACCCAGGATTAGCAGTGGAGACGACCGTTGAAGAAATCCTTTAAATACAAGGGTAATTATACCTTGAGTCGCCGACACCGCTCGCAGGCGCCCCCCGGTCTGGCCGAAGAGCCACCAAGTGACACCGAGTTGTCCATTATGGTGTGGGGATGGGTGTTCCTATTACGGAACAATAGCTCTCGGATTCCAAGAATCGAGCACAATGAGGGATGAGATCTTTGTTGGATTAGGCCATAAGTTGTTCTGTATATTTAATTGTGTTTGGTAGTAGGACCCATGGAGTGGGGAGTAGAATTTCTCATGTGGCGAGGCGCGGGGTCAGGTCCCGTCCCTTTCTTACCGCGTCAGTGACCGCCCTATGACGAAGTACGATAAGATGGCTGCTTTCCCTGTGGATCCAATGGTAAACGAACTCCCAGAGACTGACTGCTCGGGTGGTTGATATATACGTGATGACCTACTCGTCAGTGTCTGATACTCTTGACAGAAGAAGTTATCCCTTTTATGACAGTCACGTGGGAGACATTCAATTCAGCTGTTTGACTGGCGGAATTCCGTCTTTGCAGACTGGCCGCCTTTAACCCCCTGCGCTATATTGTCTGCTTCTCCTGCAGCATCCCAGACAGCGTTTATGGCAATGCTTGTATAATCCACAAACTCCCTCGCGGCTCCCATATGCATATTTGTGACAATAGGACTCCGGTGGATGCATGCTAGAGTTTGTTCTTGAATTTGTTGAAATATCCTTCCAGATTCTTTCCACTGCCTGCCAATGTTGTGGTCTGTGAAAGAATCAACCCTATTTGCAGCTTGCGAATAAAATGCGATGTTATAGATAACTCTCATGCTACCCTGATGAATCTTCTCCACAGTCATCCGTCGACACATGTCGGCATCGGCCATCCGAAAGCCCTGTGTTATTTTATTCTTCCCGGCTAATCTCCCCACAGACCAAGCAAAGCAGGGTTCCATTACACACTTGGAACCGTACGACCCACTCCGATGTAATTCGAAGATAAACTCTCGGCCTCGGCTCTAGACTGCGCGCGAGACCGAAGCGGAGAACCATTCCTTATTTGAATTTAAAAGTGGTCAGTGGTCACCAAAACCGAAATGAAGCAAACCCGGTAATTACCGAGTTTGTTTGTATGAACCAGACGATGGAGACTGGATTATTCTTAATGTACGCGGAGGAGATTTCACATCGGTCGAGATCAGGGTCGGTTGAGTTACTTAGGTATTTGATACATAGCCAGAGCGGGAATCTTTGAGTCGGACGCCAAAGCCCACCTTTATTATTGCGTGTCACGTTGGCTCGCTGCTTCTAGCCCAGGTGAGAGAAGCCCTTGATTCTGATTCATAGTTATCCGAATGCTCAGGCCATTAAGATTGCCCAAGTCATGTATCTTATATAAGGATAGTTGACTATCAATATATAATATCTATCTAACACCTTCATATGACTCAGGGATAGCTCATGGAAAACGCGTTTTTGATTCCTTAGAATCTCACTTAGATTCACCGGAGCAATTATCGCTACGTCGACATATAACAAACCCTAATCTGGGACTTCTTTTACTGATGCATGAGCAGATAAGCTTGCGAGGATAGGTCTTGACCTAGAGTTACTTCTTCTACTATAAAGCTCACTTCCAGCCTATCTTACCTTCCATCCTTCCTACTTTACCCTTTGACCTTGGGGTATGGGGAATTGAAAGCTCCTGCAAGGCCACGCAAGGGGAAATCATCCTCTTCAGTGATCCACATCCCGAGATAACCACCGGAACTCGATATATTAACTGTGAATATATAATATATAGAGTTAACTCGGCTAAGATTTCAGGGTTGACATTAAGAATAAAGGAAAGAATCGACTCCAAATTATACTCTATGTACTATACTTGTAGATCTACATAGGTAGAGGGATTCTGTAGACAAAAAGGGCTCAGCTAATGATTGGCTTTGCTTGGGTTGTCAGCTGCTTCCACCAGCGCGGAGAGTTGTATATGATTTGGCCAGGGAGGTACAGCTGTATACACGATCTGCAATGAATTCAGAACGAATGCAGCTCGAGTACGGAGTACGGAGACTGAGCAAAACACTCCGGCCTTCTGTGTTGCTATCGGGCTATTCGGAGGTGCAGGTTCAACCAGTCGGCGGCAAAAAGAGCTTCCTCTCCGCTCGAACAAATTATGGATTGAATGAACACTCCACCTCGGCCTGAGAACATACACCCCATCAGACCCCGACTCGACGCTCGTGCCTAGCATAGAATCAACCCTTTCTGCCATCATTTTCCTAAAGCTATTACTCAGCGCAGCTTCAACCCACATGTCGGACCCTCGGGTTCGGAGGTTCAAGTTGAACCCCCGAAATACGCCGAAGAATCCGCCGAAGGTTGAACCCCCGGCGCCGGCGCCGAATGCCCGACTCGACCCGCAGTGCAGTGGGAAGATTCCCCCCCCCCCCTTCCCCGGCAAATCGCCGAGAGGTTGAACCGCGAACTCTCCCCGAATGACCCGGCGTGAACCCCCGGCGGTATGTCGCCGCTTGTCTCATGCATGAGTACGAGGTAGGTAGAAAAGAGTAATGGGGATAAGTAGGGAAATGGGCAGTTGCCGGTCGGTCCCGTCTAACCACTCTGCCAAGAATAACCTCCGCAAGGGGCTTTTTGGCCGTAATGACCGAATGGCGCCGGCGGTGTTGAACCCTCGGTATAATCTCCGATATACCCTTTCATAGGCGAGGGAAATTGGCCTTCGGCGTTGGAATCTACAGGGCATGCACGTCCCCAGGGGTTCAACCAGCACTGCTTGCCCGGCTGCGCACCCCGACCGTGCGCACAGTCATGCTGCGACCAAGCCCTCCCCCACCCCCCTGCTGATGCCGTTGGATCTCCTCCAGCTTCAGCACAATTCCAACCGCCTTGTGATCCTCGATCAGCTTTGGTCGACGCTGCGCAAAATATTTGGCATACTTGATGAGAGACCAATAGCAGCTGATCACGTTGATCACGGCGATGAGCATCTTGTAAGGCATCTGAGTCGATCTGGTCAGAGAGAGAGAGAGTCGGAAGAGCCGAGGGAGTGAACTTACATAGTATCCCACGATGACTTTCCAGCTCACACGTTCCTGCTTCAATCGGAGGTGAACCTCATTGAAGATGACCGCGTTCAGCAGATACAGGCCCAAGGTTGCCACCAGAAGCCCGATGCAGAAAGCCGGGCGCACAATCATGGAGATTGGCAGAATAAAGGGCGCAAGAATGCTCAGGACGGTTTCATATACCTGTCAATCAGTCCGTCAGTCGAATGGAGTCCGCTGGAAAAATGAGCAGCAACGTACCTCTTGCAGGACGAAGATCTTCGCGCCCATCTCCCACCGGCCCAGCTTCCACGAGCCGAAGACGTAGGCCAGATTGTATCGCATGCCGTTGACAATGAAGAAATTCCAGCGCTGGAATCGCTGTTTGAAGACGGTCATCTCTCCGAAGCCGCCCCGGCTCTGCTCCTTGTCGACCCAGAGGAAGGCCGGGGGGGCAGCGGTTTCCACAAAGATCATGCTGCACATCTTAATCCGCCCACCCAGCCGTCGGCAGCTGTTGCCCAGAAACCAGTCTTCACTGATGGAGAAGCCTGGGTGATCTTGGAGCGTATCCTTGAGAAACGCCCGCTCCCACAGAGAGATCGCCCCGTGAGGAAAGGTGGCGCTGCCAATGCGACCGGCAAAGGTGCGCTGTAGCCCAGCCAGTTTGTACTCCAAGTCTTGGGCTTGTTGGCAGTATGTCCCCTTCGACGACTCCGAACCTGTCACCTTGATAGTATAGCCCACGCAGCGTACCTCATCAGTCAGGCGCGAGATGGCAACAGGGAAATTCGCCGGAAGGACGCAGTCATCGTCGGTGAGGAGAACATAGCGAAAGACCTTGGCCGCATAACAACCGACAAACAGGGCGATGATTTTGGAGCCGACCGGACACCATATATGATTGACGCCATAGCGTCGGCAAATCTCCTCGGTGTTGTCCAACGGATTTGTCGAATCGCCGTTCGCGATGACATAGACATGCGATGCGGGAAAGATCTTCAGGGCGGCCTCGAGGGTTTTCGCGATGACTGGTGCGGAGCGGTAGCAGGGGATCAGGAGGGCGGTATCCGGGGCGGCCGGATTGATGTTGCGATTTTGGTAATACTCGGGGTCGGGAAGGTCCTTCTCAAAGAGGGTCAAGAGTGGTGCGAAGGAGTAGCTGTGGAAAGGTCAGTCATGGTGTAAGTAATCAACAGCATTCGGGCAGCGCTCGACTTACAAGATCACCAGGCTGATGACGATGGCCCATCCACCTTGGAAAACGAACTTGTTGCGCATCACCCAGTACAGCCAGTAGATGGCGCCTCCCCATAGAGGTTGACCCACGAGCACCAAATAGACAAATAGGAGCAGCAGTGTATATGCTCCATACTCAATCAAGATTCGAACCCAATATCGCCGTTGGTGTTTGATCTGGACGAGGTTGGCTTTGTCATACAGGGTCCCCCGACTACTGTCGCGAGCTCTTTCGACCGCGGGGTTCAGAGTTTGGCGCAAGGGGAAAGGGGCGAGCACGGTGAATCGATTGAGAATAGTGCTGCTGTCCAGCGACCGTCGGGTCCAGCGCGCTTTGGGTGGTGGGGTGGGGAGCTGACTTGGTAGCTCGTCGATGGTAGGACCATCGCCCTCGAGCTCAGCATGAGGGACCGCATGGGGGCCCTGGGAGGTCTCTACCACCACGCAATCCTCATACAACGGATAGATCTCGTCGCTTCTTCCATGGCTATTGCTCAAAGGTCGACCCTCCGCGCGAGAGGGCGTATCAGTTTCAGCTGGCGACGGCCAACTGGGGGTGGTCTGTCTTCGTTTGCGCACGCAGACCTCATCGGAAGGAATGCCACTTCGAAGTTGGCGGGGGAGGTCGTGTGGTGATCTTTGCGACCAGGCATCGCTGGAGGTGGCTGCGGCCAGGAGCGTCTCGGGCACGAATATTTCCTCATCGACCGGCAGCTCGCTAGGCGGAGGCATAGTAGTGTCCAATGTCGAACCACGGCGGACAACGATGCCATCTATGAGCACCGTGCGAGGTTAGCGTTTCGAGCACGTAAGATCATGTGTGAGCTGCAAACTCACCCGGCCACAAGCATGAAGACAGACACGAAAATTGTGCAAGGAGGGAAGCGTGGAGGTTAATAAACACGGCCGCGGCCTCTGTCGAACCGTTACACCGACGCCAGAGTGGGATTGTGGTTGACAATGTACAATTGGGATAGGAATTTCATACTGATTCGGGTTGACATTTGCCCTCGGGCAATGGGATTCATGGGGAAAAGTCAGCCGCGAAGGATATGCGCGATGACAAGGTGTTGGTCTGTTGCGGTCGCCAGCTCAGGCTCCCGGTCACAACACTGGATTGGAATGTATCCGTTCGGTCGTGGAGTGGGAGATGTCCATCTGTCATATTCTACGAGGCGAACGCGAGTATTTTATCCTAGAACTGGATTTCCTTTCCTTCATTCGACTTGCTTTTAGCAAGTCGAGTCTCTTATGAGATCGCCTGCGTACATGAACATCAATATTGATGGACTGCGTTAGACTGCATGAGTTCAATACGGCTGTACCTTGGTGTTTCCATGATTAAGCATTGCATTGGACACAGCAGTGTGTCCAATGCATGGGGGATTTTCCAGGATGGTTCTCAAGAGCGATCCCCTGCGGGAGTCAATCGGCGAGCGGAAAGCATCGCAATTGTAATCTGAGACATAGACGCTAGGGAGGTGGATATATTGAGTGCAAAGAGGCAGGCCCCCCATCACCCGCTCAGAGCAGTAGGATATGAAATCCGCGGGACCGGAAATTTCTCGTAGCATGGTGGAGAGCTTGGGCTGCAATGTCCTCGAGCGGTTTCCCGGTCTGGCCCACCACACTTGTCTCGACTTGATGTGGACTCTAGAAGGTGAACAGCGTGCTTGAGGATTGAAGGTAATATGATTGGGCGATGGCCCCCGGAAATATCAACTCGGATGGCTTGTCGCACGGACATTCCGAGTGCGGACAATGGGATTGTGATGCTGTGCGAGTCAGATGGAATGGATGATGCAACCATAGAGCACATCATAATCATCCTACATATTATGCATCAGTGCTGCCCTCAGATGGAGCGCTTGTTCGAGTAGATCAAAGCTCGCCATCTTTGGACGTCGGATGATAACAGAGATTGTTGTTAAACAGTCTCGGGAATGAGACACCACGGAGTACATATCAACGGCTGGTGGTGTGGGGCTGTAGCTGGAGGTGCGATACCCTCTCCGGAACGCAAAGGGAGAATCACACTCAAGACCCCAAGATGAATGACGATCGATGCTCCTTTGGTGATGTTATGGCGAGTGGATGGAACGGTACCTTGCATGGAGGATGGAAGGAGGATCCGATCTGCGGCTGATGGTTGTTCCGTTGTCCGCCCATTCCAACATCCAGGCATTTTCGACCACCAAACTCGATTTCAGGTGATTCTTATCAAAGGACGTTCTGGCTCATGTTTGTAAGCAGTGAGCTGGCTGTAACTAGTGGAATGTTTGTTGTTATTAACTCCCAAGAGATCACTAGCTTGATGCTTATCTTACCCGCCCGCGCCCGGGCCGCATTATTGATCCGAGATCTCACGGTGTCTAAATTTAGTGCCCGTCGGGGTACGCAGTGGAAGGCCTGGGGCCAACACAGTCGATTCAATACTGATTTGGCGAGTAATAAGGCGCTGTGATCACACTTTGTAAAGACCCGTCATCCTAATCAAGCGCCATCGAGACGACTCTAACTGATTTTGCAGTGGAGGCAGTCTGGGACTGGCTAGAAAATCAGCATCCCAGGGGCCTACCAGTAGAGCTTCTCTGTAGCACAGCACTACAGCTAATTAATCACATGTCGTCAAAAGATAGGACCACACAATAGAGTTCAAGCCACACTGCTCGGAAGGCCAGGGGCTACGAGCGGAAACCCCTTGCTAGCCTGGGTATACCTTGCACTTGCACTTGCGGCGTAGACGGATTGCTCTCGAGGGATTAATCTTCACCTCATGTAGAGCAGCTGAGCCTGTGTGCACCTACATTGCGTATCTCCCCATCTGAATGGCCGGGAGCGACTCCGCCAATGAGACCGGGGATGTTACATTCCATCCCACTTCTGCACGGGTAAAGATTGTTGCATTACCCAGGCAGCAAGCGGGAGAAGCGGCTAGTAGGCTTGGAAGCTTGCAAAAGCCGGTTGTTCTTCTATCCGGGGGGATGATGAAATGTGGTAGGAGTTGCAGTTGTGGATGTAATCATTAGCGCATCATCTGGGCCCGAGGCGCGATAACGAACGGCTACGATGGTGGTCTCGACTCTCAATGGTGATGAAGCGGCGGAATAGAGAAGTATTCCATAACTAGCACTATTCCAGTTGTCGCGTTTCAAGCGACAGTAAGTTACCCCGATCGCGATTTATATCTCGTGAAGGATTGCCTCCGGGGAGACGGAGGGAAGACGGCAGCTGCTGAGAGTTGTCGGGCTGCAATTGACTTTCCGCGATAACCTTGAATGAAGTGCGACTTGACCTGTCATGACGGGTTGAGAGGTAATGTGGAGGAGTCTGTAGGTTGGAACAGTCGATGTGATATGCGTGACGTGATGCAGTGGTTGGTCATGCAAGTGTGGTCGTCATCCTGACCCCGTAGTACTTAATCAAGACGCTATGATTGGATTGCTGCGATGGGCGGGAGGATTCTATAAGAACGATGGAGGGGAAGATTGTTAGTTGTCAGTAACTGGGTAAAAATCAGAGAGACAAAGACAAGACGCTCACCTTTTTTTAAACAGTAATTCAGTGACTGGAAAGACAGAACTTGGAGAAAAATGACGAGTCGACCGTTGCAGATGCTGGGGGGAGCGTTGGGGGCGATGGCTCCGAGTGACTCGTTGTTCCAGGGCGCCAATGAAGGACCCGCCCAAACGGCAGCCAAATTGACGGGGGTCCAAACCATCGGCAAGCGGGCCGACGATGCCTCGTACTTCACCAACAATGAAGGCATTCCCTTCCCCGATCCCGCCCACAGCAAGACCGCTGGTGGCATCCCCGTCATCTCCGACACTTTTCTCATTCAGAAGCAGCAACACTTCAATCGCTCCAAGAACCTGGAGCGTATGGTGCATCCTTGTGAGTTACTAGTATCTCTGATCCGCACGAAACCCATGATTCATTGATGGATGTACAGGTGGCAGCGGCGCCTTCGGATACTTTGAGACCACCAAAGACGTCTCCTCACTGACCAAGGTAAATTGTCTCCTCCAAATCCTCCCAACAGACACTTTATCTCATTCTTCAGGCCAACTTTCTACGATCGGCTGGGGTCAGAACCCCCGTCTTCGTCCGTTTCTCCACCGTCACGCTCGGCAGAGAATTCCCCGATCTCGCCAGAAACCCCCGTGGGTTCGCCATCAAATTCTACACCGGCGAAGGCAACTATGACATTGTGGGATTGAACTTCGTATGGCCTCTTTCAGTCCTCAGAATCCAGCCCCGGCTAATCCCTCCAGCCCGTGTTCTTCTGTCGCGACCCGATCCAAGGACCCGATGTGATCCGCTCTCAGTACCGAAACCCGCAGAATTTCCTGCTGGACCACAACTCGTTGTTCGATCTGCTGGCGAACACGCCCGAGGGGTACGGAATCCCCTCCTGGAAGACGGACGATGCTGACATGTTCCCAGGAACCATGCCGGCATGATGTATTTCAGCGACCACGGTACTCCAGTCGGATGGCGAAACCAGCACGGCTACGGCTGTCACACCTTCCGGTGGTAAGTCAAGCAACCACGAGGTCTGCAACTGCGTCTGACACCGCCAGGGTCAACGCCGAAGGGCGCTTCGTCTACATCAAATACCACTTCCTTGCCGACGGGGGCCAGAAACAGTTCACCGCCGACGAAGCCCAGCAGCACGGCGGCGCCGACCCGGACTACTCCAAGCGCGACCTGTGGAAAGCCATCGAGAACGGCGAGAAGATCTCCTGGACGGCCCACGTCCAGGTCATGCAGCCGGAGGAGGCCGATCCGAGCCTGCTGGGCTTCGACCCGTTCGATGTGACCAAAGTGTGGCCGCGCGACAAGTTCCCAGTATGAGATATCACCCCACACCGCATCGCCGAATGCCGGACTAACGCCGCGCAGATGATGGAGTTTGGGAAACTCGTGCTCAACAAGAACCCCGAGAACTACCACCGCGACGTCGAGCAGGCCGCCTTTTCGCCCGGTAGCATGGTCCCCGGCATCGAGGACAGCCCGGACCCGCTGCTGCAGTTCCGCATGTTCTTCTACCGGGATGCGCAGTACCACCGCATCGGCATCAACCTCCACCAAGTCCCCGGTAGGGCCCCCCCCCCCCCCACATTGTACAACCTCCACCGTTCTGTGCTCATAATCACCACAGTGAACTGCCCTTTCATGACCCAATCCTACTCCTCGCTCAACTTTGACGGCCAGATGCGCGTCGACGCCAACCACGGGCTGAAACCGCAGTACGTGCCCAACAGCTTCGCCAACAAGTTCCGCCCGGACACCGCGGAGTGCCCCTACCAGGTGGCGGACAACAACGTGGGCCGCAAATCGCACTTCTACCACGAGGGCCAGGACTCGGAGTACGACCAGCCGCGCGAGCTGTACCACCGGGTCCTGACCGAGACGCAGCGCCAGCATCTGCACGACAACACGGCGCGGCTGCTGCGGCTGGTCGAGTACCCGGAGATCCAGGCCAAGTACCTGGCGCAGTTGTACCGGGTGGCGCCGGGGTACGCGCAGGGGGTTTATGATCTGTTGCCTGAGCAGAAGTTTGCGTTTGCGGAGGTGGAGAAGCGGTCGCAGGGGGCGGAGCGCGCGGGCAAGACGGCCAAGTTTATGCCCAGCGTGGAGACGGACAAGTTGGTGGGGAAGTGTCCGGCGATGCCCATTTATAATTGATATTTCTCTGTACGCTACGAGTTATTGGAATTGGAGTTTAGGAACAAGGTCTGTTCGATTGCGACACAGCTATCTTGACCATCAGTATGTACAGACGAGCCAAGCTACATCCTGCATTTCAACAAGGACAAGAGCGCATCCACTCTGATTGCCACCTCGACTCGACTTCTTTTCCCGGGGGAGCGGTTCCTCTCACGGTGCCCAGCCAGTCCAATTCCATCGAACTCGAAGTGACATAGGCCCAGGGAGTAACCAATGCTACACGAGCGTAACCCTCAAGAAGAAACCATCAGAGGACCCAAGCAACAAGAAACCATCCACAGCTCTACTCCCGTTCATCTGTTCACCTCTCCTTCCTCCACGCCTCTTTCACAGCCGCCTCCGCCCGCCGAATCTCTCTCAGTCTTCTCGTCTCCCGCAGATGCCTCCCTTTCTTCGGTTTCTTCTGCCTCTTCGCCGGGGAGCGAGAGCGCCAACTCGCCAACTCGCTGCCCCTCTCACCATTACCACCACCACCGCCACGACGAGGAGCTGCTCTCGAGCAAGGAGAACTTTCCTCTTCGGAATGTAACACCGTAGCCGTCCCCTCGCGCGCTGCACGCTGTACCCTCGCGTTCCGGCAGTAGGGACAGCTCCTCTCGCGGGCGCTGGTGTAGGCATTCTGGCAGTCGGGACACATGGAGAGGTGGCCGCGGGTGAAGCAGGAGGGTTTGGGGGGAAGACGGCAGACTGTGCTGGTGTAGATGTTAGTACATATTATCTTGGGTAGGTATTGTTGCAGCACATATCAAGGAGGGGAAGACTTACCAGTGATGGCCCATGACTAGACAATGTTAGCAGCAAGTCTAACAATACTACTACTACAGATGCAGATGCAGATCGTGGATCGAAGTGTGAAGTACAGTACAGTACCATGGTTTGAGCTGAGGCGATTTGATCCTTGCTTTATATACATACTTACTGCCCTCATGCTGTGCCTGGGAAATACAAAGCTATTGTGTACAGACATCAGACACAAAGGCGACAGAAGAAAGGGATCTTGTCTTTGGGTCTGGGGTGAATGGGGCGTTGGAGATTGGGTCTTTGTGGTTGTTGGCGATGCTCTCATTGTGTGGTTGCAAGCCTTGTCCGCATCGTCCTTGATTTCGTTGCTTTAGTCAGTCTATTGTCTGTCGTACATCACCCTGGCGGTGCGGGTAGGTGGTGAACCATGATACATGATTGATCTTAGATCTGCTGCCGTAGGATGTGAACATCGCGTGTTCTACAGCCCTTGGACGGGGTAGTTCCATGCTATGTGTGTTAGTAGGTAGCCAGCCAGCTCATCTGCAGTCAATGCAGCGGTGGGTGCATCTGACCTGTCCGCTGGGATGAGATCTGCCAATCGGAGGATAACCTCGCGGGGATGATCGAGAGTGTATTAATCTTTGGTGGTTGTCGATTGAGTTTATTATCAGGTACTGATACCTTGGTTGTGGTGGAGGTGGACTGAGGAGACATACACTGCAGCACATGCTGTCGATGTATTGAAGTCTAAACAACCATCAAATGTAATCTATTCGCACGATAACTCCATCCAACACCCATAACCCAAACCCAACCCGAACCAAGTAACCAAGCACAATGATGTGATCAGAAAGGAGGTCACTCCTCTACTCAAGGCATGACCTGCTCGAACAACCGTCCCACCACATCCCCCCTCCGCACCGCCTCGTAGATGAGACTCACCCACGAGCCCACCGTTTTCTTCTCGCGCCCGTCCAGCTCCGTCGACCCGGCCACTGGGTGCTCCACGAAGCCCTGGTGGAAGGGCACCCGCAGCTGCTCCCGCACGAGCGTGTACAGCGCCTTCGCCCCGACGCCGAGCAGCTCCGCGGTGTGCGGGCTCTGCTTGAAGGTCGCCGCGGTGGAGGCGTACACCTCGCCGAACACGGTGATGGCCTGCGTTTTCCAGGCGGTGATCTCGCCGAGGGTGATCTCCGCTCCGCTGCTGGCGGTGATGTCGACTATCACGGGCACGGCGGCCTGCACGGTCTGCGCGAAGCGGTCCGGCAAAGCCAGCCGCGTCGTCGTGCCCCATGCGGTGGTGAGGATCGTGCGGACCTGCGCGACGAGCGTCTCGAGCGTCGCCGGCGCCACCCCCGCGCCAAACGCCGTCCGGGTCAGGGCGTCGAGGCGCGGCCGCAGCGTCTCCAGGAAGCGCAGATGCAGCGCCCGGAGATCCAGCGCCTGGCAGGTCAGATACAAATACGCCGCACTCATCAGACTGACCAGCTCGACCGCCTGCATGGTATACCGGGCGCTGATCAGGGCCAGCGAGTTGACCGCCTGGTTGCGCATCTCCGCCGTCTGCACGTGGGCGCTGACCGGGTGGGCCAGCCAGGCCAGCTCCGCCATGTAGGCCGCCAGACTGATGTCCACCCCCTTCATGGTGAAGGAGCACGAGGGGTCGTCCGCCACCAGGTTGGTGGGCAGCCCGTTGTTGTAGTTGGGGTCGACGAGTTCCGTCGCCTGCGCGAACAGGAGCTTGCCCAGCATTTGCAGCGAGAGACGGGTCTTCTCCATCGCGGAGGTGACGGCGGCCGCTTGGAAGTTGGCGCCGCAGTAGATCTCGGCGGCGGCGGGGTCGATCAGCGGGTTGTCGCAGGAGGAGTTGAGTTCGATGGTGAGTTGCCGGTCCGCCAGGAGGAGGTCCTCGAGTTGCGGACCGACCCATTGCGGGACGCTGCGCCAGGCGTAGCGGTCTTGGATCAGACCCGCGCGTTTGCGGTCTTTCTCGCGGTGGACCCCGACGGCGAGGCGGGAGCCTTGCAGCAAGGTGAGGACATTGTGGGCGCATTCCACTTGACCCGGGTGCGGACGCGTGGCGGAGATGAAGGGGTGGAAGGACTCCGCGGTGCCCAGCATGGCTTCCACCCCCATGGCGGCCAGGGCTTGCGTGATGAGGGCGAGGTGGTGGGATTCGTGCAGCGCCAGACTGGCCAGCGCGGCGGAGCAGGCGGTGCCGTTGACCAAGCCCAGCCCTTCCTTGGGGCCCATGACGCGCCGGGGGATCCCCGCCGCCGCTAATGCGTCGTGGGCGGACATGATCTGGGGGGCACCACCGGCGGGGTCGGCGGGGGCGACCTGCACGTAGATGTCGGGCGAGCCCTCGACGGCCCCCGCGATGTAGGAGAGGGGCATCAGGTCGCCGGATGCGGAGACGGAGCCGCGCAGGGGGACAACGGGGGTGATGCGGTGGCGGAGGAGGTCCAGCAGACCCTCCAGCACGTTCAGCGTGACGGCGGAGTGGCCGCGGGCGTTGCTGTTGGCACGCACGACGATGGAGGCCCGCACCCACGCACTGGGCATCGCCGTCAGGGTGGCGGGGGAGGCCAAACCCCGGGCATCTCCGGGGGTCGTGTCCGCCGCGGTGAGGACCCCAGCCTGCGTCAGCTGCAGGAGAGCCGCCTGCAGCGCCGAGGCCTGGTCGGTGCGCGAGTCTGCACTACCACCAAAGCCAGTGTTGACACCTGCAGGAGCGTTAGAATCGTGGTAGCAGAGCACAACAGGGGACGAGGGGGTACCGTAGACGCAGTAGCCCTGGTCGAGATGGTCCATCAAGACCCGCACACTGTCGGTGATGGCTGTGATCACCGCGGGGTCTGACGACAACTGGGGGAGACACCCATGGCTGAGACCGTGTTAGTTTAGAGAGAAGATGGACTGAATGAGATTCCACCTACTAGGCCACAGCAACCACCGAGGCAATATCCAGGCGGTTCCCATCCAGCTCGACGACCGGGTTGGCTCGCAGCTCCTGTAACCGCGACCAGGTGCGGTGGACAGTGGCCAGATGGGTGGGAGCTGCAGGCAGATGAGGCATAATGGGTCGAGCCAGTGGACAGACAGACAGACAGACAGACAGACAGACAGACAGACAAAAGAGATCCCGAACCAAACACCGGGGCTGAATTGAGGCCAGGAACGCGCGTGCAGAAAAAAGAAAAGAAAAAGGTAAACCAAAGGGGTTGTCGAATGGCAGCAGCAGATGAGCAGCAGCTCTCGACTTTATACTGTAGGCGCTGCTCCTTGCAGCCACCGCCAAAAGTTTCCTCTGGTCCTGACGGGCATAAGGGACGCGAATGAGTTCGGCAGCCACAGCAGCACTTTTGTCGATCCCTTCATGTGTCTGGCTCGTATTTGTGATTTTGCAGTTGCTGGCGGCAGCTGCTGATTTGTCCCAGGGAACGGGATGGCTGCATTTCAGCACGCCACCACAATCGCATTTGTTTCACAGACCCAGACGAGGGCCGATCAGCGGAGGAGAGGGTGCGAGATCTTACCCAAATTGCCGTTAATATCCGGACGCGAACCTATAACCTGCAGTGAACTGCACTGCCGCATATTTTAGTATACCGGGTTGCAGCTCAGCTGTGGTGGACACCGGTCTGTGCCTCCCGTGCCGACCCAGCATCGTGAACCACTTGTGCCGATCGGAACCGCCCAATCGAGTGAGTGCAGATCGCGGACCACATGGTGGAGGTTCTTCCAGCCTTTCAGGTCTATCAGTGGGACTGGAGGGGACGGAGGGAAGCTCTTCGGTTGGTGCGATGTTCCTGATGTGCTTCCAAGATGTCCGCAGTGGAGCCAGAATTAGGGCATCCACTCACTCACTCACGGCACATCACGGCTCATCACAGCAGGGAACAGGCACTGGTGGAGGTGGCTGCATCATGACGAGATCCCGGTATTGTAACTCTTGCCTTTAGTGCCGCAGGCTTTGACTTTTCTTGTTTCTTGTTTGTGTGAACTTCAATGAGATCTGGTATTTCTGGTCTCCTCCCCTGGCCTCGGAGTCTGCATGCACATCCATCCCCCATCCACATCATCATGGCGTCTCCCTTTCCCTCCATCGACATCCCCCACGTTGACCTCTGGACGTGGTTGTTCGAGAGAGCCGACCGTCCGTATGCGTTAGACAAGCGTCAGGACACCACCCAGTCTCCCTGACCTCCGTCCCAACCGCTAATCATCCACGCAGCCCTCTTCCTGGACCCCCTGAGCGAGCGGAGTCTCAGTTTCCGCCAGCTCCGCCAGCGCTCGCTCGCCTTCTGCGAGGCCCTCCAGACGCAATGGGGCTGGCAACCGGGCGATATCTTAATGGTGGTAGCGCCCAACTCGATTGCCCTCCCCGAAGTCATCTACGGCACGCTGGCCGCCGGCGGGGTGGTGTGTCCCGTCAACCCTCACTATCGCGCCGACGAGCTGCGCCATCCGCTCACCGACGCACGCGTCCAAGCCGTCGTCACGACGCAGGCCCACGCCTCTGAGGTGCTTGAAGCCGCTGACCGGACGGGCCTGTCGCGCGACCGGGTGTTGGTGCTGGACAAAGCACAAGCGCCCTCGCTGGTCGTCCACCACCGCTGCTCCCTCGCCCGCGATCGCCCGCACCGTCCCCCGGTCGCATCGCCGAACGAGCTTGCTTTCCTGGTCTACTCCTCCGGAACCACGGGGCTGCCGAAGGGGGTGATGCTCTCCCACCGGAATCTCGTCGCGAATCTCGCGCAGAACCTCGCCCTGGACGGGGGGAATCTGACCGCCGCCGACCGCGCAATTGCCGTCTTGCCTTTCTTCCACATATACGGTCCGTAGCCCTACTTACCGGACTCCTCCCTCCGTATCGCATCCAAACCGGTGCATAAGACCTCGTACTAACGGCGAGACCAGGCATCACGTACCTCCTCAACCTCACCGTCTGCATCGGCATGACCATCGCCGTCCTCCCGCGCTTCCAGTTCGATCCCTTCTGCACCACCATCCAGCGCCACCGCATCACCTACGCCTACGTGGTGCCCCCCGTCGTACTGGAGCTGGTGACCAACCCGCGCGTCGCCCAGTACGATCTCTCCTCGCTGCGCATGACCCTCTCCGCGGCGGCCCCGCTGGCGGTGGAGTTGATCCACGCCCTGCGAACGAAGCTGGGGGTTCCCGTGCGCCAGGCGTATGGTCTGAGCGAGTGTGCGCCGTGTACGCATTTACAGGTGACTCCTCCGGTGGCAGTCGCCGCTTTGTTTCCGTCTTCTGCGCAGCAAGCTAATCCGGCTCTCAAACTTAGACGTTCGAGGAAGCCCTCACGCATCCGGGGTCGGTGGGCCGGTTGATGCCGAATATGACGGCGACTTTCGCGCCCGTGCAGGTGGCCGACGAGGCAGACTCGTCCGCGCAGCCCCCGGGGACGAAGACCCGCCCCGGGGAGTTATGGGTGTCTGGTCCGAATGTCTTTCGCGGATATCTGAACAACCCCACGGCAAACACCGACTCCTTCGCGGAGGGGACGCGGCGGCAGCGCTTCTACAAGACCGGGGATGTGGGGTACCTCGATGCGGCTGGGCATCTGTATATCACCGACCGCGTGAAGGAGTTGATCAAGTATAACGGGTTTCAGGTGGCCCCCGCGGAGCTGGAGGGGGTGATTCTCGGGTTCGCGGAGGTGGTGGCCGATGTGGCGGTCGTCGGCGTGGCGAGTGGCACGGCGGGGACGGAATGGCCCCGGGCGTATGTGGTGGTGAAAGACGGGGTGGAAGGGACGGCGGAGCTGGGGAGGAGGATTGAGGCGTGGGTGAAGGGGCGAGTGGTGAGTTATAAGCAGTTGAGGGGGGGAGTGCGCTTCGTGGAAGCGATTCCGAGGAATCCGTCGGGGAAGATCTTGCGGAGGGAGTTGAAGAAATTGCAGAGGGAGGCACGGTTGTGATGTTTATGAGTGGTATTTTGGTTTGGACACAGTGGGAGAGTATGTGTAGGCTGGAAGCTGGAGCTTTGAGAGGCAGTGGGATACTGTCAGCTACAACAACATGTTTATAAAGTCTCTTCATATTTCACACCACAGACTGTAGTCAACAAGACCAATGCAACCAGCATTGTCAGTGATCAAATTGTGGACACAGTGAACAAGAGATCATAAAACATTCAGTCATCACGAAGATGACCCGCTCGCCGGAGTGGAAGCTGTACGCCTCCATGGTGGCTGGCTGAGACGCGGACTGGGACTGGAGCTTTGCAAGGTCAAGATGGAAAGTAACAAGACAGTCCCCCACCCAGCCCAACACACCACGATACGGGGGTTGTAGTTGTCGCGGATACTCTTCTCGTCGATACTCTTGCGCAAAAGGTCATAGAGGCTAGGATCAGACTCGTGTCGGAAGCGCAGCTTGCACACTTCGGGGTTCTTTGCCCTGCGTATAGTTTTCAGGACGCGGTAGATGGCTCGGGATCGCCAGCGGTTGATGCTATCTATTGGATTCGATGTTAGCTTCTCTCTATGTGATGATGGAAACAAAAGTGTAGTAACACCCACCGATCAAAGGCTGCGCAATCCGTAGACCCTCTCTATCCACCGGCCGAGTCGCCTGCTCAATAGCGAGCTGCGCGCACTTTTTCACCAATATATCCCGGTCCCAAATCCACGCCAGGAAGATCTTCTTGACGAGGCTGAGCTTGGGCGCTTGCCACTCGATATAATCCATCCACAGTTTCGCATACGGCCCGACCAGCTCCGCGCACTGATAATAGTCCACGAGGATCGTCGAATTCCTGGCCTTCGGAGAAATGTCCGCACAACATTCTGCGGAAGACTGGGGATGCTGAGATGAGTTGGGCTTTTATTACCAGGAACTCGTGGGCTATTTCTCGAGTGCGAGCTGGCTCGGTGGTTGGCAAGTTGGATGGGAGCTTGCTCCGGAGTGGGTGTTCAGGCTCCGTCTCTTTGAAGGCGAAATCGTAGAGCCACTGTGCTAGCGCATGAGTTGTGTTTGCTTTGGTGTTAGATGGGTCTGATGCTGCTGGCGGGGTCGGATCTGTGAGGATCAACTTTACTTTATCGTGTCTTGCGTAGGGGCAAAAGTCGAACGGTGGGGACATTGTGGGATTGGATACGGATGAGACAAGGTGATAACTGTGATCGGTTGGATGATAGGTTAAAAATGTGTTCGAGGTGATGACAGACGGAGAGATGAAGATTGTCTTTTTTCGGTAAAAAAGATCTTGAAGTAGTAACACTTGGCTCACTGCCTGAACTACCATTGCACAGTACTAATTTGATGAGCTGGTGGGTTTTATTGTTAACTTGTACATATATATACTTTACTGATACAGGGACTTTACCTGGAAGTGGATATATTATGCACTGAATACAGAGGCCCGAGTAGATGACTTGGCTGTTAGCTTTAAAGTATAGTACAAGAAGATAGTTGTCTTTACTATTGTCATTGTTGAGGATATAGAGGGCTTACATGTTAAACAGAAGAAAGACAATTATTTTAATGCAGTTTAGAATAATTATACTGAATCAGTGAGTTCTAATGAGAGACTTATCAGGAGGTTTTCCAAGGTTAGTACATATATAAGTCATCTGCGTCTGCGGGAAGGGGAATAGGAGTTGGGCTTGCATCCAGAAGAAAGGTAGGGAGGTAGAGAGTAGACATCCAGCTATAGTAGTAGATAAAGAGGTAAATGTTAGTTCTTTCAAGGTGAATAAATAGAAGAATTAGTCGTTTAGTAACTTGACTATAGGTCTCTAGGTTATATAGCCAATCAACTAGATAGATAAATAGTTTGATAACCACTGAGCAAACCCAAGGTGTCTTTCGGCTAGGGAAGCACACTAGTGGTAGATCTTTTATAGAGGCTGAACTCACAACGCGAAAGGCCTGATTAGTAGTTATCTATTGGATAAGAGCTCTTCAGTGGGTAATCTAATGCAAGCTGTCGAGATCAGGATTCTCGGCCTGGGTCTCCTTATTAACTTTAGTATACGTAGTAGTTGCTACGATAAGTTTATGTACGACAAATAAACCTTCATAAATAAGCACCAGCCTCGTCCTTGTTCCTGCAAGTCTTATCATCTAACTGCATGGGGAATTTAGGTCCGGATAAGGAAAGGTCCGGACATATCATTCACCCTGACGGCTATACTCACCTAAGGTCAATCACCCCAAAAGTTTTGAAAACCATCGAACAACACTGATTACACAACTACGCTTCACAATATGCAGTCTGATAAATTCATTCATGTGATGCCGACCGATCATCGTTCAAGAGGAAAGGCACACCAAATCATCATGCTAAAGAAAGAGCAAGTATGTGGATAATATGTACAAGAAGGTGCGAAAATGAGATCACTGTACAGGAGTTCTCATCAACTGATAAGAAGCTCAGAGGCCGTGGGTGAGGACGAAACACGATGTGAAGCGAACGACGCGCCGTCTAGTCCTTTTTCTTCTCCTTGCCCTTGCCGCGGCCGCGGTAGCGGTAGCGCATCCAGTTCTCCGTGACCCACCACTCGGCGACATGGGCGGCATCCCGCACCCAGTCGACCACCTCAGGGTTGTAATCCGCCTCCAACGTCTTGGCCAGGTCGACCAGGTTGAAGTCCTTGACCGGGTGCAGCTCGATCGGGTCTTGCGCGAGATCGGTGAAGCGCCATTCGACGTCGTCGACGAGCGGAATGACCAGGCGGTAGGATGGGTGGGCGGCAGAGCGCACGGCCAGCCACGAACCGCCCGTGTTCATCACGGTGAACTGCCAGTTCTGGCGCCCGTCCTTCTCCGTGATCTGCGGGCGGATCATCGACTGTCCCTCGTACATGGACAGAAGATCCTGCGCCGCGTGACTGCTGTCCGGACCGAGCGAGTGCGACTGGATCAAAAGGTCCAGGATGGTGGGGAGGATTTGTTGGGAGATCACGGGGGTGGTCACCTCGACTTGGGGGAGATGCGGATGGGCGAAGAGAAGCGGGACGTGGAAGCTGCCCACATGGGGATTGTCGTAGGGGGTGACCCCGCCGTCGTTGGGGAGGGAAAGACCACTACACTCGTTAGCACAAGATCAGATACTGGGAGTGAGAAAGGGAACATACTGATCACCAGCCATCACGAGCAACGTCTCGTTGATGATCGTCTTCTCGTTGAGGATCCCAAGAATCTCCTCCAGCCATTCGTCGATGTAACCGATGGTGTTAAGATAGCGGTTGAGGTCGTTGTTGTGTCCCGAGCTGGTCGAGCCCACGATCGACTCATACGTGTCGTTGGGCAGCCCCCAGTGGTGATGAGTGGTGCCGGTGAGATGCGTGAGGAACAGACGGGTGTGGTTCTTCTCCGCCGCGTCGATCGCGTCTCGCACGTAGTCTCCGAGGACCTTGTCCGGGTAGCCGTAGTAGTTGACCTCCTTTTCCTTGACCGGATAGTGTTTCGCCTTGGGATTCTCCATGCTCTCCTTGGTGACCACGTCAAAGTAGCCCAGTTTCGGGGTCAGCTTATCCTGGTTGTCATAGCTATCCGTGACGGACTGCATCCAGACGGAGTGCCATGGCCAGGTGCGGTAGTCGGTGGAGGTGTTGTTGGCCCGCACGTCGGGCAATTGGTTTAAGGCGGCCAGTACATGTGGCATGCACGGCTGATAGATGTGGTTCTCGTACTCACGGTTGAAGTCTGCTACCAGCGGGGTCACACCGCACAGGGTCCCCACCAAGCTCTTCAGGGTGTAGGTGCCCGTGGTGAAGGCATTGCTGGCGCTAAGACCGCCGTACGACCGACGCCCATAGTCCTTGACCATGTCGTGCTTGAATCCAGCGTCAAACCCCGTCAGCCACTCCGCCGTTCGAGTGAGGTTCGCGATCCGCTTCCGTACGTCCTTGGGGATGTTCTGGTCGGGGTAGCTCTCAGCGATGCGGTCCCACATGAACGTACCATTCTTCAGCGGGAAGACGTCGCCGCGGGTGCTTTCGAGCTTCAAGAGGATAACGTGTTTGATATTGACGTTGCCGCCGGAAAGAGCGTCGTGCAGGGGATCCAGGAGCGGGCTGCGCAGGTTGGAAATATGCAGGGGATCCCGGTTGGGATCATAGTGGAGCGGGGGGGGATGGAACTTGTCGGAGTGGTTCCAGTCCTCAAAGCCGGCGAGGGGCTTCTTGGGGAGCCACGACCATTGCGGCGGCCGCTCCAACGCCGTCTGTCCCTCCAGCCACCCATAATCCCCCGGCAGCCCTTCAGCCCGCACTGGGGAGACCCGATGGTGTCCGAGGAACGGAGCCACGGGGAGCGCTTCAGACAGAAACATGTAGGCGGGATCCCACGGACGGACTACCCGCAGCAGGAACAGGCCCACGAAGGGAATCCAGACGGCCAAGCGACGGGCCAGTGAGTGACCCCCGTGTCGAGGCGGGGCGACAGCACCGTAGGGTTCCAACAGGTAAATAGACGATCCGTCGTCGCTCTTGTCGTCCAGGTAGTCGTCTTCCGAGACGTGGTCGTAGCGCTCCGGGTCGCGCAGAGAGGTGGTCTTGGGGATCCAGGCTCGCACACAGCTCGCACAGCATCTGAAAGGTTGTGCCAAGATACTCAAGATGCCACCAAGGGCGCGATGCAATGGAGCGGCGGCGAACCAGGCGACAGTGAGCAAGATGCCCTCCACAATCAGGAAGCCGGTCAGGCCAGTCAGCAAGGTGCGCATGGCGGCTGCATCGTGGTGAAAGGTGGTTGCTTGTCGCCAGTGGATTTCGGCGCCGGTGAAGACATAGAAGGAGGTATTGGCGGCGGTCATTCCGGACATGATCAGACTATGACGCCCGGATGAGCGACGTGGCGTTCGGGGCTGTTGGAGGAGCGAGAGATCCTTACCTGAAGGGAACAACGATCAGGGCCGAGATGGCGGCGACCGACCGCCATGGCTGTTTCTGGGTCAAGATGCGCACCAGCAGCACGAGGACGACATCTTGGAAGAAGAAGGTGACTCCCCACAGCAGGAATTTGGAGGGGGGTAAGGAGTGGATGTGGGCGTAAAGATGCAAGAGTTTCGCACCAAACAGGGCGATCAAAGTGAGAGCAAAGAAGTAGCGGCGAGTGAAGTCCCAGCAGTAATCAAAGAACTCGAGAGGCGATGCGCGCAATCGCACCAGAGCTGCCAGGCAGCAACGAGCTGGGTTGAGATTGACCAACTTCATTTTAATCATCTTGTTGAATGATGATGATGATGAAGGTTCACGATAGAGACAAATCACATGGCACACCAGGTGAAAGTAAAAGACGAAAGCAACATCTCACCCCATGGACCAGCTGGGATGATCACCGGGATGGAAGGCCGAACGAGAGAGAGGAAGAGGAAGAGGGGAGGGAGAGGAGAGGAGAGGAGAAGTAAGAGTGAAATTGAAGAAGTAACTCCAAAGTGGGATGATGACCAAAAGGAGGGGGAAAGGGAATTATGTACACAGATGAGAAAAGCCACAGACTGCGGGTAGTTAAGTGCATCATAGTGAAATATGATGGCAGCAGAGCAGGCTGCAGCACCCCAGTGGAACAAACAGTGAAAAGGAAAAAAAAAGAGAAAAATATCAGAAAGAGCCGCAATCCACTGGGCTAATTTTCCAAAGACTGTGGGAAAAAACAATGGACTGAGAGACTCCACCAGACACTACCTTATACGGAGTACTGAATGAATGATTGAAAATGACTGAAATGGACCCTGAACACCCGCAGACCCTGAGATGCTGATTGGTGGGGAACCCGCCCTCCGCGGTAAATTTAGAACCCCTGAGCCGCTCCGCCAAGTCTGCAGGGTCTGGAAATCCGAGGTTGTGAGACAGGGGCAATATATTCCTCTTTCCGCTGAGACTAGGTATCATAGTTTCATTGTATCATTGTATCATTGTACTCATGAAAGACTGTACTACTAACTCCGAAGTAGTAGTAGTAGTAGTAGTAGTAGTAGTAGTAGTAGTAGTAGTAGTAGTAGTAGTAGTAGTAGTAGTAGTAGTAGTAGTAGTAGTAGTGGTAGTACCACTCACTACACGCACTCTGACTAACAATTCACTCAATACTTTCATATAGTACAGTCTCTCCCTGAAGGATGTGTAAGTTTTTCTCTCAAACACCGGGCAAAAACCAAAATCAACTCAGGGTCCCGTTCATCCTCACTAGACCCCATTAGGCAATCTGACAGTCAGCGAAATCGATGAGCAGGTGACCTCATGCCCGTTTGGGTTGTCTTCCACCCAATTATCGCTTGGCAAGTGGAGCATCCCCAAGTCTTTGTGCTCGCTGGGAATTTCTTTGTCTGCCTGAGGGTGTCTCACTTCCTCAATTGCTTTCGTCTGCCTGATGCTTCAAGGTTGCCATATGGAGTTCTCCCATACGAGGAACTGCCCCTTTTCTGGCTTGGAGACTGCTTCCCCCCAGTCTCTTCCCTGCCATTTCTTCTGCAGGGACTGACAGGGACTGATAGTGCAGTAGTGCCACGGCAAGCTGCCATGACACCGTTAGCCTATTTGTTACACCTTAGCACGATCATCTTTAACAGTCGATCCGGATGTACTGGCCGACACACCAAGTAAATCTCACTCCGATTTATATCCTCTGTCCAATGTTGAGAACGGAGATCGCCGGGAGGGGCGAACAGGTGGCTGCGCATTGGCGGACCCCAGCTGCCACTCGTTCTCGCCCTGCCTTTCGTATTGGTGGGGGCAGTGTTTGTCCCCCCTGAGGTATCGGTCGGATGCATCTACTTCATCTTGTAGACACGTTTGCGACCGTAGGGATAACCACCATAGTCAATAGTAGCTATGATTGATCAATTGGTTATATCCATTCTAGTCTGTCTCGAAGTCCTTCAAACTCCCGGATTATGCCAGCTTTCAGATCCGGCTTCAAAATACCAGCAGTGTCATTATTGTGTGTAGAGCTATACTTAGCTATAGATTGGTGATTCTGCATTAGCCGTACCATTCATTGCCTAGATCGATCTTCACTGAGTTTGAAAGATAGAGACCAGGGTTTATGATACTTGTTGGGTGCAAACACGCTGCCTGTTTGTCTTACGATTTCCTGTGGAGATGGAATGCCCAGGAATATATTTCCACCACAACAAGTTGTAACCGAATCTCCCTCCCCGCTTCTCACCTTACTGTTCTTTTTCATCTCCTCACCATGAACAGACAATGCTGGCATGAGAACCACCTGATCCTGGAAAGGCTCACCACTGAGACTCTAAGAATCACGTCTTGTTGAATTCTTGAAAGAGCAACGCAAGGCGATCGACAACACGAGCGCATCGCCGACCGAACCACCTCGCGCCAAACGCCATCGGCAGTTGGAATCTCCCCGCCATCCGTCCACCCACAACATACTCCTCGTACAGTAAGTACCTCGTCGGCATCATCACCATCAATTCTATCGCGACGACGCTCATCCAAGCCACTACGTTCGGGATATTACTCTTTTAGATAGAGTTATCACGTTCGTTGTTGTGCCTCCATCTACAATGAGATTCTCTATCGTACCTGTGTGCCAGCTCGCCTCACCTTCTCCGGCTAGTCATGCACATTCCGTGGTCCCTCTGCTCCCTCATTTTTAGATCGGCTGCGATATCCTTCATCCGCCCACGTGGTAGACGTCAAAAGACGTTGAGCTGCTCATAACGCGTCGGAACACCTCGGGTCGGACGCGCAATGCCAGCGTATACCTCAACGACTGGGCCATGAGTGACGGGCAATAGTCAGTATCAGAAAATCCTTTGCTTGTACATTCATTCACTAACCGAGTATTAGGTAGGGAAATCTTCGGTTACTACCCCGAGATATACTTGAGCGCCCTACTTACTCCATACTTCCTGCGACGAACGCTCATTGACGCCGGATATATGCATCAGAAACAGAGAGTCTACCGCCCACATTCCCGGTTCATATACAACCATGTTGAATGCTTGGGTCTGTTCCCCTCAATTTTGATACCCGCGACCGATTCCGCCAAAATGGCCTCGTTTCCAGATCGAAGTGATTCTGATCGGGTGCTGGGTAATTCACTGAAGAGAAGTATGCAATTGCATCGGAACGGTGCGCTCCATAACTCCGTTATCAGGCAGCCGGGCCCTCACCCATCGCACGACCCAGGTGATCTGAGTTTGGGGGTAAGCTGAGTTCGTGATATCAGCAGCGGGACTCCCGAATCCGCATCAACACAGGCTGCTCGACCCAGCCTACGGGCTGAATCCAGATTACAAAGCGCCCAAGAGATCGGTCTTGGCGTGGTATTTTTATTCCACAAAGATTGCTGTATGAGGCATACCTAATGATGACTACTGAGTAATGGCCCCAGATATTGTCCGGGCGCTTTTGTTCTATTATATATACCAGCCTAATGCGAACGGAGTTATCCTCAAGGCAAGGCTTTGATGACGTGCTACTGCTTATTTCTACGAATCTAACAAACACGGTTTCCCCGTCCCATGAGGACTAGTCGCCCTTTGCTTACCGGATTGTGACTGTGACTGGAGCACGACACCTGAATTGCATTTGCTGCACTTAGGTCATCAAAAACCTGGTGGATGCTGGGTGCTGGGGTAAGCATTGTGACAGGGCACTACTCGGCTTGCGCCGGGGGTTGGTCCAGCCACAAAATCTTGATGGTGTGGTCATGATGGTAACGACAGGCGAACAGTGACAACCACAGACCATCGTGACTGCTGGAGTAATCCTTTTCGATGTGTTGTCAGAATGGCAAGACATTCTGACACCAGCAAACAGTTTCCCATTGAGATCAGGTGAGAACACTCATCAGTCTGGTTGTCTCTAGTGAAGGTCCAGCTTACCCGCCTCCGTTCGCAGTTCATTGCAAATTCTGGGGTCAAATTCACCAGGGACCATCGCCGGCTTGGTCCTAGAGCTTGATATGTGATCCGGAAGTTAAGGCCCAAATAGAAAGACTCGGTGATTACAAATGCTGAATCGTTTGACAAAACAATTGCCTCAGATTACCAACGGAAATACCACAATAGTCAAGGCAATTTCATTCACTTTCGTACATGTACGTAAGACATGCACAACCATTTTCCCTGACAGTGATTATCCGCTATTCACCTCAAGCCTAAGTCTCAAACGAGCTAAGCAGTCCCCCCCATCTCATCTCAACTCGACGTGTCGGATGACGAAGATTGGTTATGTGACCAGAGCCTTCACATCTGCATGTCGTAGGCAACGATGGCATTATCGTACGCATCGTCGACATCACCAGTTCCCTGACGGATGGTCTCCTTGTCGGCTCCGACCGCCTTAGACTGCAGAGCCACAGACAGAGCATCGGTCTTGACCCGAGGCGCATGGAGGTTGGTCCGGATGGTGCTTCCCACGCCGGCGGTGATGAAGAGGGATCGCTGTATTGCAGTCAGAATCAGAGCCACGGTGAGAAGACCCTCTCAACGAATGCGGTAAGTGACGAACGGGCTTGGTGTTGGGATAAAATGAGACTGACTGACCTTCAAAACCAAAGCGGCAATAGAGCTGCGCATGACCGGATCCAACTGAGTCAGAGCCTCAGTCACACGGTTACTCTCAGAAACAGTGAAAACAGCAGTGCCATTGACGTCGGCAGCCGCCTGGTCGAGTGAATGCTCCACGGCCGCTTCCTGAGTCTGGATCTCAAGGGCAGCGGGCAGCCCTCCCCCGTAGCTGTAGACGGCAGCGCTGAGGGAGCCAATGTCGGTATTGATCTGGGTCAGGTCCTGAATGATGGTGGGAATATCACGCTTGATGACCCGAGCCGTGGTCAAAGCCAGGAAGGAAAGAACCGAAGCGGTGGTGAGAGGGAAGCGCATTTTGCTGAGAATCTGGATTGTATCTGTGGTGCTGATATTGATGAGATTGTGGTCGGAGATTTCGATGGAGAGATTGAGGCTTTATAGTCCTAACTGAGCGATATCTCGGGCCTACGGACCTCTTCCCCGGTGGGCATATGTTGCTCTGGATGAGGTATGTCTGACAATGGATGCCATGGTCTGGTAATTACTCCGCGAAGGTCTGTGTCGCCCTGAGTGATGTCTAACGTATTTTGCGGTTTGCTACAGATCTGTGTCTATGTGTCTTACGACCAGTGCGACCACAAAGTGTTGATGCAGTACGGTCCGTGGGGATCAATTTTTCACAATGCTCTCTCGAGCCTACACGCGAACTATCAGTGCGCGAACATATGGGCTAAGGAAACCCGAATGACAGAAGAACGACGATAAAGACGCCTGGTGGAGTGCTACGCGATATTGTGTTCTGGAGATTTAGCCGCCAAGTTGCGACCGACCAACACAATAGGGGCCCAGGAGGGCGATGGTGAAACACGGACATTTTCGACCTCAGTTTTGTTAGCCATGGGTGCATGGCTTAGTGCTGTCACACCACTCATCTCACAGCAGTGGTACTTGAGCGATGTCGCTCCTAGGACAACCACCGATGTATCATTTCCAGCTGCACGATGCCTGGCCGCAGGGCGACACGGTACCTGAGTGTGTATCCGTCCTGTGTTTCCAGAGAGCGGTGGACAGACATTGCTCGCCTCGGTGGAGTGGCAAGAAGGGTGGCAGTTTTCATACGGGGAGAATGAGCTGGGAAGAGGTCCGACCGGAAAGGATGATGCTCAACTGTGATTCTGTGATGATCGCTTGTCATTTCGGCCACTCAATCATGGGCCCAAAACAGGCATGGAAACGAGGGATCGGCCCGAGAAGAAGGCCGTGGCCGTGATCGGAGCAGGGCAGAGCTTCAATCAGTTCGGAACAGACGGGAAGGCGATGACGATGAGCCATGCTGACTCGCAGACCAAAGAGGCCTGGAGATGGGCTTGGCCGCCTGGGGGAGTGCGCGGGGAGTGGAAGCGAGAGGAGAAGATGCGTGGGTCGTGGGGGGAATGATTTCATTGCGTAACAGAATGGTCGACTTATCAGGTTGAAGTCACTCGCCCGTCTCACACTGGTTATCTCAGACTTTCAGTGCAGGCCGACTGCCGAAGCGCGGCTCACCGATGATTCCATTCTGGACCACCGGTCGGCAATCCTGCCTTGGGGAAGCGGAACCCGATGCCACGTGATCTGCACTTCCCCCCGGGGTGCGGGGATGACTCAGCTGCACGAAGATGCCCCATGTCTCTGATCCAATCAGCTGCTGGCTCTGTTCCTTCCTGGGACTCAGGCTAAATGCACCCAAGCCTGCTCTGAGTCTCTGACGCCACCCGGTGGGAAGAAAGCTTGTCCGAGGCTTGTTTTCCGTCTGCATCCTTGAACTCTTTGGCCTCCCCCTCCCCCTCCTTCTTGGGGTCACCACCCATAATTGTCCAATCCCCAATGATGAAGTAGGTGGGGATGGATCACGAGGTTTCCCCATGCCTATATTTCATCCATCTAATGCATCCATTCTTTCATGTTGGAGAAACTTTTGCTGACCCACTCCGGCCATTCATTGGCCACTCGAACATCACTTCACCGGCGGAAAATTCGACCAAGCGCCAGCAGATCCATCAGAACGTCACCGGCACCCAGAACTGTTTAAGATAAAACCTTCCCCTCCCGGATGTCAAATCATCGGTTCCTGAATTTCGTTTCTTTCTCGCACTTCTCTCCTGGTCCATCTTGTCAACATGACTGCGACCCCAAACCACAAGGACTTGGAGAAGACGGAGCAGCATGAATCGCTGCCCGTGGTGGTGACGGCGGAGGAGGCACTACTCCGTGCCCGCCAGCAGCCGAACGCTGCGCTGCCGTTGCGCATCACCTTTGACCATCATGATCCCGACAATCCGCGCTGCTGGGGTTTCTGGCGCAAGTGGTACATCACGGTCTTTGTGAGCATGCTCAATGTTATTACCACCTGGTGTTGTGGTTCTTTCTCGTCGGGGGCGACGCAGATTGCCGATCATTTCCATGTTTCGAGCGAGGTCACCACTTTGTGTCTGTCGCTCTACGTGCTGGGTTATGCCGTGGGCCCTGTCCTACTGGCCCCCTTGTCGGAGTACTTCGGCCGCCAGCCGATCTACATCGTCTCCTGGTTCATCTTGTTTATCTTCCAGCTGCCCTTGGCCCTAGCCCCAAATATTGGTACTCTTCTTGTGTGTCGCTTGATAGCCGGTTTGGCGGGCGGCGCCCCCTTGACCAATACCGGAGGTACCATTAGTGATTTGTGGGAACGTGACCACAGTGGCTGGCCGATGGCGGTGTATGGTCTCAGCAGTACCGCCGGTCCCCCGCTGGCCCTGGTTGTGAGCGGTTACATCGGTCTTGACCTGGGCTGGCGCTGGATCTTCTGGATTATGATGGCGATCAGTGGTGGGTTCTGGATTGTTCTGGTTTTCACCATTCCCGAGACTCGCCATTCCATTCGACTGCAGCGCAAGACCGCCAAGATTAGGCGTCAGATGGAGACAGAAGGCCTGCGATCGGCTGAAACTCTGGATGACATTCATGGTGACAATCGCAAGGGCCTGCACCAGTTGCTGGGCATCACGTTGACCCGGCCCATCCGGTTCTTGTTCACCGAACCCATCACCCTCTTCTCCGCCATCTTCAATGGTTTCCTCTATGGTCTTGTCTATTTGTTCAACGAAGCCTTTCCTCTCGTGTTCGGTGCTCCTCATGGCCACGGATTCAATGTGGGCCAGCAAGGTCTTTGCTTTTTGGGGATCGCGATCGGCCCCTTCATCGCCTTTGCCGCCCATCCACTGCAAGAACGCTACTACCGCCGGGCTGTTGCTGCGCACGATGGTCTCAGTGTCCCGGAGGCCCGCATGTGGATGGCCCGTCTGGGGGCGCTGCTCATTCCCATCAGTCTTTTTTGGTTCGGCTGGACCAGCTATTCTTCGGTCCACTGGATTGTGCCGATCATCGCCTCGGTCTTCTTTGGGGCGGGACTGTATATCGTCATCCTGAGTATCCTCAACTATGTGGTCGACAGCTACCAGACGTACTCGGCCTCGGCGCTCGCGGGCGTCATCCTGGTGCGTAACATTGTTGGAGCTGGATTCCCCCTGTTTGCGACGCAGATGTATAACAAGTTGGATTATGAGTGGGCGTCAAGCTTGCTGGGATTTATCGCTCTCCTGCTCGTCCCGATTCCGTTTATCTTCTTTTACAAGGGTCGGGCAATTCGGCTGAGGAGTCCTTGGGCGCGGGAGCACTTTGATTCGAATGAGGATAGTCCTCATTGAGTGCGTGCTGCATATGATTTAGATGAGGCGGAGAAATGCATAATGAACGACGGGAAACATTCCTCTGATACGAACCCGATGTCGGTAAATGAATTAGTAGTAATGTGATGTATCATGCCATGTCATGTTTCAAATCATGGAGCCCAGACGGCAGGATCATTCATGCCTGCCCAACGAGTAATTGGAATCCCGTTTGTTTGAAGTTGAGCAGAGCCTCTCGCTGACGAACAACACGAGCGACTCTTAACTGTTTCCGGGGCGAGATTGACTGGGCGTATCTTGGCTCACTTCAGCCTCTTTGGGCTCAGCCTCACCGCGTTGCAGTTACTAATACGCCCCAAATCTCCCCATCGACTGACAATTCATTTGGGCATTCAAGAATGCTGTCAGTCCTGATGCCGAGTGAATCAACCCTTCAAGTACTTCAGCGCAGTGGATACAGGTTGCGGAGGACCCACGAGAAATCCCGCAATGGATGCCTGAGGTGTAAGCAGCAGCGGAAGAAGGTGAATAAACCGTCCCTCGCTAACCCTAAGCCTCTACCACCCCGTGCTGATCGTCTTCTTCGAGTGTGATGAATTCAGACCCGGTTGCTCCAGATGCACCAAGCGCTCTTACCGGTGTCGATATCCGTTCCCTCTCCGCGATGGCCATCTGTCAGAAGAGCCCGAGTCGGCCCATTCGCCCGTCTCCGACCGGCATGTCATCTCCGGGCCTGAGTCGCCAGTCTCCGGCTCACATTGTCGCTCTCGCTTATCAGACCCGACGCCCTACATTGATGAACCCATCACTTCACATTCAAGTTCGAGTCCGGACGAGGGATACCTTCCCGGCCCTCTCGACGCCACGGAGCTCAGCCTCTTAGGCCACTACCTCACCCACACCAGCCAGACCATCCCCTTCGACGAGCTGGACCGCTACGCCCTGGCCGTCGGCGTCCCAAACCTCGCCTTCAAATGCCCGGCGGTCATGTCATCCCTCCTAGCCCTGGCGGCCGCCTGCCAATCCCACGATCTGGCCAAACAAGCCCCCACCCCGCTCGACCAGCCGAGCCTCGTGCACATCCGCGGTTTACTGGCCCTGGCCGAGCGCCACCACCGGGCCTCCCTCCGCCACATCCAAGCCGCGATGCAGAACCAGGATTTCTACGACCAAGTCCTCGCCAATGCCGCCCTCATGGTCCTGTACGCTTCTGCGAGCCACTCCCTCCGCGTGCACCTGGCGACACGCCCAGCAGCGTGGCCAGCGCCTGCCGACGGAGCTGCTGCCGCAGCACTCCCAGTGGATCTCGTTTACCCGAGCCGCACATACGGCTTCTACCGCCGTGCTTAATGATATTGTGCAGGCTGCGGAGGATGAAGCGCACCGTTCGCTCCGCAGTCCGGCGGCCGACCGGCCGATCCCGATCCCTCCGCCCACCACCCTGGCCATCTTCGCCCCGCAGGCCGGTCCCTCCGAGCCACACGAAGCGGCTCTTTCTCCCTATCGTCGCGTCGACGTACCGTCAGGCGTTGGAGCGTCTACGCAGACGGGCGGAGACGACCGTCGCCCCGCTGCGACCATCGGATTGTGCGGCTGGGGCTGGGGCTGGGATTCGGGCGCAGTGCCAGGCATCCCTGCAGACCGTCTCCATCCTTGAACAATGCGCAACTGCGGCGTTGACGTCGAAAGCGAACGGTGGGACGGTTGAGAGCCCTCGCAGCCCGGCGTTAGCATTACACCGATGCGCCCGGGTCTCCCCTTGGGTGGCGCAGTACATGGTCAGCGTCACCTCGATGGGCGCCCCGCAGATCCTCCGTCGCATAATCATGTCGATCCTGAATCAAGCGCCGAGTGAGTATCTGGGTCTGGTGCAGTCGGTGCTGGATGCCCTGGCTGCAGATGGAATCGGGCAGGATGCAGCGGTGGCGGAGGCGGGGTTGCTCTCTGCCCCGTATGTCCTGGCGATGGATATCTTCGCTCATTGGCTGGTGTTGGTGAAGTTGTTGGATGGGGTCTGGTGGCTGGGGGAGATCGGGCAGTGGGAGATCGGGCAGGTCTTGTCGGTCATGAAGACGCGAAATCCGCGGGGGCGGTTGGCGGAGATGGGCGAGACTTGGTGGCCGGAGAGTATGTATCTGGTCAAGCGTGAGCTCAGGCCTAGTGACCGGTAGTGGCAGTTTGATTCCTGGTTGAGGTGATATACTGTGAGCAGTACTTAATGCTGCAATTCGGATATATGAGACCGCAATTGGCCGGTTCCCACACTTGACAAAAGCACGTCGTTTACAGGATTGATGTGGTGACTACTACGTTGTTATGAGTATGAAGGGTGGCCAGCAAGTCAATCAAGATTTGAAATATTCTAGAATGGGCAAAGAGGGATGGAGGGGGAGAACCAAGCGGTTGGACAAAAAAGAAGTGGATTGCATCATCCGTGAATCGAACACGGGCCTCATCGATGGCAACGATGAATTCTACCACTAGACCAATGATGCTTCTATAAAGTGAAAACGGTAGTTTTGATTTGATAAGCAATTACCAAAGATCAAGCCAAGCCAGATATTTGTCATTACAACTCTTGTCGAAAGACAGAAAGAGAAAGATCTATCACAGGGTAAAACCGTTGCAATCATCACAGAATAGAACAAGGAAAAGGGGCGCCAATTCATAAACAAGGCAGGTATATACCCAAAGTCATGAACATCATGAACCAGAGAAGGCACATGTTGCATAGAGTAAGGGGGCTTGAAGGGGTATCGAGCAGTGACAGTCTTCAGCTTCAGCCTTCTCTCCAACCAGCCCTGCTGTTCATATTCACGAGCAGCCACCGCCTGTGCGGTGCGGGTTTAAGGCGGCCTTGTCGGTGAATCCAGCGGTCTCGCTAATCGACATGGTGCCAAACTATGGTAGCCGAGCACTATCAACCAGAGAAGCTAGATTTCGGTCATAATGGCAATGAAGTAGAAGATGGTCTGGGGTACAGTCCAAGTGGCCGTGGGGCCCTATTTCTACCCCAGAGACTTCGTCCCATGGGGAAGTGAAGGGCAGCTTCTCCAGGTTCAGAGATGTGGAGCCTCGTTGAGACCTCAAGTTCCAGCCAAGCCGGTTGTATCATCTTCCCGGGCAGGGAGTGACCCTTAGTCTGCACGCCAAGTGCCCGATGAAGTGGTTGTGGCCGGATCCGAGTCGGGGATAGGGCTTGACAGGGTCTTCGGTTCCGTTTGGTACGTTTGGTGTGGTCCGCTGCATCTTCCGGTTCCCACTTCATCCCAGACCCGAGAATCCTCAACTTCCGCCGGAACCGGTGGTGATTGTTTTCACTGCACGGACGGCCTGGCAGATTCCCTACAATGTCAACCGGGCCGGTATGAACCGCTCATCACCTCGAGAAGTGCTTTGGTAGCCCGAAATTTGTCCCCTACAGTACAGAGCGCGATTAGAAGATACTCACTCTCATATACGTGCCTTGGACGTCTGCCACAATTTCTTCTCTCCCCGGAGGAGCCGGTACTAGTGGACTATCTTTTGTAGCAACGCTTAGACAACCCTTTGTCGTGAATGCGACATTGACAAGCTGTATCGTTCTTGGTTTGAGATGGTTATTGATCGCGATCTAGCCAGCATCTCCAGTGCAGAAGCCAGAGATCATGCAGCTAGAGCAATTCTGCAGAAACATGCTCATTTCTGCGTAGATTCCCCGTGGTTCATATCCAAACATCATGGTTATAGTTGTGCTTCTTCTCCACCTCGCAACACTATCACATTCCAGCATCAACCACTCCCCTTACTCAAACCAACCCCTTCTTCTCCGTGAGACCTCCAACCCACTCACAGCCACACGCTCATATTCATCCACCTCCATCCGCAACCCCCCGACCCCTAAATCCGCCTCCCGCGGCCTCACCCACCTCGACCCAGTCACCAGCTTCCACCCCACCCCGAGCACCACAAACACCGCGATCATCGCATAATCCAACACGAACGTCTGCACGCTCCACTGTCCCGGCATGAACACCTCCCACCCCAACACCAACACCATCACCCCCGTCCCAACCACCGCAAACCACCCCGCCCACGGCTGCCACCATCCGCGGTACGGCAACGTCCCCCGCGCCACCCCCTGCGCGTTTACCGCCGTGTAGAAATGCAGGTAGGTGATGCTCGTCCCCAGGTAGTTGAGCAGGTAACTGGCGGTGATGACGCTGACGAGCCAGTTCAGGACGGTGGCGGAGGTGTGCTGGACCTGGAGGAAGGCGAGGCTGCTGAAGGCGAGGGTCAGGGCGATGGCGTAGATGGGGAGGCCGCGGGAGGTGCAGTGGGCGAGGAGGGCAGGGGCTTTGTGGGTGAGGGCGAGGGCGTGGAGGGTGCGGGAGGCGGAGTAGACGAGGTTATTGCCGGCGGAGAGGACGGAGGTGAGGATGAGGAGGTTGACGATGTGTGGGAGGATCGGAATGGAGAGGTTCATCATGGAGATTACGTAGGGGGATCTATCGGTGTACTGTCAGTTTGGGGATGATGAGGTGGGAGGGATATGTAGATAAATAGGGCTTACGCTGCCCCCGTGCCGCTCCCTGGGCGAGTGCCGGCAAGGGTGGCGGCGAGGGTTGGGTCGTTAGATGGGAGGACGATCCCCATGCACAGCGCCCCCGCGAGGAAGAAGACCATGAGACGCCACACGAAGGAGGAAAAGGCCCGACGCATGATGACTCGTGGCCGCTCCGCCTCGGCTGCCGTCATGGAGATGTATTCGGGTCCGACCATGCTGGGTTGGTTAGTGCGTTGGTTATTACAGTAGATGTGGCGAGGTGGGCTGGAAAGGGCTTGGTATATACGTGAATGACGCTTGAATCATGCAGGCTAAGACCCCACAGAAGCGACCGGTGTTGCCTGGGGCGAGGTAGGAGACGAATGCCCCCTGTGGACGAATGAGTGATGGGTTTGCTGCGGTCAAGGGGACGGACGTACTGGATCCTCCCAGTAGCGGAAGCCGTAGGCATCGTGGTGAGGATTTCCTCCAACCATTGTAACGAAGGTGTAGCAGATTAAGCCCACCATTAGCACGATTTTGCAGATTGAAAGGTAGAACTCCGCCACTCCAAAATATCGCACTGTCAAAGTGTTAAGGATACTGCGGAATTAGCACGGTCTCTGGAGGACGGGTGAAAATAGTCATGGTACCCGTAAATGATCAGAACAACCACCACGACCGCGGCGACGGGGATGCGATCAGTCCAGTACGTGAGGAGGACATTGAGGGCGACAATCTCGTACGGAATCCCAAGCGCTATTCCCGATGATTAGTAGCTGCCAGTCACCGCGAGCGTGCCGCTCACCCATCGTGAGGAAGAAGTTCCATCCCATGGCAAAGCCTAGGGCATCGTCGACCCAGTGACCCGCCAGCTGCACGAAGGGCGATGAGATGGGCAGATAGCACACCATTTCAGCTGTGAACGCATATCAGTCACACTTCCTGACCTCGCGAGACATGATCGGACCGAAACATTGGTTCACTGCGAGGATGATCGTGCCATATGCCACAAACCCTAGAAGCAGTTCGGCCGGTCCCCCTTTGGGCAGCACCGCGCCCATCTGCACGAACAAGGCTGTTCTCGTGAGTATCACTGAGAGAGAGCATTGGTTTGGAGAACATACACGTCCCAATGGCGCCACCAACCGCGAGAAGCTGCACTTCTCTGCCTCGCAGCTTGCGGTGCAGATGCTGCGACCCCGCCGACAGCGCGGGGGCCTCTTCCACCACCGCATGGGGAATTTTGGTCGGGTCTGACTCGGGACGAGAGGGTTCTTGCATCGTGCTCGATGGAGTGTTAGAGCCTACGAGATTATGGCTCTCGTGGCTGTCGCGGTGGTTATATCTGATGTTCATGTTCTCTACGCGCGATGGTGGGGTGCAATAGCGGGGTTCAGCCTATGATCAGGGATGGAGGGGTGGCGTGCAGCAGTAGTCTGGGTATGACTTCACTCATCGTCTCTAGCTGATTCTATTGTAATGTGTAATGTTTCCCGACAAACCGTTCCCTCATGATCAGCAACAGGACCAGCCTGTGTTTCAGTTCCCCCCCCCAATCCATCTATTCATCCTCTCCGAACGGCATCGCCACCCATTCCGCCTCCTCGACCGGAGGCTCCTCACTCTCGCACCGCGGACACCGACAGATAAATCGAAAGAGCGTCTGTAAACGGTCGCGTCTCGTCTGGAGGTCTGTGAACTGGGTCAAATCGAAATAGGAGATACAACATTCTTCGCCCGCGGCAATGTCCCTGCCCGCAGTGAAGACCATACGACCGTGTTGATCGGGCTTATGCGTCATCTGGTTTCGAAGTCAGCACTCCGAGACCAGACCTTGTCCTCCGGCACCTCCGGGTTACTCACATTGGGCGCGCAGGAATGATTCGCAATGGCCGCACAAGGATACACCGCCGCGCCAAACTGCTCGCCCCGGTCGAGGGCATCGGCCGGCACGGGGAACAGCCCCGTCTCGCGCGGATATAAGCCAAAGGAATTGGCTTCCTCCTGGCAGATGAGCCTCAGCACGGCTGTGTCTGGCAGGGAATGCGGCAGTGCCGACCCGCTGCGGAGATACTTCTTGACCAGCGCCGTCCAGCCTCGCACCTGGGCATGCGACCACGAGTCCTCCGTCCCACAGAAGGCCTGCATGGCCGGCCAGCCCTGCGCGAAGCCAAGTGTTTTGTCGAGCGTCTGGTCCGTGGACGCCCGCGCCAATTCCATCTGGCGCGCCGCCAGGATGCGCACAATCAACCACAACATGCTGAACTCATACTCACCCCATTTCGTGCGGATGGGGTCCGCGAACCGCTGCAGCCAAGTACACTCGAAGTCATGTCGTGGGTGGTCCGCCGTCTGACACGCGACGCTGCACCACTTCACATCCGCCTGGCAGCCCTGGGGACACGCGAGGCGCTCCGCACTGCGGGCCATGCGCCGACTGCACGACGGGTTACTGCACAGCAGGGCATCGGTCGTGCTGGGGTCGTCGACGGCGGGGATCACCGCGTAGGGCGTATCCACCAGCAGCACCTCCCCCTGACAGATGGGTTTGCTCGCCCGCAGTTGCCGGCCCTTGACGGGCACTACCCCTTGCGTGAGATTGGGGTGGATCCATGAGGGGGAGTTCGTGGCAGCGGGAGCGGGGGGTTGGGGGATGGGAGGTTGTAATACAGGCATTGTGGTGGTGGATTGGATTGCTGCTTGTGGGCACCAAAGGGTCTATCAATTTCTGCTGCAAAGTTTCCAGCACCACCAAGATTTGATTCCACTTTTTTTTTTTTCTGGCGCCAGGATTACGGATACATTATCGGGATTCTTATCGGTGCCGAAGAGTGGGTCAGTCTGGGCTGTGTATGCTGGAATTATCGCCGCCAATGATCGGGAATTACGGTCAGGGCTGGAGTGTGCAGTGATGGGTCGGTCTTATCGCTGCACCGCGTGGCAAAGCTTGATTGAGCCTGTTTTTCTTTTTTCACTTTTCCGCCGCTTCCTCGACACAAATGGGGGCACTGGGGACATACGGAGTATGGTAGAGTATCACCACTTTCCACGGTTGAGTCAGGGAACAATCGATTATTCGATCTCATCAATTAGTTTATTTGAGACATTAGCGCGGTGAATTGATTCGATTCTCCGAGTATTGCATGGAAGGCAATAAGTGTATGCGAGAAATGCGGACTTGTGCATGCATAATTAGTAATTCGATGCCAGTCGTGATGCATCATCCAGGCATAAACCATCACCAGATCGACAAAGACTTTAGACGCACTGCCTGACCACCACATTGACAAAGATTTCAGACGCACTGACTGACCGCCGCCGCGGCAATCAAAGCTTTACAAGCCGAACTCTGCGTCGAAGCATCGGCGCTCGCAAAGGGCCCCTCCCAGCTCCCTCCCAGCGCGTTGCCATCACCCCGGGCCTTCTCCCAGATCGCATCTGCGTTGCGCTGCAAGAAGCTGCGAATCGGCTCGCTGGACGTCGCCTGATAGAGCACCTGCAGATTTCGCATGAAGACCCCCTTGAACTGCGGCGCATCGCCCGTGCAACCCGGCTCGCAGGGCTTCGTCAGCACCCCATCCGCGTTACTCAGCGCCCCCGTGGCCGCCGTCGCGATCTCCTGCGCGATGGATAGGTACGACGGGTCCCTGAACAGCTGGGCCATTTCCACCAGCGCCCCCAGAATCACCCCCTGGTTGTAGCTCCACACCGTGCCCCCGTCGTTGGTGCACCTGGCCAGGTCGAGGCCGTTGTTGATGGTGTGGTGGTCGTTGATCAGTCCGCTGCTGCATGCGAACCAGCGCCACGCCGTCAACGCCCAGTCTTGGTAGTACCCTGTCTAGGCCGGGCGCCGTCGGCCCAGATGCGCCGCCACGCTGATGAACAGCTCGTTTTCGATCGCCCCGATCTGCGTGTGCAGCTTGTCCCACCACAGGCCGCCGCAGCTCGCGTTCCACACGCTCGTCATGTCGCTGAAGATCTCGGCCGCGGTGGTGAGGTACCTGGCGTCGTGCGTGAGGTCGTAGACTTGGATCCACGCGAGCGCCCACCACCCCTCGTCGTCGTAGTAGTTGTTGAGAAAGCCCGGGTAGCTTCGACGCGTGATGCGACGGTGGTGGTGCGGGTCTCCGCGGGAAGCCATGGCTAGGGACCGTGCAGCGGTGGACCCCTGCGCGCGGGTGTAGGTGTTGGCGAAGATGGCGGCGTTCTGGTCGCGCTGGCTCGCGTCCAGCGCCGTGAGGTCGGCCAGCACGGTCAGGCAGTTGGCGCTGTTCCACCAGCCGGTCGTGTCCCACAGCCCGGTGTTCGGGTTGTACCATTCCTGCAGGGTCGTGACGGCTGCTTGGGCGTTGGTCAGGTAGTCGGTGGCGGCGAGGGCGCCGGGGAGGCAGAGCAGGGATGTGACGGAGGTTGTGAGGGAGATCATGGCTGTTGCTTTGAGGATCTGGTGAGGATTGTTGCAGGATGAGCTGGGGGTGGGCAGTGGGGATGCAGAGTGTTTGAGTAACTATTGTTGTTGCGCGGGACGGATTAGGGCTCATTGACGGTTCTTTGTCCGCGCAAAGAATCCAACCGCACACGTGTGTCGTTGTCTCTGCACAGTTGACCATGATTGGGCGTTCTTGTTTTTGAAACACCTCTTCGGCTGTAAATAGCGTTGGTTTGGGGCCGAATGGCGTGGAGAACGAATGATCGTTGAGGATGATCGGGGATTCAATCTTGGGGCGACGATCCTCCGCACCGCCCCCTCAGCATGGGATGTAATCCCTGTAGCAAGGGTCCAGGAGCCGTTGTCTGACAGGCAAAGGATCAAGGGATTGATGGATGTTCTGGATTGGGTCTGGGGTCTGTCTGTTTCATTGTTCTCAGAGATGCGAGAACAGACCTCTTGCATACGAGCAGGACTTTTACAAATGCAGTGGGCCTGAACAGGGTTTTTTTCGAAAGTCAAGCAACTCGGTGAATAATGACGCCCGCGAGAGGTTCTCATGTCCCAAGAGTGTCCGCTTCCCTGCACCGCCCGTTATGTGAGGACATCGTTGAGCAAATTAGTTATAGCCACGATAAGCCAGCCTCAGAAGCCAGAGAGGCGGATAAGCACACATACTGTCATGGTCTAGAATACTTCCTCACACGATTATGACGTCTCTCACAGGCTTGTCAAAAGGATAAACCCAAGTCTAATCACCCAGAGAAAATTGCTGGCTGAGAATGCTTCTGTGGGGCTTACTTCTGCCGAGACCAACCGAGGGGATAAGCTTATTCATTTCGGCCTTGAAACGCACCCCGACATCACATCATGGAGGCACCTTTCCTATCTCTAAGCCAACTGTTGATTTCCAAGCTCTGCTTATTTTCAGTCTGTGTCGGACAAGAATTGGCCTTGTAACTCGGAAGCGGTGGGTAGGAACAATTGATTATTTCACGTTCAATCTTGTCTGCATTAGACTACAAACCCACTCGCCACAAGCATCAGACACACTCAACACCATCCTTCGAGACTCTCGCAGTCACGCGAAACGCTCAGCCTCCATCCAAGTCAATCTGCGGTCGCACTGACTCGTGTACAGCTCGGTGGAGCGTCGCGGCGAACATGTCGGTTATGTGCACAACTTATGCAGACGGTGGCGCGGGTGGATGCCGGATGAGTCAGCGAATCTGTGCTCCGCCAGCCGAACATAACTTCATCCCTCTTCATCTTCAACTTTGTCTGCCACCACTCATGCGGATTCACACAAAACGACCTTTCGAGTCCGGCTCGTGGTCTACTTCGCTCAAGTGAGGTTTGCTTCATGTAACGATGGCGCCCGGGGCCGAACAGAAGTTCACCGGATCGAAACGGAGCTGCATTCGGTGCAACCAGAGAAAAGTGGGATGCGACAAGAAGAGTCCCTGTGGTCGATGTCTCAAGGCCGGGCTGGAATGCATTCATCCCGGGGAGAAACGGGCGCCTCGGAAATTGCGACGGCCACCGGTTGCCGAGATTCTGGCGCACCTCAAGGATTTGGAGGCCGAGGTTGAGCGGCTGCGGTCGCAGACGAGGCCAAAGGAGCAGCCTGGTACTGAAGCCGAGTCCCGAAGCGTTGGGAAGGACACGACTGCAACTACGCGAGGCCGGCTGGTAGCGCAGGGAGAACGAACCCGATACGTCGGGGACGAGGCCTCCATCATTCTTGGCGACAAGGTAGGCGAGTCTGTCGCATAGAGCGTGTCAGGTTCACTGATATCCCCCAGATTCGAGAACTGCAGGAGGTGTGCGATGAATCATCTGAGGAGGAACCGATTGATCCTCGACTTTTGCACTCCCAGTACGACCCCATCCCAGTCTCTTCGATTGGGATCCTGGGGTCGAATCGCGCTGCCGGGGGGCATAGCCCAGGCAGTACGACCATATCCTTACCAGTATCCCAATTACCGGCACTGTGGGAAGTCTATCAGACCAATGTGGCCCCTATGATTGCCCTCCTACATCTTCGCTCAATGGGATCCGTCATTCTCGATGCTGCACAAGACAGCAATGCTCTGCAGCCCGAGAAAGGAGCCTTGGTCTCCGCGGTTTGTTTCGCGGCCGTGGTGAGCATGACACCGCAACAGTGCACCGCGCTCCTCGATGAGCCCCATGACACTTGCATTGAGAGCTACCGACTTTCCGTGGAGCATGCGCTGGCACGAGCCAACTTAGTCAGTACCCAGGATATGCGTGTCTTGCAGGCGGCTACCTTGTTTCTTCTCTGTCTCCGTCGATGTAGTGACTCGAGACGAATCTGGGCGGAAAGTGCAATTGTAGTGCGTGTCGCCCAGCGCCAGGGGCTGCACCGTGATGGCCAGCCGTTAGGCTTGAGTCCGTATGAGGTTGAGATGCGTCGCCGACTATGGTGGCATATTTGCCTTCTCGACATGCTCTGCTCAGAAGATGAGGGCACAGAGACCCAGATCCGACCGGAGATGTTCGATACGAAGATCCCCTCCAATATAGACATCGAAGTACTGACGCCGGGCGTGACCGCGATGCCACTTCCCAGCCTGGGCTTCAGCGATATCACACTGTGCATCATTCAATGTGAGATGATGACCCACATGTATTGGCCGAGCATGTCCTACGACCCTAGCATCGGTGCGATGTCGTCGGAGCAAAGGCAGCATCGGTTGACTGAACTAGAGGCCTACCTGGAAACCAAGTACCTTCAGCCACTGGACCTGGACAGCCCGATACAATGGATCACCGCGGTCATCGCCCGGCTGACGCTGTCCAAAGCATGGTTGGTGACCCGCCTCACCACTGCCTCAGCGCCCACCAGCACAACCGACCATATTTTCCGGATGGCCGTAGAGACGGTCAAGTTTGCAAACCTGCTCCACACCGATGGGAGGATCCTGCAGTGGGCGTGGCTCAGCAAAAGCTACAAGCACCGACACGTCGTGGCGTACCTGCTTCCCGAGCTGTGCAACCGTCCTATTACACCCGAGACAGATCATGCGTGGGAAGCAGTGACTCAGATGTATAGTCAATGGCTGCATCAAGACGTGGAAACGAACGACATGCTTCAGAAACCATTGTCACGGCTGATGGAGCGTACTGCCCTAGTGCGGCAGCAAAAGAAGATGGAGCAAGCTTCGGCGTCTATTTCGAGCCACGCACAAGGCAGCATCCTACAGCCCAAGCCAGTACAGTGGATACCAAATTCATTCATGTCTGACGAACCCGAGACCGGCCTCAGTACCAGCGGAATGGGCCTGACACCACCTTCGGAATCTGCACTGGGCTTGGCACCGAATCTCGCTGAAGTGTACGGTGGCTCAGTTTCCGCCATCGATTGGCTTACAGGGTCTCTGCTATGATGCCTAACGACTGCTGAAAATCTTCTGCCAGGTGGCAAAATGGGACTTCTGACCCACGCTTAAGGGTGCTGACCTGGTGGTGTACTCTGTCTTGAAAGTCTTGGGGCCGTGTTAAACTTTCTCCCTGTGCTATACATCAAGGACTACTACTTCGACTTCGACTACGAGATGGACCACGAAAGGGAGAGCTCGGCTGGCGGGAAGCCGAGGAGCCTCTCCCCCAGTGGCCGAGCTCCCATTGTGGACTATGGCCAGGTTCTGGGTTGGGGCTATGAAAACAAGTCCGAAAAGACCGCCATTGAAGTTTTACTCGACCTCATCGGTCATGTGGCTTCGATAGAGCAGGTGTGGCCCTTCGAAGAGGTCCCGAACAGGACTTCACTCAACGGCCCCAAACATGCAAAATAGTCTTCAGTTCATCTCACGTATGGAAACGAGCCGGGCCTTGATACTCAGAACTCGTATGCTGCCTGCCATGTTTGCCGTGGTTCCACCCTTTGACAAGCGCGGCCCTACAGTCGAGTGAGAGACTCAACCGGCAAACTTGCCCAAGGATGGAGCAGTTCATTTTCTCATCCTTTCCATTACTGGAGTCTCATATCATGTCACACTGGCGCTCGCGTTCCTCTACGAATCGACCGACTTGAACACCGCCCGCCGCAACCACTCCGCATGGCTCGTCTCCCACGGAGACTCGGTCTCCACCGCCCGGATCAACCGCTCCCACGCCGCCGTGCGCGGGGTGACATGCACCTCAAACGGCGCCGGATGGCTAATCGTCCCCGGCAAGAACTCGGCACGCACCTCGACCTCCTGTCCGTTGCGGATGGCCTTCTCGATCCGACACGACGCCAGCGTCTGTGCCACCGTCAGGAAGATGTTGGCGTCCGCGAGGGTGCGGCCCGGACACACGCGCCGTCCGAATCCGAAAGCGAGGGAATGCGGGTCGCGCTCCGGGGCGGGGCCAAGGAATCGGTCGGGGTTGAAGCTCATGGGGTCTTTGTATTCGGTGGGGTCGTGGCAGAAGGCCCTGTTTTGGGCGATTTAGCTGGGTTTAGGGTTTCGGGCAGAGGAGAGGGAGGGAGGGAGGGGTGCTTCTGCCAAGGGGCAAGGGGGAATAAATGCGCACCAGATGTTGGGCAGGAGAATCGACCCCTTCGGGATGAGGTAGCCTTCGCAGAGATCGTCCTCCATGGAGCGGTGGGGGATACCCATGGGTCCGACGGGGTGCCAGCGCAGGGCTTCTTTGACAATGGCCTCGATGTAGGGCAGGTTGGCCCGGTCGGCGTCCACGGGCAGTCGACCCGGACCGATCACCCGGTCGATCTCCTCCTGGGCTTTGCGTTGGACATCGGGGTACAAGGCCATGGCGAGGAAGAAGGTGGTCGTTGTGGAGACGGTCTGACCCGTTATTAGCATTCAGCGGTTCGGAAAGCAGGGGGAGGCTGAAGAAGTGAAGGCTGGGGCTTACGGTATCGGCACCGGCCGAGTAGAGCGTGGCGGCGGACCATTTGATGACGGTCTCTTCAGGGGTTCCGGGTGGGAGGACTTTGTTTTCGAGCAGGCTCGATAGATAGGACGACTCGTAGCCTGGCTGCGACATCTGGTGGTGCACGAATGCAAAGGGAATGTCGGCCACAGCCTCGCTTTGCTTCCGGAAGCGCTGCGCGGTGCGCTGGAAGCCGGCGCCGGGGAACCAGGCGGGAAGATAACGGACTAAGACGATGGAGTCAGTCTCGGGGGAACCGTTGCCAGTCAAATGGTTGTGCGAGCATCACGTACGGAAGGGCAGCACATCCACCATCCACGTCCCCGGGCGCACCGCCAGCGAGAACTGCTCGACCGCCTCATCGGCCAAGTCTACCAGCGGATCCCGCTGGAAGGGGTCGACGGCGTACCCGTAGGCGATCTTCAGGATCACCGCTCCCGCAAGCCTGGAGGGGTCAGTATGCGATGGAGATCGGCCAGGGAGGGGGGAGGCTGATACGCACTTGCGGATATGACCGACCAGCTCCTCGGGCGTGTTAATCAGGCGGAAGAGAAAGCGACGCGTTTCCACCTCCTGCAACGCGTGGAATCGAGCAATACTTGCTTTGGACCCGATCTCGCGGTGCAGGTGCTTGCGGTAGGCTTTGAATTTGCTGGCGTACGGGAGAATCACCAGGCCATCGCCCCAGCCGGCACTAGCAAGTCGTCAGTTTGCCGGGAGGGGGGGGGGCATGGCCCGGGGGAGATGGGGGACGCACAGTTCGGCAAACGGCATCTTGGGACGATCGGAGTGGACGGCGGATCGCTTTTCCAGTAACTCGAGGGCCAGTTTGGCATCGTTGAGGATGATCAGTCTCTGTCCGAGCACGGTGACCGTGCTGATGGGCCCTGTATGCGAGGCTCAGCATTCGGCGCGCCGGAGTCGCCAGATCCTCGGCGTACTGTACCGTAGACATCCTTATGTTTGAGCCAATGCAGCCAATCGGGGCTGTCAGGCGCGGGGAGGTCGCGAAGGTTGCCCACCAGTGGCAGTGGCAAGGGACCTGGGGGCAAAGGGGCAGAGGGTTTCCGTGGGGAGAGGAGGACTTTCAGCAGAAGAGAGAGGCCGAGGAGGCCGATGAGGCCGGATAGAATATACATGGGGGATGGAGTCAGGTAGTGTCCTTACATGCAATGCAAGCCATGGTACGACGAGCACAACAGGGACTATCAGCACCAGGGAAAAAGTAATCCGGACGCTTGAGGCGACAGGCGGGGGGAGATTTTATACGGGCCTTTTCGCCTCCGGGATGGCGATCTTATCACCAGCGACCATGCCATGTAGAGATAAGGGTTAAGTAGATGTTGCTCAGACTAGTGGCAGGACTAGTCGACGGTGGGGAGAGGAGAGATCGTCATCTCTCTCACCCTCCATCTTCACAGTCTCGGTTCAAACGTTGATCCGTCTGGCCGGGCCATCGGGCAAATGGCGTGTTGAAGGAGGCCTGAGTAACTCTCTGCTCTCCACAGCGATCTTCAGTTTGAGGCCGAAGTAAATTAACTATACGAGTCAGTGGAGACACAGAGTGGGGCCAGCGGTTTCAGCATCTTCGAATGAAAGTGCGGTATCGACACTTCTGATCACACGCAGGACCTCTCAGCAGCCTCCTATTACACAGCGTGCCGTGAGCGTGTGGAGTGCGGCCAATGCCACCTGTAGGGCACAGTGGAGGAGTCTGCAGCCTTATTAATCTCGTCGCTCTGCCCCATGGGTGCCCCGCTCTGATGACCGGGATGGATACCCTTGCGGTGTGATGCCTGCCCTAGAGGACTGAAGTTGGGAGATTAATGTCGTTGCGGTGAGGTCTTCTCATCACCATCGGCGAGAAGAAATCCCGTAGCTGCTTCTCCGATCCAGAATGAACAATAATAGTATTCTCTGCGCGGGCGGGCCTAGTGTGTTTGACCCTGTACGCCTTGTCAACCACAGCGCTGCGCATCCGGGACACGACAGAGATCCTCATACTTCCGATTCCCGGGCAGCTGGTGCTGTCGATACAAGAAGAAGAAACATGAGATTGGTGATTCGGCTATACATCACTACTGTACACACCTCCCACTACCGCTTCCGCACGACTTCCCGCGCGATGGCCTCTTCCACCAAGTGCACTACACTTCGCCGATCCACGAGTTTCCTCGTCCACTCCAGCGCCACTTGCAGGGCCCACGGAATCGCCCAGCGCAATGGGCCCAGCCACCACGCCCGGGGCGCCAGGATCATGGCGGCCCCGCTGGCCGTCTGCGTGGTCATCAGCGCTGCTCCTACACTGGGGCTCATCGAGAGCCGTTGCCCGTGCACCGCGTCGACGACTGAAAGCAGGGCCAGGAAGAACGCGGCGTCCATGTCGGGGGGAAAGTCGCTGGTAAGGGTGCCTGTGGGCGGGCCGGTGTTGGTCTTTGGATGACCCCAGATCAACAATGTGGTGTCGGTGTGTCGGCCAGACGGGAGGGTGCGCTCGTAGTCCTGGCCTGCCGTGGTGGCCCAGAAAGGGTGCTCGGGTGATACACTGTGCTTCGCATTAGTTTTTTCTCGGGGCAGGGAAGTACGGGGGCCAGCGACTGACGGCCAGAACGTGTGGGGGACGTATGGTGGAATGACTGTGACTCCCGCTGGTGAGCGAGTAGGCACCGCGGTCGCACGGCCGGCAGTCTGCGTGTAGGCTCCGTCCGTGGTATGAATGGTGTCGATGGTTTCGTATGTGGTGGTAGTGCCTGCAGCGCCGGATTCTACGATGAAGGACTCGGCTTGGTAGAAGTGGATGTGCAACGGAGGTGCCTAGAGTCGGGATCAGCCATGCTCTGGGGCGGATACGCAGGAGTCCCAGGCTCACTTGAGGATGTTTTTTGCCCAAGGTGGTCAACTCGTGGCCGCCGAGGTAAGTGGCGCGCATCAAGACCGTAGCGTCTAAGTCAGCGGGTATCTGCAGGAACTCAATGACGAAGGAGCCATCGAACAGCTTGTGCGGGCCCCCGAGAGGAGCTGGGAGCCGGGGCTCGGTGCCTGTGGGCCGTGAAGCTGGCATCGTGACACCCAGTGGATGATCCGTCGTATGCTGGGGATATAGAACATTAACGGGGATGCAGGGCACGCTTATAATATTATGTATAACACGGTCTGCAGGAGACGCGGGGAGCCCAACGGGGCTCGTCCGCCGTAAGCTGACCTGCGATACGAGGTGCGACCCAACTGAATTTCCTCGTCATTTTCAGTTTTCTTTGTCAGTCTGACAAATGGATTTTGTGGCGAGAAGCGGTTTGCTGATGCGTATGGCAAATGGGTGTAGCCCATGTGGCAGAATCGCCAAGGCAGCGGTAGGGAGCGGGGGTCTGGTCGATCCGACTGTAGATACTACCGGTAGTTTCTTAACCAGGGATGACTTCACATGCTGACCAAGATGGACCCTGGATAACTATTCAGTTAGTGAGATATCGACACTGGAAAGGATCTACTGACCCCACCTGGTGAGGCTGAAAGAGAAAGGGAAAGCAGATGGCAGCGGACAAGGCTTCCGCCATGGCTGCCTGCTGCCTCAGGCTGCAACATTCTGTGCGGTACAGGAAATGCCAAATGAGGATTAGTGTGTCCGATGGACGGCGGGCTCATCCGCCGTCCACCCGTGGATCCGTGCGACATCGGCATCTCTACCTGACAGGCTGGAGCCCACCTTAAAATTAGCTCGCTGCAAGTTGCTGTGCCGCAGAGAATCCATGGTGCGGTGCTCTCTCTCACCACAGCCCACATCTTCCCGCTCGCAGGAGGGAGTTCATTGGACAATATCCAGCCTGACCCCTCCACAAGTAGGCGCGACCAGATCATGGAGTGAGCTAGTGCTGACAGCCGCGGGGGAATGGGGATGATTTAGTACCCGGCTAAAGAACACGGTGATCCTACTTCTCCACTTAGCGAGGAATTACAGCATGGCTGAGAAAATCCGGCAAAGAAGGCAGCAGTGGGTAATTATCAGTCAGCATATGCGACGGAACGCAGCCCTGCATTGCAGGGTATTATTGACATTTAAACATCCAATCCCTGCTCAATGACTCTTGGTGGAGAGAGCCGCCGCAGTCACGAATCAAGGCCGGCAAAGGGAGGTGGTAAGAGGATAACGGACCCAACAGCCTGGAGGTGGGGCGGGGGCACCAGCTGTCAGTCCCCCTGAACACTCCGTAAAGCCTCCCTTCTTAGTCTAGCATACCAAATATAGTACTTGATTGCTACGCAAGGTGCGATGTGATGGTACTGCGCTTTCAATCGGTCATATCGTCCTCTATGCGATGCTCAGTCTTTGCAATCTCGGGGAGATCTTGCGCAGTCTTGGCAGTCTCCGTCGACTCTTCTCTCTCGACTACCTCCAGGATATCCCATTTCTCGAGAAAGCTGTCCAATTCGGCATCATCAAGCCGAGTCCGATCCCCACCTGTCTTCGACAAAGCCTCCAGATTCGGATACAAGCTCCGAAAGCGCTCGCGATCCTTGGATTCCCACATCGCCTGTTCAAATTCTGTAAATAGAGCGTTGGTCTCGGGTGGGAGCGTCACGCTACTTTTTTGGGCCGAAACCTGGATCATCCGCAGGATCCCCTTCATCAACGTGCACTTGCGGGAGAGGGCCCGGGCGAAGACGCACAGTTCGGTGAAGGACGTCTTGTAGGCGGGGTCGGCATCGCCCAGGACTTCGAGTAAGGTGAAGGCGGCCATGCTCACCCAGTGAACGGTCGTTGGGTGGATGTAGTCGATCCCCCAGCGGGTGCGGTGGATGCGCAGGAGCCCGACGATCGCGAGGGCGGAGTCCACGCACAATTTTCGCGCGTATGCGGCGGTGGCGCTGTCGCCTTGTTCATCCTCGTCGGATTCGAGTTCGGGTTCGGTTTTCAGAAGGCCCCAGAGGGAGATGATGAGGCTGTGGTAGAAGAAACTGGAGGCTGCCTTAGAAATGGGGCCTGGGTTGGGGCCGTCGTTGTGGTTGGATTTGGCAGGGGAAGAAGGGAGCAACTGACTGTAGACAATACGCGTGCGGCACCGTGCAGGCGTCCAGACTCAGACATGCCGGTAAATTCGCCCGCCACTCGTCCATCTTCGCCTGTATCTCGGTGAGCGACCGCTGCAGCTCGCTCCGTGACAGCTTGGACCCAAAGATAGATTTGTTGGTTTCCGCATTGATCTGGCTAAGCTGAGACCAACTGTTGAAGACACACGGGACGTGCGACTGCAGGGGGGAGGCCTGCGGCTGGGGATAAGGGGACCAACTGTCGTCCGCCTCGTGGTCGCAGGGGGGAAGTGGCCGATCTGGCTGCTCCGTGGCCAGGAATTTCATGTACGCAATCGAGCTAGTCCTGTACGTGGTGAGCCAGGCGACGGGGAGGTGCACGGCACGCAACGTACGCTGTCAGATTGTACAGCCCCCAGAGGGTCTGGTTCACTGCCCGACTTTCTCGCGTCTCGGTTGACGGTGGCGGTTGCGATCTCGCATATTCTTGCGCCATGTTGTTGATCTGGCCGAGATGCCACCAGCCCACACGGTCTTTGCCCATCGCTGCCATACTAAGATGCTTGTTTAAGTAAAGGGGACCTGGTTTCGCCGGGAGAGAGTCTCGCTTACCAAACATACATCACCCCGCACCCTTGGAGGGTGGGGAGATCGAGCCGACCCCCGATCTTATCGTAATGTCGGCGGGCTTCCCCGTAAAAGTGCAACCCCTTGGAATTCGGGTCATCGGGATCGGCATAGGTTTCCGGATAGTCGGAATGAAACTGCCACGAGGAAAGGAGATTAGCGGCTGGACAATCTCTCCACTCCCCCGAGTGGTCATCCTTACACAGGCCTCGGCGAGAATGCAATTGAACAAGAATGGAGAGCAGAACCGCGAGTCAAGGTGGCCAGACTGCGCATCGCGCAGGAAGAGGTCTCGATCGATCCAGTTATAGAATGGATGGCTCCAGGTAAACCACAGGGAGACGAGATGCGAGACCAGCTCGTCGCTCTGAGTGACGGCGGTCCAGGGCGCCGCGGGAACGCGGTAGACGGGGATATCGACCAGACGGTTGATATCCATGGCGCGGTGGATGGAGGCCTGCTTCGTGGCCGCCTGCACGAGGTCCGGTTGATCTTGGTCCAGGTAGGACTTGAGCTCGCCCAAGGGGGCTTTGCTCCGCACCAGATTCAGCAGCTCCGCCGCTTTGGTGTCGGAGCTGTCCCGCAGCGAGTGCACGACCTGCAGCAGGAGATCGCGCTCCTCCTCCAGTCGCTCGATCTTACGCTTATGGGCCAATCGGCGTCTCCCATCTTCATCTAGATCAAAGATGCATGGCAGCTTCTGCTTGGTACATCGATCGCAGACCGTCGCCCCGTCGCGGACTCGACACTAAGGAAGTTGGGGGTTCAGTCGCACAGGGCTTGCCATGTGTGTGGCACGGGTGGACTACAATACCTTGGACTTGAGTCGCTTACACTCACTACACGCTATAGAGGCTTTTCGCTGGGGGGGCAGCGACATGGTGGGTGGTGTTAAGAAGCCCCGAGCGCTACTGTCGCGCGACGACGACGGGGCGGGGGCAAGGGGCTGCATTGAGCACAGGACCAAAGCGAAGAGAGAGGGACTAAGGAAATCGAAATAAAAAGAAAAGAAGCAAGAGGGAAGTAACTAAGAGCCGGGGGAAGAGGACAAGGGACAATGAGCCGTTGTGGGCAGGGGGGGCCATTTTCATATCTAGCGGTTCACCAGTAAACAAGCAAGGGGACAAAAGCAACCAGGGCTGTTAAGCCCCCCAGGGTGGAGGCACGCGCGAAAACGAGGTAAACCACAGCAGGAGATTTTCTCCGTGAACCCGCCGGGATCTACCGCAATTCAGCCGGAAAAACAGTGTGGTCTTGGTCTATTGTTCTATTGGTCGGGGTGGATACCGGTGCTCATGCAGAACAAATCCCGAACAAAAGGCAGTAACAGGCAGCTGAGTAATTTACGAATTACCGGATATCAGCTCCGTTGAAAAAGCGCTTTATCCCTTGCATTTGAGTGAGTGGAAATCTTTGCCGAGGGACCCTTGGCGGTCATCGATCGACACGCGTTATGGAATGACTGCATCCAATAGTAAACCCGCGATCGTACGGGGTTGCCTCCTTTCACAGGCTGAGCTACTATATTAGAAACGCACAACCTGAAGTCCTCCCACGCTCGCCACAGCCAGCTCATCCAAACTGCCAGCTCTGCAACCCTATATGGGGCCTGATTGCGGGTGACAGACGGTGATTGGCTACTTTAGAAAGTAGTTTCGGGATTCTAACTGTCTACTACCTAACGGTGAGTGACAGTACGTGACTTTTGGAATTTAGATAGCTGGCGGCTATTTCTTATCGGATAGAGTGGAAAAATCAGGGTTCTATCCTGCCTCTATTGTCTCTGATGCCAATCTGTATAGCAGTCTATAGCTTCTCTCGTGGATCGAAGTATATCTACTACTACCCCCGTATTTCTTTCCCAAGTCATGTGATCGAACAGCCCGATGGTTAAACCCCCACGTAGTCGCCGAAAAGGGTTAATGCGCTTTGGAATGTCTGGGGCGGAGGGAGGCACCCGCAAACAAGGCCCCTCGTATTGTTATATTGTTATACAGCCATTGGAGAGGTGTGCAGTGCTATCAGGGGGATTCGTTGATTGACCGAGTGCTGCGTCGAAGGGTTCTAGATCCGGACCAAATGCAGCCAACAGACGCCACAGTGGCAACGGAGCAGCCCCATAGTAGAACAATACCTCGAACCACAGGGAGTGGAACAGGACACCATGGATGGGGTTCAACTCGATTACTTCACGGGTAAGGCGGGGGTCAGGCGCTTGGTGACCAACTCGGCTGACAGCCAATTGAGCTATCAATCTGAATCACTGCAATAGCCTCGCCACAGTAGGTCTCTCACTTGCTCCACCAAAGGATACCCTCGTCAGAGAAACAACCCGTTCCCCCTTCATTCTGGTTGAGCTCAGAATGATCGATCCTGCGCCAGGATAGATCAAAACCACGGCATCCTCCATCGATAACCCCATGAGAACAAATGGAGCGATCGGACCGGCCAGAGCATTCCATCTGAGATCGGACACATGGAACAACGAAAGGAAGAGGTAGCTAACCGCGCACAATGAGGAATGGTAGGGGTAGCGCCATCGCCTGCAGGAGCTGGGAGTTGGAGCGGTCAGTTGACCGGACCATACAATGAACCAGAACCCTTCGATACATAAGTATCTGCGCTGGAGAATGTGGTCTTACCGTCTTGCTCATCTGCGACAGCTCCGCGAGGTGCATCCAGAACCAGCCCTGCACGAGTAACAGACAGCGTTCAGAAACCATCACCATGCTGTGGCCAGCTTTGACGAGTTTCACCCCGGTCGCCACATCACGGACCCTGTCGCTGCCTTCGAGACACCCACCGGCAATTTGTAGACCAAGTCCCACGAAGAACAGCATACGAGAGAACAGCAAGCAACGATGGATTCGGGGAGTGACCTCTTTCTCGTTCGTCAAGATAATGCGGATCAATCCCAGAGTCGCCGCGATCAGTGGGAACACTCCCGTGTCGAGCAGAATAATTGATCCTACCATGATGCCCGTCCTGGGCTGGTGCTCAAACAAAACCACCAGGATTCCCGCCGTGTGATTCGAACTGATGGGCCCAGTCAGATCGTTAGATCTTGGTTGCGCTCCGAGCCGTTGCGAACCGAAAGGTGGGTCCACCCACTGAGAGAGAAAAAGAGCAAGATCAGCCAGGCCATGCGCGGTCGCGTGTGGCAATAACAGGCATGGTATATTGATACCGCAATTGCTGGGATGTAGAAGATAATTTGCGCAATGCTTGCTTTAGAGTGGTCATTGAACGTAGTGGGTGGGGAGGGCGGCTAATCTATATATCTCCGGAGGATCTGTGTGAAGGCTATACCAGAATACTATGAGAGAGGCTGTCGGTGAAGAGCTGCAGGAAATTCCACGAACTTCAAATTACCCGTATGATAATTGAAAGCATGGCAATGGGGATCTCGAATTCCTAATCCTCGATACTGTTTGGCCATCTGTCTTCTGTTTATATACGAGTCGTTGGAGATTTGTTTACACCGTACTACGTGTGGATCTGGAGTTTTCAGGGCTCGCAAGATCAACCCCCTTTCCGGACTAGCGTCGAGTCATTCATTTCCCCCCATCTTCTTGGCTCCGCCTCAAATATCATTGGCCTTGATTACAACTGACGAAGCGCAGCGCAAGATAAAGCCCGATCAGGACGGAAGACGGTGAAGCCACACCTCCCTGAATCGTTCACACCGTACGAGTGGAAGCATTGGCAGCCTTACGGGGCAAGGGACGCCCCACTCGCCCAGCATGGTGGGAGTCGCCGGACAATCCAAGGGCTGCAACACCTGTCGCGCTCGAAAAATTGCGGTAGGGGGCCCTGTTTCGACTTCTGATGTGTATGCACTGAACCATTGGGAACTAGTGTGACCAGCAACGACCGGAATGTGCTCGATGCACGCGGTCTCCCCGAGCCTGTGGCGGCTATGAGCGAGATAGGGTGTTTGTCCGGGTGCAGCCGGCTGCTCAGAGAAAGCACATCTACTTGAAGGCTTTTTCTGCCTCGCCGTCTCAGGCAAGAAGTGAAATCTCACCGAGTCTCACCATTCCCGGTTGTCGTTTGCTTTCCGGACTTTTCAATGGCGTCCACCCTTATTCGGCTGTTGGGCGATCTGGGTACTCTTGTGGTCAGGCCCCTGCAATCTCTACGATGGCATGTTGCCTGAGAGTGCCATGCTCCCCGCCGATGCAGCGGTGGGCCCGCTTCCAGCTCTCGGCCACCGCAGAGATTATCTTTCGATGGCCAAGAAGGTCGGTCAGTCGATAGAATACCTGATGCAGGACGAGCTGATGCTAGCAGGACCGCTGTCAGTGACCCCAACGCTCGGGATCGTGATTGACAGTCTTCGCGATCAGCCGCATCATCGCCCCGTGGTTGCCTGGTTACGAGCGGCGATGGGGCTCGTGCCCGACAGAGGGGGTTAGGCGTGCTGAAGTATAGCCGTTGATCTGCTTTTGTTGGTGGCGAGAAGGAAGAATATTTCAAACAGGAACAGCATCCGTCCTGAATCATACCCTCCATACAGCGGAATATACTCGGAAAACATTCCGCTGGAGCAGCGCAACAGGCCAAATGCTGACTCATCATCATTCAGGTCTGACTCACAGTGAAAGAATTCTCTTCAATGAATCTGTCAAAGCACCTCATTTCCCGACAAAGAACCTAGTCGAGAATAACGGGTCAAGTAGATCGACATGGCTCACTCCATCACTTCCCTCGAGACAGGTGCTGCCATCCGCCCAGCCCGCACGTCCTTCACGGGCCGTACGGTCCGTGTCGAAGCCCTGGCTGAGAAGCATATCGACGACCTCTACCACCATCTCGGCCAGCCAGAACACGCCGCTATCTGGGACTATCTCCCCACCGGCCCCTTTCCAGATAAAAGAGCATTCTCTGAATGCCTTACCAGCCTCATCACCTCTCCAGACAACGTCTTCTACGCCGTCATCGACCTCGCCCGCAACCAGGCCGTCGGGTACTTCAGTCTCATGCGCATCGACCTGCCCAACCGCGTCGTGGAGATCGGGTGGATTGTCTTCTCGCCGCTGCTCCAACGGACGACCGCCGCGACCGAGGCTGTTTACTTGGCTGCACGGGCGGTTTTTGAGGAGTTCGGGTTTCGTCGTCTGGAGTGGAAATGTAATGATCTCAACTTGGCGTCTAAGCGAGCTGCGGCGCGCTTTGGCTTCACTCCCGAGGGCCTCTTCCGGCAGCACATGATTGTCAAGGGGAAGAATCGCGATACAGCTTGGTTCTCAATCATCGATGTGGAGTGGCCGATTGTGAAAGATCCGTTCGTCAAGTGGCTGGACCCGTCGAATTTCGATGGGAATGGGCGACAGTTTCGTTCTTTGGATGCGTTTCGCTAGTAAAGACGGGCTTTTCGCTTCCGAGAAGGAGGAAGAGAGTGGCAGCAGACTGAACCTGCCTCGAGATCATGGAGTAGCCAACCATTCAGGCTAAATTGTCATAGTCAGCGAAGAGAGTATCCAGTGTGGTCCCGGTGGCCACCTGGACATGGTCAGTGTTTGTCCGTTCTTATCTCCCGAGCACGAGTTGATTGTTGTAGAATAAGTACATTCATAATCGCGAACACGTAGTCAAGATGTGTGCTTTGGACATGAGATAGAGGACATGCGCCCGCGCGGATTCGAATTCAGGACCTCTGGCCGTGGAGGGAAGTTCTCCGAAGCGATGCTTTGCATTGCCGGTAAGTCGGCCAGCAAATTGTCGTCTCTGACAGATTCACCTGTGCCGCTGAAGGGACCCAAACAACGAGCTATAGGCTGCATCGAGATCATTGACCATAGCGACAGTGCCTTCGTAGACCAGATCTCGCTTCATGAACAGGAGTAACGAATGGGCTCCGTTGCGTAGCTCTTCGACCAGCCTGTGGGCATCCTGTTTCTCCGTAGCCACGTCGGGGTGGTTTAACAAAGGGTAACAGATTGAAAGCCGTTTCGTCAAAAGAGCGGCCCGCACACGATGCACCAGCATGTACAGCACGTAGGACGCCTGCATGGCCGCACATTTGAAATAAGGTAATGAGCCGTAATATGTCTCCCGACCGGGCCCCGAAGCGTCGCTGGCAGAACTGTCCATGTCCGGGGACCTGGAGAGGGGGAAGTGTGGATAAGGTATGTCCCTGAAGGCACGGGAGACGGCTAGTGCGGATTTCAGACATATCATGGAAGATTCATCCTTACTGAGAGGGAAGAACGATTCAATCTCCATCACTGCGGCGGAGGAGAATTCTTGCGGTGAGCTCCCATCCGTTCGAAGAGAGGACAGATCACAGTGCTTTTCGAGAAAGATGGGGATGTCCGAAAAGGCTCTGAATCGGTGCAGTTTGATCCGGGCACTACACATGGTCAGACTGACTCGCATAACATTACTCCGCCGGCCATTTTCAGAGATCATACCTATGGGTGAGGGCGCAGGCAATCAACGCAAAGCTCTGTCTCGCGAGCCCGTCGGCACTATTGCTCTGAGTCGAGGGGTAGATCGAATCACACTCAGTCGATAGTGAGAGAATTGACCTATCTAAATGTGCGATCTTGTCTCTCATATCCGGCGACGATGGAGCTTGAGCATTCTGCGCAGTTATCAGCCGCACCATGGCGCTCACGGAGTCATGAGCCGCATGAGCTTTCAATATCAATGACCACGGCTATGACGGGTTAGACAGATCTTTGAATTAATTATGGCAAGGCTTACCTCTAAACCGTCCGTCCCCGCCTCAAAAGCCGGGTAAGGCGTTGTGATTCTAGGATCACAGGTAGTGATGATAGGGGACTAGGAGGGCTGTATTAGCTAACTTTTGGATTTCATACCACTGACGCGATCATCATGAACTGACCGATGAGTTAACGGCGGCAGATTGATATCCGAGGATCATCTGCAGGCTTGTGAGCATTAACCCCAGCTCCATCAGCCATAGACCAGACATACCGCTATCCACCATGCGCGACGTTGAGCCTCAGATGCAGTTTCATCCAATTGGTGGAGCAAGCTATCCATCGCGGTCGTGATGGCTTGATTGACACGCATGCGCATGCGATGGATATTACCATTCTGACAGCAATCATATACCCCCAGAATCATCAAGGTTAAGATCGGCTGTAATCTGACGGGAAGGTCAGGGTGGAATCTCTGGCTATAATCAGACGGAGGATGAGGGGTCCGGAAGCCATCTGGCTCCAAAATGTCCCGCTCCGCGCTGTCCAAGGCCGACTGGGCAAAGAGATTGGAGTAAGACCTTCGTAACCACACACAGCAGGGATCGGAGGGGTTTTCATCCTGTGGAGGTGGAATCAGCGCGAGAATCGCGGAGAGCGCCACGCTCAAGCAAGACATCGGGCGATACGATAGACAAGCGTAATCTACAGCCCCCGCTTCGCCTGGCGAAGGCTGATATACAGCAGGAATGTCCGGTCGTAGAGGCTCAGTGGGAGGGGGCAACAGCGGCAAGTATGGATGAATGAAGATGTAATACGCGTTCAATCTGAACTCGTGGGCCCAGATGGTCAGCAATTGTAACAGGTTTCTCTAGATCATGTTGAGCGTACATATCTTGCTCGGAAGCATAAACCCGCAGAAGTGGCCCTTGTATCTCACAGCTCGTCCCTGCATGGAGTGTATCGAAGCGGTCATGTGGACTCCTGTCCCCATCCTGAAGCCTCTTGTAGGGAGACAGAAGAGCCAAGGTGTTCCAGAAACCGGGATCGTCGACCAAGGGGCCCGAGTCCTCAGTGAGAGATGGGGTGGGTTGGGCGAACTCCACCACAGTCGGAGTTTGAGGGAATGAGACCGGCTGCGCGGTTCGAACGCGTCGGCGAGGACCACCTCTTCGACTGGGCTGATAGGAGCAGGTGCGACCTTTGCTCACACACTGAAGACAGTCAGATGCACCAAGTCTTGCTTTTTGACATGACAATAGAAGGCGGGGTGGATCCAGCCATACCGGCCTGCATGGATTCTTTCCATCGCAACGGGTTTTGGATGCACGGCTGAGAGTGGTGTGTCAGTGACCCACTCGCCGGCTGGAATGAGATACGTACCAGGCCATACATGCTGCCTTGACCGGAGGAGTTCCGCGCATGATGTGCGTAGTGATAAGGTGGTTGAAGAGGAAGAAGAATAAGAGGAGGAGGATGTGAATCAAACTGAGACGCCGGCAATCGGTGACTGTCGGCGTTTGGCGAGCACCATTCGCCGCCCGGTCTCTGATCACGTGACCACCATACAAACCGTCATGCGCGCTTCTACCACAATAGCCCCAATGAACATGACTGAACCCATTGGATTTAGGAGAAATTGTAGTACTGGCTTCTGATAATCAATGAGCCATAATCGAAACGAATGGAAATTCTCCAACCAACAATGACGATGAGGAAAGCAACAGTCCCCAACAAGTTCAAGACTTATGGCAAGATGTTGAGGAAGATCGAATCGATGAACTTTAGTTCGGCTAGACCAAAATCTATGCCATGCTTTCAAGAAACTACATTATCGTCGCGAGAAGAAGAAGTGTTATTCTAGAAGAAATGGTACCACTGCCCACTCTTCCGCCCAACTTTTAGTCTCCCAACAGCCTATCGCCACAGTGCATAATGGAAGTCTGCTGGTACTAAACACCGTTGTCGCTCACCAAAGGCATACAGACCAAGCATCATACCAGTAAATGCCGCTCCAACAGGAGGAGCTCTGGTCATTGTGCTATTTGTCACTTCACCGACCCATTGCACCGTCTGCCTATTTTCTGCAGAGGCGAATTCATAGAACCCGAATCGATAGGACGAGCCACATTCGATAGTGAGAACAATGTCCGACAGTTGACTCTTCAGGGCGAAGTCCAGAACATCTCCTTCGGCGGGCTGGAAGCGCACCATCCGGCTACCTGTGGCCGATCGACGGACGCCAATGCTGCTGTAGGTCAGGTAATTCCACCAGACTACGGTGCCGGCCTCAGTATGCTTCTGCTCCGAAGTGAAAGACAACCGAGTTTCCCATGTGCAGATGCGGTGGGTCTGTTTGCGAAGAAACAAAGTCGGACATGCGGGAATTGATAGATTGTAGGGGCCGCCGTATAGACGCAGACAGCCTTCCCTCTCCGTCAGAGAATAGTCGTGCACCAGGGGCGTGTTCTTCCGGTACCACCCGAGTTGCAAGGAGGGCTGATCAAAGTCATCGCGCCAGGCGACAGGGTGCTCGAACTGATACAGCTGGGGACCAGAGTACTCCAGCGGAATCTTCTGCCCACCATTGATGACGGGCCAGTCGTTCTCCCAGTCCATCGGCACCAAGAAGGTCTCACGACCTATAGACAGTTAGGAGACAGGCCTTCCTGTCGGAAGATGCTCATGGACCTACCAAAAACAGACTCCTCCCAAGCCCCTCCTCGCCAGACCGGCCTCACGCCCAGCAGCACCACCCACCACTGTCCCTTGGTGTCCTCGACCAGGTCAGCATGGCCAGTATTCTGGACCTCGTCCGATAATCCATTCCTCCAGAGAGGGTTCGTCAGGGCGACTTCCCAGGGACCCAGTGGACCCGTCTTACTGCGCGAAACCCATTCACAATGTCCACTCTCGGTGCCTCCTTCAGCTGTAAAGAGATAGTAGTACTCCCCACGCCGGAAGAGGTGCGAGCCCTCTGCCACACCAGACGCCGACTCCCGGATCAAACGCGGCTCTGCAAGAGATGCTCCGGTCTCTAGGTTGACTGGAACAGTATGCACGGCAAAGTCTTTGAGATTGGCATGGGGAGTGCGATCCAACTTGCGATAGGTCGAAGACAGGTAGACGGTACCATCATCGTCCCAGAACAGCTATAGAACAGTAAGCCCCCGGTGGGACAGAAATGATCGGAGTTGACAGGGAGACTTGCATCTTGATCAAAGCCGACTTGGTCAAAGTAGACTGGATCAGACCAGGAATCAGAATCCCGGATGTTCGTTGTCTTCACGTAGAACCCTCGAGGCCAGACCCGATCGTCCTCCTGGGGTCGATAGCGCTGGAAGCAAGCAGCGAGACAGTAGAAGGTTCCCTGGTGATAGCGCAATGTGGTCGCCCAGATGCCGCCGCCAGGCTCCGGGGTCTGGATTTGCAACTGACTCGGGCGTGTCAATGCATGACCGATCAGAGTCCACTGGATCAGGTCGGTGCTGTGGTAGATTGGAGCCCCAGGGAAGTATTCGAACGAAGAAGTCACCAGGAAATAACCTTCGCCAACACGCACAATGGATGGATCGGGGTTGAACCCTGGGATGATTGGGTTGGTGTACATGATGCAGTTGTCTCAGATTCGATGCAGTGGAACGGTTCATTCGTTGCTCTGGCTTCAAAATGAGGGGAAATGCCGGGGTATATACGGAGTCCCTTTTCTGCCCGGTGATTGGTGGAGAATTATCTCGGGCCCTGCTTAGCTTCCAATTTCTCGATTACTGCTGGCGATTTTCATCTACAGGCGAGCTGCGCCTTGGAATGTCTTTTTTGCTGTTTGCCTAACGGCCCTCATGATAAATGATAATACATACAACCGCTACAGGAAAACCCCAATGATTCTTGTCTCGTCCTTATGCAGACACCTTGTCCTCTGCCAAACTGAGGTTCTTGTGGATGTGACCATTGATGACAACTGAATGCAGCCTGTCTCGATCTTGCAAAATGCTGATGTCTTCGAGCGGATTGCCATCCACTAAAATCACGTCCGCATAATAGCCCGGTTGCACTTTTCCAAGCTCATTGGGATACCCCATGAGCTCGCCTGACATGGCGGTCGCGGCCAAAACACTTTCCATCGGCGTATACCCAAACAAATCCACAAAATGTTTCAAATCTCGCGCATAGGTGCCATGGGGCGCCCAGGCAAATCCATAATCCCCGCCAGGGAGGACTCGAATCCCTCGTCGACGCATCTCGCGCATGTTCTGAGAAGCAACCTCGACTTCGTGCGTGACACCCTTCTGCTCAGACATATTCGCCGATATTCCGTAAGGCTCGGCCTCACCCTGCGCCATAGCATAGAGGTAATTGATGGCCGGAGCAACCCAGACCGAGTCTTTGTGTTGCTCAAGGAGGTTCATTCCTTCTTCGTCGGTGAAGCTTGCATGATAAATGACGTCGACTCCAGCTCGCACACACTGCGTGACCGAGGCAGCGCTACGAGCATGGGCGCATACCCGTTTGCCATGAAGATGTGCTTCCTCTACCGCCGCTACTGTCTCTTCCAGATTGAAGTATGTTTCCTCGCTCGGCATCGTGGGATGGACGTTGTCTCCAGTCATGCTTAACTTGATATTATCCGCACCAAGCTGGACAAATTCTCGGACTACTTTGCGCATTTCCTCCGGTCCATCGGCATAGCGCGAGATCTTGGGAACAATCGCACCACCGGGCTTGGTCACCTCTGAGCAATTTGCCAGGGTCCGTGGACCAGAAATCAACCCGGATTTGATGGCAGCTTTGACGGCGATATCGAGGCGGGGCTGTGCCGCTGCGGCGCCAAAACACATGGTGTAGCCGCAATCCAGGTAGGTTCTGGCCGAGTTTGCGGTATGCAAGACATGTTCTTCAAGCGGAAGACTAGTGAGTTCATTTGAAGTGGCTGCGTTATTCCAGCTCAGGTGCGTGTGCGAATCCGCTAGTCCTGACATCAGGGTCTTGGTGCCTGCACCATCGATAATCAGTGAGCCCTGGGCGGCGGTGCGATCCACTTGGCCAACCGCAACGATGCGTTCGCCTTCGATGAGCACATCGCCCGTATATGGCTCTGCACCGGTGGAGTCGAGAATGTGAACATTCTGAAAGAGGATCTTGTGGGGGTCTTGTGGACGGCAATTGTTGATGGTGATGTCCGCCGGAGTAGGTCGGTACGGGCGTCGGTGAACGTCTCCAAGGGAACCCATGATGCCTCCGGTGAGAGATCAAATGAAAGCATCACTGCTCATGTTGTACGAGGCAGACCTTTTTGTAAGGAGTGCTGAGCAAGTGTGGCGAACCTCAAGCGGGGTCTGTGGTGGGGGGAGCTGCATTTCCCCTCCCCTTCGTGCAGGGATCATGACCACTCACGTCGACATCATTCGTGCTGCGTGAGAGCAGTTGACGGAAGTGGCAGAGTTGCAGTTCATTTGACCTGGTTCATTTGCTTCATAGCTTGCCGGGCTAAGCAATAACCTCCGCAGACAAAAAAAAAAAGAAATGAGGTCTGCAGCTGAGAGGGGCTGAAACCTACTGCTGACCCAATGACTATAATTTCTCCATGTCCTGCAAATATCCTGTTACCCTTTCCACCAGGATTCGTCTGGGCTCCGCCTGATCAGGGTCACTCAGAGCGTGCGATGCGCCTGGGATGATTGTGCTGTTGTGATGCCACGCCCCCTCGCCCAGGATCGTCTGCCATCGATGCAATAAGGCGACCTTGTCGACCCATGGGGGAACGGACTGATCCCTCCCAGAATAGAGCACCATCAACTTCGCCCTCGGATGCAGAACCCCGCGGGTTCGAACCATCCCAAAGGTCTTTTGTAATTGTTCATCCGCAAGATCTGAGCTGAACAGGTCGTCCTCGTCCGGTTGGTGCGGGCTTTGCGGACTAAGCAGACTCAAAAACCGACGGCTGCTGAGGGGCGTATCCGCGGGGTAATACATGCGACTCGTGGTCGCTAAGGGTACGATTGTGTCATAGACCAAGGTTTCGTCGCCACTGCCAGTCTCATAGGTTCGTTTCTGCGCTTCCTTAATGGTCTTCCGGTACACCTCCTGTATCACCTCCGGACTGTCGAACTCGGTCCCTGTCTTGCTCACCCACAGAGCCGCCTCCCGGTCGGAAACTGGCGCCTGCATGATTGCTCCATCAACTGAAGGTCTGGTGATTCCTGCGTAGCGATCTTCAGGGATTCCGCGATCCACAATGGGGTGATAGGGTCGCGGGTTGGCGCAACTGATATAATGCATCACGTCCTGGCTGCCCGTGGAATGGCCCATGATCACCACCTTTCCGTGTCCATACAACGACATTTTCTGGTTGCGTATATACCCAACACACTGAGCAATTTCGTCAATGTCCTGTCCAAGAGAGCTCATGCCCCAGCCAGTGTACGAGGAGGAGAGAAGTGGTGTGACGACGGACCAGTCGCTGTCTTGGAGGGCGAGAATGATGTCAGAGAGGTATTCGACCGTATGCAAACCATCGGAGAGACCGCCTATGAAGACGAGAGAGTGAGGTTTAGGACGAGAACCGCGAATGTACTCGAACGCGACCAATCGATGCGCCTGGGAGATTGCGGTGGTGTTGTTAGCAGAGGGAGCGAGCGTGAGAATGGGACAGCAGTTACTGTACATATTGGTGTAGAATGCCAGGGTGGCCTTTGGACAACCCCGGAGCAGACTGGAGACGCATGTTAATGTGTAGAAGTGAAGCTGTTGCAGACAAGCATGTGTCGTGGGGTTGTGCGTATTTTGAGTAAGTTGGTTGGAAAGTTGTGGGAAAAGGGGGAGAGAAAGAACGAGGAAAAGACAGCGGGAAGCAGCGGGAAGGACAAGTGGGCAAACATAATCTGATCCGCGGTGGGTTGTTATCAATCAGTTGCGCCCCACTTTGGGAGAGTTGATTGAAAAGTCTGACTCAAGGAAAGTCATTAATCAATGTTCATGACGACGTCAGATTCTCGATGTAAATTCTAAGCATAAATCACTATAACTTTAACAGCTGCTAAATGTAGATGACGTTCGATTTGCGGTGGTGATGAGGAGTAGATTGCATTAAATCATGCGAAAGGGGGGGGGGGGGCTGTGAAGATCACAGTCCGAATATATATTTAAAACGGGGAGAATGTATTTCTCTAGCCCCAACATCATCCCCATGAGCTGCTGGTATATAGCTTACCAATTACGCATTAAACTCAATCCCGGGTTTCTCTATTCCACCTAGTCAAATATGCGATTCGGACAAGATTGGATGAATGGTGATGAACAAGCACTGGAGCTGGCTGACTCAGCACTGACTGACTAAGTTAAGGAGCGAGGGAGGAGAATTGCACGAAACTCGACTGCACCGCGATCTCGTGACTATGATCTTCTCCCTCCCAACCTGACTTGAGAGAAGAATCTTGGCCCACTTTACGTCCAGTTGTGACATAATTTGTCAAGCCGATCTCATCATCGTTGGCCGTTTTCCTCAGCTGCTCAAACCCAAAGTCAAACCTTGGTCCTTGTGGATTGAACCGAGTGCCTTTCAGATTAATTCCACTTGCAACATTTCGCGATGGCCCGGCCGAATCCGTGTTAGATCTTCGAGAATGGGAACTCGACGAGATTGACTGGTGAGCAAGCCGGGCAAGGGGTGCGAGATGAGGCATGCAGGCACAGAAGACCGCCACCGTTGGCTCGATGCTTGACCAGATAAATACCGGGCCCATCAGCCAGGTCAGATCCACCGAACTCATGAAGACTGACAGATACCAAATGCGAATGATGCTGGCAACACAAACACTAGTATGCCAGCAACTTAGCTGACATGCACAGATGGTCTTCGCATGGGGGATGGACTTACAAAATACCCACGGCCATAATCCCACTGATCGCCAATTTCTTTTCAACACTCATTTGCAGCTTCACGATCCGGGGAAAAGGGATGACCAAGACGATGAAGTCATTCAGCATGTTGAGGATGCCGGCGGCCAGGAAGAATCGGTCGACGTCGATGCAGCGCCCGCTTGTTCCGCTGAATTGGGTCCAAAAGTATGGGAGAGGCTTGCATGCGTTACTCATGGTCACCCAGACAATGATCGGGTAGGACAGTGTCATGGAGGTGCCAAAGAATAACGCGACTTTTAACAGTGGTTTCAGAGGCGAGAATACCCTCCGGTAGAAGAAGAGAATCGAGAGTCGGGTACAGGTACACGACGAGGCGTAGATGAAGGTGTATGAAAATAAGAGCTACTTTCCGAGCTATTAGCACCACAGGGTCTGTCTCGAGCGGGAATGAGAACGAAGAAGAGTGTGTAGACTGACCCGATACAGGTGCATCAGTTCTTCGAGAGTGACACTCCAGATGTGCTTCCCAGCGCCGCTAGTACCTCCTGAACGATAGATCAGCAGAATGACCCCGACTCATTCGATACTTAATGCTTACCTGCAATACTCAACGCAGTTGTGGCACTTATGCAGAGCTAGACATAATCAATCAGCAGGTATGTGGCATATCAGTTGCACGGAGCCTACCAGAGCAGCGGCGATGGCCCAGTCATCTGCCATGAGAGCATTTCGCAAAACCAGTCGCGCGGTGAATCGGAGGAGCACCGCTACCGCCGCTAGAGCAAGCATCGCAATAACAGCCGCATTATTGACGGCTACGGCGCTTGCAGTGAGGTCAATATCGGCCGGTGGTGGTCCAAAGAGCTCACGAATTGCTGAGTCCTCAGCCATGGCATCGTGTTCGGGGATTGAGAGAAGGTAATGCTGAAGCACTTCTCCGTACTCCCAATCACCGGGGAGTGTGACAGACTAGGGCTAATAACTAAGTGGGATTCGCAAGACAGGTGCCAATGTCTATGAATTTGCCACGGACCAAGGAAGCTGATTTGACTCCTCGGAGTCCGACGGCCTGAGATCAGCATGCGCCAGTGCTACTAACGTTGTGGTTCGAGCCTGTCGGATATTGGCGGGAACTCGAATGGGTGACAGCAGTGCGAAGGACCAGTAAGTGGATCGTGCATGTCTTGGAATCAAGCCCATTCGTTGAGCGGGTGCGTGAACCGGCAAGAGTGTTAGCTAGTTGTGGTTAAGTAGTGTGGTTATGAGTCTTAATTGCTGTCACTATAGACACCGATGCCGTGAAAGGGGTCAGAGGCGCTCACTGCACGCCTACATTCGCCCTACCACTTCCCCCGTCCACATCTCCCAGTTAAGTCTCCAGTTTGAGTGCCAACAGTGTGTCAAGACATGGTTATCAGCCGTGAGACCACGAACTGAGATGACTGGCAGCTGGGAAGTATCCCCAGTGGGGTTCAGCATCATCTCAAGCGATAAGGCCAACGGTCCGCCGTTGCAGGTGGGGCTGGTCTACAGCACTATCTTTTAGTGAAGTATGCTCCCTTTTTCGAAAATGGCACTATCTTATGCGAACAGGGGTGAGACCGGGAAACCTCCCCTCCATTCTCCCGAGAGGCAGCAATTGGCTTTTCCCTGGTCCATGGATAATCCGGATTTGTTTGGAGATATGGCACAATCCGACATTGGGCCACTCATGTCAGGGGTATATTAGCCCGGCCTTTATCTCCAGGAGCTTGTCCCCCTGATATTGATCTGGGATCCTTGATCACCTTCGAGGTTCACTGATCAACCTGCCGTGGCAAATATGGGATCCATCGCCCCTCAAAACCCAGTCCTTGAGCTTACGGCCCTGGAGCTTATTGGACCCAAAGGGTATCTGCGTTATGTATTCCCCTTCCAACTGCAAGAAGATTATGATTTGAGCGAGGTTGCTACGGCCCTACAAACTGGGTATGAGGCTCTCGCAGCGCGGATTCCTGTCGTGGCTTGCGAGGCAGTGCCCGATCTCGACACGAGGCAGAAAGGTGCGATGAAGTTCCAAAGACACGACGAGAGTGATGCAACGCAAATTGTCATCAAGGATTTGCGAAAATTGTATCCTTCCCACTACGGCGAGTTGAAACGCAGGTCATTTCCTGTGGCGGCCTTCGATGCCGATACATTTTGCCGTCGATCGGTTTGGCCTTCCGCGGGGGAACGCATGCCAATTTCTCTTGTCCAGGCCAATTTCATTCGCGGAGGATTGATTCTCACATGGTGCATTTTACACATGGCAGGAGATGGCAATTCCTTTTCTACGTGGACGGCGATTTGGGCAGAGGAATGTCGTCGTGCCCAGGGGTTGCATATCGAGGAACCCATTCACCTTCCCGACGCCGTGTGGAAAGACCGTCAGCAAGTGACAAAACCCTCAGGCCGGAACAAGGGCCAACTCGAAGATCATCCTGAGTACACCCTCCTCCCCTTCACACCACCAGGGGCGCCACCGAAGATGACCTCCCTGAACCACCGTGGCCAGGTCTTCTACTTTTCTCCGGAGTCCCTCGCAGCGTTGAAAGCCGAGGCATCACCTGTTAACGCCACTAAATCATCCGACCAGCAATGGATATCGACCAACGACGCTCTTTCAGCACTTCTCTGGCGAACTGTGATGGCAGTACAGTCACCGTTGGACACATTGGAGGGTGACCCGGTTTCAGTCTTCAACATCGCAATCGACGGGAGACAGCGAACGGACCCTCCAATTCACCCGGAGACTCTTGGGTGTTTTCTGGAGTATGTCACCGTTTCACTCCCGATTCGCAAGATGCTGAGCACGCTGAGTCTCGCCGACCTGTCTGTCGAGATCCGAAAAGCAATCTTGCGAGCCGACAAGCACTTCACGGACGACGTCGTCACTCTGGTTGACCGGCTGGAAGACATCGACCGCTTGGTCCCAACTGCCTTCCTGGATACCCCTGGATACAATTGTGTACAGACCTCCTGGTTGAACTTCAAGTTGTACGGGCTGGACTGGGGCTCTTTGCTGGGCGGCCGAATTGAGGCTGTGCGTGTGCCCCATGTGGGCTGCATCAACGGAGCCCAGGTTGTGCTCCCAGTATTGCCGGATGGTGGGATGGAAATTCTGGTGGGGGTAGAAGGGAGTTGCTTGGATCGCTTGCTGAATGACCCCTTGTTCACAAAGTATGCGATACCCCGGTAGCGGTCATGAGGGGGCAGTGGGCAGTTTGCGTCTTCTGGATCGAAAAAGATCATTTCCTAGCTGCTACTGGTGGCTGCAGCGTAGGATCAGCCTGTCTGATGACCGTTTCTTCTTCATGACAGGCTTGGTGAGTACCAGGCGGCGATGCATTCCTCCAATAAGCACAATCCGGTGCGCATGCAGTAGCACGAATCAGACATCACTTTCAAGCATGCTATACACCCGTGTTCTCGTTCAAACCCAAAGCCCTGTATGCCTCTTGTCAGACGTATCCCTCTCGTCTCTGCCGTGTGGAGTAACCTTCTATGTATTGCCCGAGTCAAGTGAGCTCATGTTTCTGCGCCGACCAGGCAAGTTAGGCGGATGGGAGGAATGTGGTTTGTTCAACCCCAGGTATTAGAGCAAGCTCGAGATTCTACAAAGATTAGCTTCTAACCAGTTCGAGTAGGACAAAACTGACAGTTCAACCTCAAGACCTCCTGTCAAACGATCCAAGTATCTCGACAAGTCCTACGACTGTAACTTCCTTGTTCCCCCACCATGAAGTCTGTGAAATGAGGATACTGGGTTAGCAGACTCATCGATGAGGAAAGAGGTAGTCGTCATTGTGGGCGTGACAATGCGCCTGCCCGGCAGGCTGCGTAATGCCGCTGAGTTTTGGAGGATGCTCGTAGAAAAGAGTAGTAGCCTTGTGATGTGCCTTTCAATTGATTCAACATTAATGCTTTCTATGGCCCTCAGGAAAAGGCAGGGACAAGATCGTGGAGAAAAGGCTATTTCCTTCAAGATGCTGATATTCGCCAATCTGACAAGACCATCTTCGCCACGACCTGAAAAGAGCTTGAACGTCTGGATCCCCGGCAACGGTAACTGCTTGATGTCGTCTATGAGTGTCTGGAAATACAGGATCAGTATCATGGCGTGGTAGTGAGATTGGCTGCTACGTAGGACTCTTTGGAGCCGACTAAATCGCTCGATCTCAACGCGAAAGAAACTTTGCATACGGGGGGCTATCGGGTAACAGAATTGTGACTGCGATGATGCTTTGGTGTGCAGGACCAATCTGATCTTCTTTCCAACGATGATCTCTCATCCTGCACTCAAAGGGCCCGTGGGCCATGTCTTCCGCGGTCTTGTCGGATACGGATGCCAGCATGCTTGAAAGAAAGCAACGCTGCGAGATGTGTCTTTTCCATCTTGCAGGGCGACTTTTTCAGCTAAATGTCTCGTTGGACCTCCTTCAGATCTGTCCTCCTGGAAAGCTCTGGACCAATCTTCCCCAATACTCCTGGCAGCCGGATATTTCTCATTGGGATGAAGCACGCGTCGCTCGCGAATGGCGCTTTCGCCAATATCCTCCGCACGAGTTCCTGGGGTTCGAGTCTCTGAGACTGGCGCTAGACATTGTTGGAGGAATGTTCTCGCCCTGGAGAATGTCCCGTGGTTGGCAGGTCATGAAGTGGAGGGCCAAAAAGTGATGCCCGCAACCGGCTTCGTAGCAATGATTGGGGAAGCCCTGCGCCAGCTGGAGGGAGACCAGACTTAAACTCTGCGCAATGCGTCCTTTGCGACTGCAGCAGTCTTATAATACCATTATAAAATATAGTTGTCACCATTCTCACGCCCTTGACCCCGAGCCCAATGAAAAAAACCTACATGGTATCAATTTACTTTCAGTTCTTTCAATGGCACAGCGTGGGCCAGAATTTGCTACGGAGAAGCCAGATCTGGCGCCAACGAATCGGTCTCCATGGCAAGATGCGGGCCTCTTCCCAATTACCCTCGCAAGGTTGATGCGCTTCATTGGTATGAAGTTCTCAATCGTGTGGGATCTGCCTTTAGCGGACGATTTCAAGGCCCGCCGAACATTTCGGCTGCTACGACAAACAACTCCGCAGCTGTCCAGATGATAGGCGTACAAGTGAGCCCATGTAAAGAAGCGGTTACCACCGTGAAAGCTAATATTGGCAGATCTTCTGTACTGTGGGAAGCCAAGCGAAGATTCAATACGTCATGTGTGATCACACCGTTCCACGAACACATACCTTGGAATCCCATCATATCTTATTTGCCCGAGAGCTTATGGATGCTACAGGAGGCCGTGGAATGGACTTGGTGCTCAACTCGCTAGCCGGCGACCTTCTTCATGCTTCGTGAAATTGTGTAGTTGAATCTGGCACCATAAATGAGCCGGGGAAACGTGATCTCCGACTCAAGGCAAAACTGTCGACGGAGCTCTTTGAAGCCAACCAAATCTTCACGGGACTCGAAGTTGAGTCAATATCTCGCCTGCGCCCTTGGAGAATGACCAAGTCAGTTTTTGTTCTCGTTACCTTTCTTGTCCCGTCATAACGCGAGTTGTATTTATGTGGTTGACATTGGAGTAGGGGTTTGAGGCGCTGTCTTGATTGGATTGATGCTGATGCCATAACACCAGACCCTTTCGCCCAGATCTACTCGGCGGCGAACATCCATGAAGCTTTTAACTCCATGCAGCCTGGTAACCACATTGGCAATATTGTCATCACAATGCCCGCAGATCCCACGACTCTGGAGTCAATACCGTCCTCACCTGGTGTACAGTAATCTCCGTTCAGACCGGAGTTACCGGCTTGTGAGCCGACTTGGTGGCTTTGGAGAAGCTGTCGCTTTATGGATGGTTGAGAAGGGAGCACCCAATCTGACTTTTCTATCACGTGCTGCAACCAAGACTCATGAGTCCTTCTCGCTTGTTGGAGATCTCGAGACAAGAATATGCAGTAGGATTACTAGCGAGTAGTGTCTGCGACCTCGCTGATGTTTCTCGAATGTGTGGAGCGAGCCACTGCCCCGATTGAGGGCGTGGTCAATATGTCAATGGAATAAAAAAAAAAAAAAAAAAAAAAAAAAGAAGGGACGCGCACGGTCTTGGAAAGCTTGATAAATTCAGCTTATTACTATTATCGCACCTATCCTTTGCCTTAGAAGAACCCCTCAAGAGAATGTGTCATGGCAGTTATCCCTGCAAAGACAAGACTGACAATGACAAGTCGATTAATGCACCGCTGCGAGTCCGTCAACACGCAGATCCCATGCAATTTAATCCTCGCCAAGCCTGATATTCACTTATTGCCTCTATGGCTATTTAGTGTTCCGCGCATACAGGTTTAATATCAACATCATATTCTTTCTCTTCTTGATGATCGATTTGCCAGGAAGAGCCTTAATATATCACGGAATAGTGTCTCTGTCTATCGTGCCGGAGCTCAGCTTGTACGCAATGTGATGAGCTCAAACAATATAACCACTGAGAGGAGGTTCTGCTATTGTGGATTGAGTGGCCAGGGAGGGTATTTGCAACGTGGGAAGGTTGTATTCAATGCAAACACAAGCTGCCCATGAGAAACGTTGTCCCCGTCGTAATGTGACTCTTCTACCCCGGGCATCATCGCGAGGCAGCCAATCAGCATGAAGGGACATTCGGGAAGATTCAAGGCCAAGGAGCCGTCTGCAGCAAAATCCCCTCCGTAGGATGAGCAGCATCGCCATTCAAAGTCACTCAAGGGGCCAAAACCCAGCTCGAAAGACAGTCTCTATGCAAGTTGGGATACAACTTGGTCGAGGGAGTCAGTTCGGTTAATGCTTTGACAACAGGGTTCCAATTCTACCAAGTCAACTTGGCTGAAGCAATGCCTTCAAGAGTAAAAGAGAGCTAGTCTACAGTATATCTGCCCCGGAGGAACTCCACCTGTCCTTCTTCATTCCTTGCAACACATGCTTCGATCTCTTCTGTGGTGCGCGGATCGCTGTACGCACCCACAGTTGTATACTGCCCTTTGCCTGATGGCTTTATTAGACAACTGTATGGGGGTTGTCCCCATGATAATCACACTCATTCAGGCGAGATGCGAACCGAATGATCTCTTGGTCCCCACTAACTTCAAATTGTTATAGCCGATACGTGCAACGAGACCGAGCCCGAGTCCTACCCAGTGAACTGAGTCTGCAGGGAGATCGGTGACTTGCTGCTCGACCAACGATGCATCAAAGGTGGACCGCATGAAGATCGTTCCGCTAAAGCGTAACTTATACTTGAGTAGAAAGCTTTGCCGCACGTTCTGGGTTGATATGTCAAATTCTCACGTGCGCATGCCCTGGAAAGCGAACCGGGACTGGATTAGCCCTTGGGTCATCCAGTTCAGGTTTGGTGCAACAGAATTTCTTACATCGAACTGAAAGCGCAATACTGGCTTCAATCTCTCAGAGCTCACGGGCTTGGTCGTATAGCTGTGTATAAAGGATGAGAGTTGATGCTTGGCGTATCAGCGAAATTGCGGTAGCAAGCCCTGCAATGCCGGCTCCGGCGATTAGCACCCGAGTAAATTACCGTTTGTTCCTTGAGACATCTTGCGTGCATACACCGTAGAAGATCAGCGCACAGAATCGGACTCAATGCAGTCGAACAGACGTTGAACTTTGATCCTCAATACTCGGGTTAGTTGACTGACGAGCAGTTTATTTCTCTATGGTTCAAGCACGTCAATCATGCAGATGTGACGCAACGATCGCGAATGGCGCCCTTCTGGCTATTCTCAACTCGCATTGAGGCTCAGAGACTCATTATCATATATCTGCACTCATCAGTGAGGAGTGACACAGACAACCTGGTGATGTGAAGGAGGTCAACTTACATTATCTGGCTTGATTAGTGATGGAAAGGCATTAAGCGGATGCTATCCCCAGGCATCAACGTCCTCCACAGTACCCCACAGCGTGCATATATGCATAATCTCTGAATATATGTGACTGTAGTCAGCTATTCAGCCCTGCATTGATTTATGCATCAGGAACGGCATCAGTGGATAAACCTCAGGCCAGATCCACCATGCATGCCACCGAAACCGGCAAAAGGCGCTTTGAGTTCGTCAGACCTCTGCAGATCGGCCTCAGTCTACTTCAGGTACATACCTGGGAGACATGGTGATGATGGGGGCACAGAGTACTAACACTAACTATACAAGACTCCGCACAGTAGGCCGATAAGCCTCGCGGGGAAGAGAACATGCGAAAGCCGTTGAGGCTCGGAGAATGAGCCATGGAAACTCCTTCAGACCGCTGAGAAATGACTGACCGTTCGCGCCCATTCGACGAAGCCACAGCAGAATGCTGCTCAGTGAGTGGCTCTGATCGTAGATCAATCGAAGCAATCGACTACACTCATCTCTGTAACTACCCAGTACGTACTTCGTCCTTCTTTTCTCTCTCTCCCTCTCTCTATTGTCAAATAGGAGATTCCGTTTACGGAGTAGTGTGTGATCGCCCCGGGGTACGGAGTATATTTCTCATGTAATTTGATACGCGCTGGTAAAGAAAGACAGAAAGAGTGGGTAAAAACACCCATCAAGATTACTAAGGTATTTTCTCGCCACCAAATCAATGATGACGTGGCCAGCCGCCAGTGTGTGGCAGACAGAATGGGTTTAGTTCCAGGCCAAGGAACATATTGGAAAAGTGATGAAAGGAGCTTGAATGACCGAATATGAGAAAAATCATAAGCTCTGCATCCATGTTGATTTGCAACTATGAATTATCAGAAATGCAATCTGCAAACAAAGAAATCCCCCTCCACCCCCCCTGTCTCCACCCCTCTGCACACCTACACCCACACAGTCCGACATTCACCCTGACTGATCGATTTTATCCCTACCTAAGCTCCGCTTAACTACATTCAGTAACTAGTGAACTGGGTACCCTTCGTTCTCCTTGACTGGATGGTCCCCCAAAAGAGGCGTCTATACCCTTCATCATTACGGGTCATGTTCAACCGCCTTTTTTCTTTATAAATTGGGGTTTGAGGGGACTTGGTGGAGTTGGGTGAAGGTTGGAAGAAGAGGTAGGGTGCGTACCTGGTAAGGCGAGTTCTCGGGTCCATCCATGTAAACATTCCAGATGTAGAGGTTGGATTCGTCGGCGAGCTTGACGGTGATGCCCTCGGGCGCGGACTCGGTGAGTTCGGCCAGCTCCTGGTTAAGGGGGACTGTTGTTAGTTATGTGGTCTGAGGAGTGACGCAGAGGGGAGTATGCACCTTGGCTATCCGCTTTTGGCTGCCCATGATGGCTATCGGTGTTTGTGTTTTGTGTTTGTGGCTGTGGTGGTGAGGGGTGATGATGCAGACGAGAATGGATGGGAAGCGGGGTAGAAGTGGTCAAAGGGACAGCCGTTGACGAAGAGAGCAGGGGAGCAGTGCCGAGTCACACACAAATCCAAAACGCAGCACGATACTGGCGGGATAAAGTGAAGGGAGACAGTGGGTTGGGCTGGGTTGAACTGGACTGAATCGATGACTCGATGGGAGCTGCAGCTGGAGCTGGAAGCTCCTTTCCTGAGATGGCGGGGCGGGGCAGGCGGGGCGGAAGATCCGCCGCAGTGGAAAACGTCAGCCAACCACTGCTTTTGCTACTGGACTTCACTTCACCACTACTCAAACAACCTATTCTCTTTACTCTGGATCACCTGGCCTCCTAGGTCACCTAATATTCGAGTATGTCGAAGATGAGAACAACTAGAAACACCGGAATGTTTATTCGCTCAAGTCAATCACCCATTAAACAGCAGCAATCCCTTTGGCATGGGTGTTCTTGACACTCTCCCCTGCCTAGGCCTCCCAGAACCTCTCCTGTCTGCCTCGCTTCTTGCACAGACCAACCACATCAAATGGGTCGACAAGAGTAAGCAGAAAAGGGCGAGTGTCCTTATAGCCCGGCCCTTCCAGCTCCGTGACCCCGTCTCTCGCCAGATAGATCTTGTTGGACCGGGGCAGCCACTGCATGGGATGGCAGATATTCAGCATCGTCGTATTGATATACATCACAGCCGCCTCGAACACCCAGAAGAACCACTCGTCCTTGAGGACAGGGCTGATGTCCTGGATGTTGGACACATTCAGGCTGGCCGCCGTGAAGTACTCCACCGTCCGATAGATCGTCCGCACAGTGATTAGCCCGCAGCTGATGTACAGGGTACACAGAGCGTGCTTCACCTTGCGGTTCAAGACCCCTCCGCGATAACAGTTGTAGTGGAACTTAGAAGCCAGCGTCACAAACGCGGCCATCAGCACGAGTTGCAAGATCAGCGACGCTTTGAGCAGTCCCTTGCCAATGTCTTGCTTGCGCGGAGGGTTCTCGACGTTGGCTACCAAGGCACCGCCGTTACCGGTAAGCACCTCGATCATCATGCTCATGTTAAGGAATGTGGTGAAGACTCGTCCGGGATGGATCGGAGAGTGGTACGGGATGTAGTAGAGGATTCGCCCGAGGATGAGGTAATTCGCTGCTTCATAGACCGGCCTCGAGATCTGTCAGTCATGGAACGTCATTCCCCCAGCGAGAAGTCACTCACGGGCCAGCAAGCAGAAGTACGGTGCTCACGATAAAGATAGGCAGGCTGTCCCAGTGGCCCCAGGCGGCAACAGCACGTAGCACAAACCCGCCAGTGAAGAGCAGTGCCGACCAGGGCAAAAGCCCAGTCACCTTCCAGGATTTATACTTGCTGCGGTTGTCAGTCGCGGCGTCTGAGGAGAAAGTACAGATCAATCCAGCATACATGCATTGGCAGATGTGCCAGATCCCAGAGATGGTAAACCAGATGGCGAACGTAATGGGAGCGCCTTTGTTGGGAGCATAATACCACAGACTGCCCTCCTCTGCTCGGCATTAGTACGGACAGATCCCACACCCACGCACCCACATCTGACCCCAGGCATAGTAGTACATACGGTACGGCGATCTTCTTTCAAACATCGCGATCTATGAAGTAGGGAAAGTAGACAGATAGATGTTAGTTGATTGTGGTTCAGATAGTATCAAAAACACGAAGAGTATGCCAGATATCCTGCGAAGCACCGCAAGTTGTCTCCTCCAGGAGTTCAGAAGATATATTACTAGGCCAGGTCCGGTAGCGCGCGATTAGCGAAAACGAGCAACCCTCATTCGGTAACCAGCCCCCTGGCCCTATGAGAGGCGCTAGAAAGTGCCTCTGACTTAGACATTCAACTTTAAATGACCAGCTTGGAGGCTGAGTTGTAAGTGATACAAGTTGTTGCCCGATTGTCAAGAAGAGGATCCTCGATGAGCCCGGCGATCAGCCTCCCTCCATCGTGCACACCGACGGTGTCGACAGGGCATGCACAAAGCCTTTCTCATGACTTCATCTGGGAGGGTGTTAACAAGATTGATTCCAGCTCTTTGTGTCTGCTGATGATGGATGGACCCTGATAGACCCTGAGTGCCAGACACATCTCGAGACTTTGGCTTGGCAGCTCCCGGACAACAAGCGAATACGAGCGAGGCTATGCCACTGGGGATTGGCTACAGGAATTTCAGCCTTGCAGGGGGTCTGTCATGGCAGGCTCACAGGCCTGTGCAGCAATAATAAAGGCGTACATCGTCAAACTTATTGCGAGGGACCAAGAATACGAAAATGTTATATAATAGTGTATAGTTGATTGTTGTGTCTTGCTGCAGTGGAATTCCTGTCCACTTGCCTAAATTAACGCAGGTGCCGCCGCTTTGAGCGCTCAAGAATACAGTTAGTAGTTAAGAACACTCACTGCTTGCTTACCGAGCACGCACCCGTTGCTATAGGGAGCTATGCATAGTATGTATGTCTCATGTAGGCCCAGTCTACAATTGATAATTACCTATTTCCACAGATTCATAGCTGTCCGAGGTGAAAGAGCGACAAGGCGTGTGTGGAAACCGGAACAGTAACAAATAGCAATCATCGATCAAACAAGCCTTGTATTGTCCGATGGACTTAGGAGTCCCCATCAATACTTATACTCATCATCATCCCCTTAAAAATTCTGCCAGTCCATGCCTCCTAATCCACGATATAGCTGTAACAGCAGACAAATGAAAGTCTCATTATGAGCTTTGATCCAAATGATCGGATACTCACCATACTTCTTACCAAGTGAAGAGTCTACGAGTGATAGCGTCTAGTCAACACATAACTAAGGTCCAGTACTCATTTTGTAGCATTGAGCCAGTCAGAGGAAGGACGATGGCTCAACCCCGGATTTTTCCCAATGCGGCAGGCGTTGTCGGGACGACCAATCCATCCCGATCGGGACAAGGCCGTCAACACTTCCATAACGTGACTTTGGCCAAATCGTCATCTTCCTGACAAGCTTCAACTTTGATGTCTCGAGCTTGGTACTTTTGTACTTTGTACTTTTGGTGTGAGCAGGCGTATACGAACCACCACCAGCGAATATGACTTCGACAAAACCAGCCCCCGCCTCCCTGTTCCAGGTGTACCTTCGCCTGCGACCTCCTATGTCACAGCATGAAGAAGAACAGGCTGAGCGTTGCTTGACCATCGAATCTCCAGATGAGAATTATCCCACAGAGCATCTTCATGAGCATTCGCCCACAAATATCACTCTGCATCCCCCCACTGACTCCAGGAAGCGTGCCGTTGAGAAATTCGGCTTCACAAAAGTGTTTGACGAGTCCGCTTCGCAGCTGGGCGTCTTCGAGGGTACCGGACTAGAGAGTCTGATAAAGGGCGTCTTGGCAGAAGGACGCGATGGCCTCGTCGCAACATTAGGCGTCACAGGTAGTGGAAAGGTTTGGTCGTCCATTCCTCGGGGTAGGCTGCGATGCTAATGGTGCGCTCCGCAGAGTCATACCATTCTCGGCTCCAAGACACAGCGAGGTATCACCCAGATGAGCCTGGATGTGATCTTCCGCTCCCTCGCGTCGACAATCAGACCCCTCGACAACTTTATCAGCCCGCTCCTCTTATCCTCCGTCGCTGCAGCCGATGCCTCCGAAGCCCAGATCTTCAGCGCGCAAACGTTCCTCGAGGCTGTGTATGGCGAGCCGCTCGATCGTGCAAGGAGTCCCAGAACCCAGACTCCGATGAGTGCCGGAAGAGCCCAGACTCCCATGGTGGTACGGAGCCCTTTCCCCCAGCCTATTCTGCAACCTACTCCAAGCTTTCGAGCGTGGGTCCCTACAAGCTGCCAATCGCCCGCTGCGTATGGCCTGCGTACAAACTCGAAGCTCCCCCTTGGAGGTCTCCCCACTACTGGTTTGCCAAATCCCCTCTATATCCGGGACCTGAGCAAGACACCGGATCGGAAGCAACCAGGATCCCATTTGACAACCCCAACAGGCCGCTGGAACCGCTACAAGACATGTTGTGCTAACTCTCCCTCTCTCGCATCAAAGGATCCCATGCCAGCGCTCATTTTCCCCCGTCGTCAAATGCCCGTACGGGCTATTGCCCTTCCCCGCTCGCCCGATGTGAGTCATCTCACGGTGGAACTGAACCCGCACTCGGAATACGTTGTTCTCGTATCAATGTACGAAGTGTATAATGACCGCATCTTTGACCTTCTTTCACCGGCCATCGTCCCTGGTCAGGGAAGCACAATGACCCGCCCGGGAGGAGGGGTGAAAGACCGCCGCAGGCCGCTGTTCTTCAAATCGACGGAGGCATCGCCTGATCGTAAGGTCGTTGCAGGACTGCGCAAGATTGCATGCAGCACTTACGAAGAAGCTTTGTCGATTCTAGAGATTGGACTTACTGAGCGCAAGGTCGCAGGCACAGGAGCGAACAGCGTCAGTTCTCGGAGTCACGGGTTTTTCTGTCTTGAGGTCAAGAGAAGAATGCGCAACAAAAGGACCGGCGAGGAGACATGGATGGGCAACACACTCACAGTGGCAGATCTAGCGGGTATGTGGCGCTTTCATTTTGACAGCTAAAGATATGCTAAGCAAGAACCAGGATCTGAGCGCGCAAGAACCGCGAAGACGGCGGGGTCGACTCTTGCAGAGGCTGGAAAGATTAACGAAAGCTTGATGTATCTCGGGCAATGTCTACAGATGCAAAGCGATATGCAGGAAGGCAACAAGGTATGCTACACACAGAAACATGGTTGTTTTCCCCATGAACTTGCTGACATAAATAGGCTACGATGGTCCCATTCAGACAGTGCAAGCTCACGGAGCTACTCTTCTCCAACTCTTTTCCGTCGCCCAGCCAGGCGTTTGGCCAATTCCGCCACCCGCAGAAAGCCATCATGATTGTGACAGCCAACCCTTGGGGAGACTACAATGCGACTTCGCAGATCCTGCGCTACTCGGCTTTGGCCCGCGAGGTTGCCGTGCCCCGAGCTCCTTCGGCCACGGAATCCATCTTATCCAGCACCTTAGGCTCACGTCATGGGTCTACTGGGGGACGCGATTCGACGGACGCTGTCGCTGCCGAAGAATTGGAGAAGGCAGCTGCTGAGATTGAGCGACTTAGAGCCGAAAATGAGAACCTCTCGGTGAGGCTCGCGGAAGAGGAGATTATGAGGACAGACTTGACCATGCGACTCAAGGCAAGCGAAGAAATGTGCCTCACCATCGAACAAGAGGTGCGTGAAGAATGTTGGAACGAGATGGACGAGAGGATGGAAGAAGAGAGACGCCGATGGCAGAACGCTTGGGATGAGCAGGTGAGTTTTTCCTTGTGTTGTACTCAGATTCGTGACTCTAACTCTATCCAGACGGGGCATAATGAGGAACATTTGGATAAGAAGCTTGAGCTGTTTTCCCGTGGCTTCCAAAGTGAGTTCCTTCCTCTTCACTTCCCTTGGAAGACTGTCGATACTGATTCTCTTCCAGTCTATGAAGATCCCAGCATCGCTACAAACGAGCGCATGGAAGAACTCGAATTTGAAAACGACCAGCTGCGCAAGAAGATCGCCGCGCTGGAACGGGAGCTCACCTGCCGCTCGCCCACCAAGAAAACCAGAGCCAAGCCCCCCACTACCACAGCGCTCGAACCCTCCCAGAATTTCAATATCCTGGGTCGCGAAAGCGACATTGAGAATGCCCTCAAGCGCATGGACCAGCTGAAGCTGGCGGAAAGTATGTTCTCTCCAGCTGCACAGCCTCCCTCGTCCCCGGGCAAGAAACATCGGAAGATGGCTACCCGAAAATGGGATCTGGCACCTGAGGAGGATATTTACTAAGCCTTGCTTTTCATTTGTTCCAATTTGAGAAGATTGTAATCCCCCCCTTGTATGTATACTCTCATGGTCTGATTTGATTGCCTGCTTTTCGGTGCCTTGGTGAGGTTTGCTCTTTTGTTTATTTGTGTACGAGTTAGGTCGTTTTTCCCGGCTTGTGGGTTTATGATATCCGTCTGAGATGTTGGCGTTTACTGGGACTTTGACCAGAAGATTATGTGAATAATAATATCGCTAGTATCAACAAGTACAACAATACGATACGTTGAGAATTCCGTGTGACTCAAGTGGCTGACGCCTCTGTAATGCTGGCCATTGCTTGTTTCTCCTTAAATAGACAGGCATTCTGGTGAGCCTGTGCTTAGAGATAATGACACAAATTGGGAATCGAAGCTAATGCGATGTGGAATAGAGAAACAAAAGACCCGGAAAGAAGATAAGAAGCAGGGATGAAGACTAGGGTTCCTGCTCAGTCATGTTCTCATCCTCATCGTCGTCGTCCGTGCCCGCAACCTCGAGCTGAGAAGGCTCAGCTTCAGCTTCATCAACGGTCTCATTCCCCTCTAGGGGTTCTTCTTCCTCGTCTTCGTCGCCTTCGACATCGGCGCCTTCGTCATCGTCTTCCCCACCAACCTCTTCTTCTTCTTCTTCTTCTTCTTCTCCTTCCTCTTCCTCGTCCACCTCTTCTTCCTCTGCGACTTCCTCTTCCTCTTCCACTTCTTCCTCCTCATCACCTTCCATGTCTACATCCCCGTCGTCGCCTTCTTCGACCTCCTCCCCTTCGCCCTCCCCCTCGCCTTCACCATCAGCGCCCTCATCTTCCGCATCCTCGACCATCGTATCGCCCTCTTCGCCTTCTCGTTCACCCTCCTCTTCCTCTTCATCCTCCTCGCCATCCGCATCGCCCAACTCGACGTCCTCGCCGTCTGCACCGCTCGCCAGACCCTCCAACTCCGACTCCGGGTCCATCGACGCCTCGCGCAAGTTCGGAAACAAAAGCTTGCGCTCCGTCGTCAACTTCGACAGCTTCTCATCGTCCATCTCGCTGAGCTCGCTCTCGTCGTCGGCACTATCATGCAAACTAGCGGGAATATCGCTCTGCTGACCGGGGGCAAATTCCTCGGCCAGAAGTAGTCTGCTGCTGTTGGTGGTGCCGGTTCTATGAATCTTGGCATCTGGCCCGGTGGCTGTAGCGGTTGAGTCGGAGAGATGCGAGGGGGTGTCGAGCGCAGTGGAGGTGGGGTCCGCACCCGTAGGGGTCTTTCTGCTGCCGCTGGCTCCTGTTGCGGTGGGAGCCGCAGAGGTGGAAGAGGTAGCGTTGGCGGTGGCGGCGGCGGTGGCAGCGGCAGCGGCGTTGCTGGTGGGTGGCAGCCGGGGTGGGACTTTCCGATGAACGATGGCTTCGGAGCGCTTTTGGATGTCGCGCCTTGCGATGCCCTTGGTGCGGCCGCGCGGGGCGGGGGCTTCCGAGGCCGGCGCCGAGGTGGGCGGCGTCGGGGTGTTGTCGGCGGCGCCGTCGCTGTTGATCGTGCCACCGGCGCCGGGGAGGCTGTCCACCTTCAGCTTCTCTTTGTTCTCTTCGTTGGCCTGTTCGAGGACCTGCGGCATGTTGATCTGGTAAAGGCGCGAGTAAACGTCGGCGATCAGGTCCTCCAGAAGCGCGACCTTCATGAGGTTGTTGTTGAGTTTTTTGAGTTCTATCGCGTCGCGAATGAGTTCGAGGAGGGAGTCGCTCCCTGGAGCAAGGTCTGTCAGGCCCTCTAGGCGCGCCGTGTTGGCAACGAACTCCTCCCAGCCGATAGGCTTGAACACACTCTCCTCGTGGCCTTCGCTAATGTGTGCCGCACGCCGGATCACGCCCGCGTAGGTAAGACACATATCTTCCCACAGTTTGGCGTGGTTGACAAAGTCGCCTTGCTTTTTGCGTACACGGCGGAGGAGTTGGTCCAAGTTGGCGCGGTCATCGAGCTGATCTAGCAAAGCGACGAAAAAGTAGGCATAGCGCGTGGTATAGACAAAGTGTCGCCCGGGACGCTCATTTTCTGGCCGCCAGACCTGGATCGTCATGGTCTTGGTAAAGATCTGCTGCGTGAGCTCATTTTTGGCCATAGAGGCAGCATCAATGGATTCTTGATCGTCTTCGTAGATGATTCGGGCAGCCTGGGAAGAGATTAGCTATATTACAAGGTCTCAGAATTGGTACCAGCGTCACATACTCTGTATGCCATACGATGGTGCCAGTTGGATTTATCCGCATTCTTTAGATTGTGAAGCACTTCCAAAATGTAGGGCTTCCATGAAGCCCTGTCTTCGGGTGGTTTCACCTTGCGAGCCCAGGGCGTAGCGAAAAGAGTTTTGCAGGCATCGGCGGGCTAGATGGAGATGTAAGCGTCTGACAAGCGCGTGTTGGCCAAGGGTTGTCTATACCTCTAAAGCTCCTCGTCGAACCAACTTGTGCACCACCGTCACCAGCTTGTAGTGAGGTTCAAATATCGGTTCCGAGCGCGAATCCCTACGTTGCGGGAGAGCATCAATCGCGTCAAGCAAAGAATCTAGCAAAGTGTCGATATCGAGCTGTTTGAAAGGCCCCCTGACGGAGTCATCACAGCTATACATCTTCCAGAGACATTTGCTTAGCATGTAATGCGTCCTGTATGTGGTCAGTCTTTTGCAAACATAATCGAGCGTTGTCACATACATCCAATTCTTGGGCTTATCTATCAAAGCCCGCTTGAGAAGGTAGCTGGCTAGATTCCACACGGAGTATAGTTTCATCTCCTTGAATGGTCGGCCTTCATACATGCTCTGACTCTCCTCGTTGCTGAAGTGCCGCGTGAAATCTGCTAGGCTAAATGCTCCCATAGAGAGTGGCTCCCTCGAAGATGAGTATAGGCGAATCCCGAAGTCTGTAAACAGGTCCGCTAGCATCTCGCGAGTCTCAGGGGTGGGCTCCGAATTACTCATGGCCGTCGAAATGGCCATTGCATAGCAATGAATAGCATACCGTTGCCATGTCACCAGCTCTGCTCGGTTATTGTTGATCCTGTCAGCAGACCAAGTGATATCTTCCTCCAACTTGGAGTCATATGTCTGCGCCAGCCGGTACCAAGTCTCCCATCGAGCCGTTCCATGCTCGATGTCCTGTCTGAAGCACATCACGGCATCGTCAAGGTCATTTGTTGGGATCGGATTCAAGCGCTTCTGTGAGCGGAACCTTGTCAAAGCCGCATATCCCAAGAGGAAGTACCAGCCATTCCGAGCGATGATAGCACTTTCAGTGAGCACTGGGATCAAGGATAAACTCGCTACTCCTTGCATTGATCTGAACAGAGCCAAAGGATTGATCGGCGACTTTAGGTATGCATTTGTGATGCGCTTATTGTACGACAGCGGAGGCGACGACTTCGTAGTACCAATAGCCTGCTGCATCTTCTCAATAGTGGATTTCAGCTCCGATTTAGACAGATCTTTGATGCTCAATCGCTGAGCCTGCTTCATAACCAAGTTGACCATGGTGATAGCCGTGGTACGATCCAGCTTTTCCGTTGGGCATTTGTGATCATCTAACTCGCCATACAGCGGCGAACACTTGATGCCATTAATATCGTAGAGGAGCTGGCATATGTCCCACTCAGTGTCGTCATTAATCCCTATAGCAAAGAGCTCCGACCTCATGAGTTTCAGGAATTGCTTCTGAGACAATTTGCACATATAGCGGATGCCCAAGCATTGATGTACTGCTCGCAAGTAGTTCACTTGATCTTCCGTAGGGGAGCCGAACTCCTCTTTTTCTTGGATCATGGCTTCTTTTACCAGTGTATATTGCAAGATCCAGCAGCGGACCTGCATCTCGCGCAATCTATCCTTGAAGCTTTCAAGAGACTTCGACAGTGCCCCGCGAACTTCTGGGCCTGTGACCACACCGACGCGAAGTAGATCCTCGTACATAGAGAATCCATAAAGGAGTCGGGTCAGAGAGGCCACTGCAGCTACCGAAGCTATCAGATGATCCGTGTCAAAACACTCATATGCTTTGTCAGTGTCGAGTAGCACAGCTGTTACGGTCTTGTTCAAAATGCTGTCGAGTGATTTCAGCCACCGGAGCAGGGTGATTTGACGGTGCTCACTAGGTTCGTCGGTTTGCGATGAGATTTGAAGCTCTTTCATTATGATTTCAATACTGCGCAAGTAGCAGGAAATAACTTTGGGTGGGTAGTCGATCTTCTTATAGGCGTCTTGCAGTCTTCGCCAAAGGAAGAGTCTCAGCGTGGCGTCGCCGCGATCCAGGAATGAGCCCATCTCAGTAATTTGAGCGGTGGGTTCATGAGTTGGCTCGTTCTCCTCGTCAACCCCTTCAAACTGGACAGAAGCAGGCTCGAGAATAGGTTCAATGGTCTCAATGAGATCCACTGGATCCTCAGAGTTGGGATTGAATATCTTCATGAAAAAGTCCATCGACTTAAGCTTAGAAATCTCTTGATCGACGGCTTCAGAAGATAGATCAGGCATGATGGCATTGTTCACAAGGCCAATTACTGGATTTTCCAGACCGTTGAAAAGGTATTTCAGGTCTTGAAGGCAGAGCAATACATGCTCCCTTTGCACGTCGCTAGCCATGTTGGAGTGAAAAGTCGAAGCCCAGATGTGGCGAAGAGCATAGATTTGCTGGCAGCTAGTGTTTGAGGAGCTGTGGTCAAAGAAGTGTGTCAGAGCAGTGCGTGCGAGAAGGCTCCACCTTCCCAGGCGATCGCGCTGCTGAAGCCTCGTTCTTCCGTCCACCTCACTATTAGGATTATTAATTGACGCATATATGTCAAGGTGAAGTTCAAAGAGTGTTTGAATCATTTCAAGGACAGAGAAATGAGCAGCGGTGTAAGAAAAGGTAGAGTCAGCTTGGCGGGTGAGAATCTCATACTCTAGGCTTTCGACCTGCTCGCACATGTTTCTGTAAATGAACTCATCCTGGTTCAGTATGAGTTGCACCACAGTCTCTTTCAGCGAGTCTGGCCACTGTAAGGATGTGTATGCGGACTCCATAGCCGGCCAGTTTTGTGGCACATTATGATCCGTCGCATGCAATGCGAATTTTGGCATCAGGAGAGCTTTGAGCCAGGCAAGGGCAGCATCGCGAATATGCACGAAATCATCATTGATCGTCCTAGTGAGCCTGTAGAGTTTCTCATCATCGGCAAGAGCCTGTTTTATCCCTAGCTTCCTAGCCGACGTCCTCGAATGGTCCAAGAATATAGCCAGCCCGGAGTTTCCTAGTCCTCGGATATCTTGAAGCGTAGACAGACTGTCGGGTTGGTAGGTGACTTGGGATCTTACTTCATCCCAGTTTCGGATTGTGTCTAGCAGGTCTCGGACCAGATGTTGACCGTCGTGGGAATCTTCAGTTGAGGAATCAACCGAATTTTTCCGGTCACCAATCGACCGCACTGCTTTTCTGAGCTCATCAATGTCACTGAGGTCTTCGACCCCGAGCTTGGCCAATAAAGCGCCTACAGCAGACTGTATCGAGTCATCAGCGTGCACATATCCTTCGAGGCGATCTTCGTAGAATTTGGCGAATTCCGCAGCCGGATCCACTGCCTGCGAAGAACTGTCAGCATGCGCGGTTGACTCTCGAAGCCGTGTTCTCCTGCTCTTCGCCCTCAGATTCTCGACATCGTCAGGCTGGAAGAATGCAGAAGATCGCTTGCGACCGGCAGGCGGAGGTCTTGCACTAGCGTCATCCATGTTAACGCTTTCTGGCTGATTGGCCTGATTGGGAGGCTCCACCGATTGTGTCTCTAGTGATTCCATAAGCTGCTTTTCCGCACGTTGATCAATCGAGGAATGGTCGTCAGGGCCTTCTGATTTCACGCGGAGCGGCTCATCCGTAGCCTGCTCAGGTTCAGTAGGTGCAGGAACAGGCGGTTGCCCCTCAGAGGTCACCTTGTGTGCTGGCGGGTGGTACACGGGAGTTGCAACTTCTCTGGTACTCTTCGACTCGGGGCTGAGCGCTGGAAGCGAGATATGCACCGACGATCCAGGTCTGATCTCAGAAACACCGGATTCGTCGTCAATGAGTGACTGGAGGATAGCTTTTCCTAGCGCTGTCCACGTAGGGCCGACAGGCCTGACCTCATGAGGCGAGCTCTGCAGAGGAAGAGGTGACCGCGATGGTTGCATATCCTGGAGTTGCTGTGGCAGTGCCGGAAGGTAAGGGAAGGGATCGGCTTGTTTCCTGAGGAATCTCAGAAGAGACTTTTTCGGCTTCTTAAGAGGGACCTGTGAGACAGATAGTCGGTCGTGCACGGACAACAGAGTTTCGCGCAGACGCTCTTCAGCAAACGTCTCCTCCAAGCCTAGCTGTTCGGTGCGGACCTCCAGACGGTTCTCGTCATCAGCCAGGACGCTTTCCAAGCAGTACCGCGTGAGGCGGTAGCTCTGTAGCGTGCTACAGAGTCTTGCGCTCTGCCTCCAGAGGTTGAGATCGGAATCATCGCGCTCCAGCGCCTCCGCGAACGATGCTAGGGCCGTGCTGGCCTGTTGGGTGATTTGGGCGGGTAGCTCCTCCGCACCTTGCACGTCGGTTGCCAGCCCCTCCAGGGCTGCACGTAACGTGTCCAACAAGAACTGACCATGGTTCTTGTAAGCCAGGTAAATCGTCTGCATCAAAGTGCTCGAAGTGGAGTCATTGATGTCAAACTCGGCAAGTGCCTCTGCAGCACCAGCTCCTCCAGCAAGATCGACCGATAGATCGGAGTCCTGTACGTTAGCGCGCTTGTAGTCGGAGATGGATTCGGGATACTTGAATATCTCCGAATCCAGCAGGGCATCATATGCTTCTGCGGCCTGGGCGTAGAACTGCGGCCCTTGGGAGTGAAGCTTTAAAGCATTCTGGTAGAGTTTGAGTGCTTCTTCGATCTGAATTTCCTTCGTATCATCAACCTCTTCCTCGATCAGCTCATCCGGCTCAATATTGAGCGCCGCCCAGGTCGACATGATGTCGATGTGATTTTCAGGGTGCACAAAGCTCCCGGATCGCGGTAGAGGCCTTGAGTCTGACCGACCGCATTGCAATACTTGACTTTAGACCACAGACGGCACGATCAGAGCCGGGAGAGGGTGTCCAGAGTATTAAGAACCCTGTTGTAGATATGAAGATGAAGGGAGAAGGTGGTTGCACTGGGCGGGTCGCGGGTCTAGAGCGTCGCCCGCGGGCGAGGAGCGAGTGACACGCCATCCAGAAAAGGAAAAGCGGTATCTGGACGAGTAGCTGCTTGAGGCCTTGAGATTCAGGCATTCAGGCATTCAGGCATCCTTCCCTATTGATGATCCGTGACGACGACTCGGAGCACCGCTTGTTCTCCCGCTGCGCCTCGCTATCTCTCTGGTCTCTCGTTTGATTCTGGACAAAGGTCGTATCGCTTCCAGGACCCGATATCTTCCTCATCTTGCTTGTCCCCTCCAGATAAGTGCTTGCGCCATGGTTGCGCCCGCAGTGCCCGAGTAAGGCATTCATTCCTCCTTCCCCCTCCCCCTCCGTTTACGTGTTCTTGCGGCCTCGCTATCTAATGGTCAATTGGGCCCACCGGTGGTGACCTCTTACTGACAACCCCCTGAATGGGTCCAGGATCTATGAGGAGGAGGACATCTACGCCGCTGTCGATGCACGCACGGAATCCCTTCAGAATCTTCGAGAATTAGGTCCGCCCGACTTGGTTTATTTGGTCAAACAGCCCAAGACCAGTTCCCATCGTCAGGTACGTTCACGGCACTGTTCGGGTCGGATTGCGCACGAATACCTAGTGCTGACCCCACGGCGACGCAATCCCTAGACCGGAGTCTACCACCATGTCACGGGTGTCGACGCTTCATCCTCCGCTAGCTTGGCCGCCTATGTCAACACTCTCACATTCTCCCCGCTGGACAAGACACACAAAGTCGTTTCGGGAATCTACTGGTTCGACTACCGTCTGAAGCGTTCACCCCCCGATCAGGTGTACTAATACATACACAGCTGCTACAATGCTTTCTCCCATCTCGATATGCGCGTGGAAGTGAAGATACCCGGAAGTTTGGAAAGTTACTGCATCGACGAGCGGGGCGACAAGCGCGTTGCGACGGAGGCCTTGTGGCTGGAAACCTTCCTCTGCGCGATTCTGAGAGCATACACCTATGCGGATGATGGCAGCGGCGATGCCATTCGCAAGATTGTGGGGGTGCGGCGGTTCAATCCCGTGACGAATACTGAGATGGAGCACAAATTTCTGGATGCAGCGGAGAGACTGTTCTTCCTAGGTATGCCTCCGCTGGCGCTCTGCGCCGAACAGAGCTGACAACGTCGCTTAGGCCGACAGCTGAGTTCCGACCCGGAGACGCAAGTACCCAACACGGTCAGCAATCATCTCACCTCGGGTCTTCTGAAGTATATCCAGACCACGGGCCGCTACACTTCGGGAATCAACCTCTTTGAAAAGCTCCGCACACGAGACGTCGAAGTATCTTCACTGTTAGCCAAGGTTATGATAATGGCTGATGAGGAGGTGCAAGCGGTTCGGTTAATGTTTGACGCGCTGCAGGATGTACCGATGGACTACGCCCTCCTTGACTGCCAAGCGGCGTTCTGCCAGAGCAAAGGTGAGGGGGAGATGGCCTTGGAGTGCGCGAAGCGGGCGGTCACAGCTGCGCCTAGTGAATTCAGCACCTGGGCCCGGCTGGCTGAAGTATATGTCGGACTGGAGCAGTGGGATCTGGCGCTCTTGACTCTGAACTCGTGCCCCATGTTTACATACCAAGATAAAGACACCCCACGCATGCCTCAACCGACGCGCATCATGCTGCCTATTCTCGCTGAGAGCATGCTAGAGGAGATCGACGAAGGGCAACCGCGACAAGGCGATCCCGCCGACTACGTTCATCCCTCTTTGCGCCGTCTCCACGCGGCCGGCTACCAAGGGACCTTCCTGAAAGCCTACAACCTTCTGACCAAGGTCGCGGCAGCTATTGGCTGGGACCAGCTGCTCAAAATCCGCAGCGAAGTGTTCGTTATGGAGGAGGAATATCGCGTTGAGCGCCAGCACTCTACCTCCAAGCACACGCGCTCCAATACCCGCACTTCGGCGGAATTCAACGGGGGCGACGGGCAGGATGATGATGACAACACCCACGGCAACACAGCGAACACTGACGGGGCCGAGAGGGAAGAGGGAGACTCCCCCAACGGCCTCAATGACGAAGAGCCTGAGAGTTCGATCGAAAAGCCCGAGCAATCAATGGCATCCGAAGTCATCAAGTCTGGAAACGAAGACGTAAGTTCCCCCATTTCCCCCCAATTCCTCCCCTTCTTTTTCTTGTCCTTCTTCTTCTTCTTCGAGTAATAACTCAACACGCCATCCACCCTTCCAGCCGGACCCGAGCCACTCCGCCTACACGCAGTTCCGCAACAAACGCCTCTGCGAGCGCTGGCTTGACAACCTCTTCATGGTCCTCTACGAGGACCTCCGCATCTACACGATCTGGCGCACCGAGATGGCGCAGTACCGCCAACAGGCCATTGAGTACAAGAAATCCGCGACGGAGTGGGAGATCCTGGGCGAACTCGCCGAGCGGCTGCACCACTTTGACGAAGCGATCGAGGCCTACCAGCACTGCCTGGCCATCCGGTTCGCGCCTAAGGCGATGCGCGGAGTCTTGAAGCTGTACGAGAAGAAGAACGATACCCGGGGGATGTTGGGTTCGCTGATCCGTCTGATCGCGTGGCAGTATCGGTGGTATTCCGAGGTACGTTCCCCTTGTCGCAAAATTGTGTCTCTGCAAAAATCCTTACTTACATGGACCATCTAACAACAAAGTTTTCCCCGGAACTCCTCTTCCTCATCCGCAAACTTATCGAGGATGAAGGCGCCGTCAAGGTCCGGAGCATCGTGCAGGCCACGAACCTGCCGCAACCCGTTCTGGATCTCACGCATCAGTACTGTCAACTGTGCGCGACATTCCGGAGCAGTGGGAGCGATGGTTAATTAATTATGGGATTTGCTGTGGGGAGGTAGACCAACGCAAGGGGTTTGCAGGGGGGGTTTTGCGCACGGGTGATTATTCGCGGGGACAAAGAACCAACCTGAGGGAAAGGTGGTGTGGTTGGGGGGGGGGGGGAGGTCGGCGTCGGAGTAAGCAGCAAAGATGCAACCGAAGGCAAAATCAAACTACTCTGCCGTAGTGAAGCACCGGACTATGACTCTCCTTCCGTCTTCCAACCAAATCACATGAGCGAGCAACACGCGCAACTGGTGTATGATCGATGAAAAGTATCAGTATTGAGGTAGTCTGGAGATGTCGTGTTATGCACTAATCTTGTTTTCATACGGTATGGCACTCATCTCGAAGAAGAATCAGTCATATTTTTCAGAGTATTATCTATTCATTCCTCACCTAAGCTGAGGACAATACTCACTTCTGTGAAAAGCTGAGACTGTAGGCAATGCTGTTACTTGAAAGACTTGAGGTATGCTGGATACTGTGGAGTACCTGGCTGAGGGGTGAATTCAACCTTACGTCGCACCGAATAAGAAGTGATTCGTTGTCGCGGAAGTTCTAGAAATAGTGTCCCTGGCAGCCATCGAGGGCTTCTTCAAAGGTAAAGCCGACCTTTGCTGGAGTCTTCTCTCGCTATGAAGGCTTATCCGCGATGCATTGCGATAATCCCACGACCAGTAAGAATTTCACAGTCTGTTTACTACGATCGTCACAACAAACATAACCTACTTGGCCATCGCAATAATTTAATTCGTAACTTGCAGCTTAGCAGGCGAACCCCTGATTGACTCAGACTAGGACATCATAACGAACCATAACTCGAGATTAGATAAAAAGACAAAACTTACATCGCGTTGCGCGATTAGTTCAATACCGAAAGCTCATCTGATAAATTACCGCGAGATATTCCCCTAAAGACCTAACCCAACCTGCCAACAAAAATCCTCGAGCGGACACAAATCCCTCGATAGCCCTGGGCATTCATAGTGTAGATCCGAAAGGCAACAAACCGAAAAAAAAAATTCACTCATCATCGCCCTCAACATCTACGTCCGGTTCCTTGGGAACAACACCTCCCTTGGCCTTTGCCGCCGCCTTGGCGGGTCCACTCGTCTTGGCCGTCTCAGCAGCAGCGGCAGCGTCATCGTCGTCATTGTCCTCCACCTCTTCGTCTTCCAGATCATCGTCAGCGAGCTCCTCCTCGTCGAGCTCATTATCATCCACCTCCTCCTCCTCCTCGCCAGCTCCGTTTGCGGCATCGTCTTCCTCGCCGTTCTGCGCAGCTTCGCCCTCATCCGCATCTGCAGGCGCGGGCGCGGTCTTTCGTTTCTTAGGCGCAGGGGCTGGTGACGGGGAGAGATTAGCGCAAAGTCGATAAATAACGCGACTCAACAAGTGATAAATCTATCATAAGTAGACAGATAAACATACCTTCTTCCTCTTGTGGCTCTTCAGCCTCCTCCTCGGGTTCCTCCTCTTCCTCTCCTTCTTCTTCTTCCTCCTCGCCCCCACTACCGAGATCGCTCTGGTCTACCTCAGAGTCTTCGTATCTTCTCACATCCAGCCTTGTTAGTAATTGACCCGTAAAGATGTTGCAACTTGTTGCGATGAATGTTGATGCGATGAATGTTGAATCAAGTACGGAAGAAAAGAGTTGAGAAGGGAGACATGCATATGCGCGCGCTGCACCAGAAAGCAAAAAAACAGGAAAGGAAAGAAAATCAACCGGAGTGCAAACTGAGAAACCATCTAAACTGCAGAGAGAAACTCACTCCTCTTCTTCTTCGCTGTCTTCAGGGAGCGATTGGAGCTCCTCCTCTTCTTCGGCTTCTTGCTTTCTCTTGCGGGTGGACATGGTGTTGAGCGGATAGATGAAGAGGGGAGGTAAGGATAAGTCAATTGCGCAATAGGGAATTTCCGGAGGGTTTGGATGGCTGGCTGGATATGAGAGTGGAAGGCAATGGAATTTCAATTCCAGAGAGTGTAAGTGGAAGAGAGAGGGAAAGAGGGTGTGTGTGCGTGTGTGTGTGTGTGTCAGGTAGGGAGGTGTGAGAGAGAGAGAGAGAGAGAGAGAGAAAGAGGGGAGGGAGGAAGAGTAGGGAAGCTGGGGGTGTGAGGGAAGTATAAGAGGGAAGAGAAGCACAGAGTGAGGGAGAGAGAGGGGGGGAGCACGGCCGGTAAGGAAGGGAACCTACGGCCTACGCAGACAGACATCGGACATCGCCATAATCCAAGGGAAGGGGGAGATTGACCCGGACGGGGCATTCAGTCAGCCTGTTACTTTTGTCAGCCCCCAAGCTGCTGAACTACTTCTGCTGCTCCTACTGCGCGCGCTGCGCTGCTCCTGCACTGCTCAGAGACTCAGTGTTCCTCTTGCATGGGGCGTTGGATTAACCGTGCCGAGGCCGTGCGCGTAGCCCCAAAGGTACTCCGCAGTGATGACATGACGATTATCATTCTCATCGGATCTGGGGCGGTTACGCTCAATTGCATCTCCGCTTGCCATAAGGTGGTCACAACTCCTGATACAAGTAGATGCTTGTGTCTGAGACAGATTTGATATTTTCTCATGAGCGAGAACTGACAGGAAAACATTGAGGTTCTCGAAGAATCCAATGAATCACAAATAAGCAGAGAGGGAAAGGCTAGAAGCAGAAGAAAGCGGGTGGCGGGTGTATGGTAAGTGGGGTGACGGTACCGAGCAACGCGGAGGCGCACAGACACTCTGGGGCATGCAGCGCCATCCAGGGGCGGTTTTGAACTTTCAACAGGTACGGAAACTTCGGGGTGAGTGGGCGGAAGCGCCCCTGGACGTGGACAAAGACTCATGATGTCAGCCTCGTTACACTCATAAACTAGTTAACTAGTACAGTACAGAGTACAGAAGTTACCTACCAAGTATCTTCTTACCATACTGTCCACTTGCCAAGGCCAATCTAACGCCATGCGGACTGCTGAACAGGGCGCACAGCACAGACTTCCCAACCCTAGCGGGAAGCCATAGTACGGAGTAAACTCCCCGAACTGAATATCTGATTAGTATGTAGGAATTATGGGTCTTTCGCTGTGCTTAATTACAACTAATCGGCTGCAAAGGGTAAAGCGCAATCTAATGTGGTACAAGGACGATTATAATTCGCAAATTACCGAGTCGTATACTTACCTAGTAGTATCTATCTTGCCTTTATCACCTTTGTCAATCATCACATTTGAGACTCATTGCCCTCGTCACTTTCCCAGCCCTTTAAAAACCATTAGCTTTTGCTTGTTCTTACACGGTCAGTATGGCGAAACTAATGAGGAAGAGTTTCACATCTATAAGCAACTAGATCAGGGGACCTTACAGCACCCTTGCTATACTCACATACGGAAAGCACTGGATATTGTTACGATTCCGCGTCCCGGCGGGGCCCATCCGTGCCTCGTGCTGGAACCAATGTGGAGGAGCTTCAGGGATCTAGTCTATCGTAATCCCAGCGATTGATTTACTGGCAGCGAATGGTGGCACTGGTGAAGCCAATCAGGCGGTGGTGTTCAACCGTGCGAGGGGCGATGGCACTTGGGTGTACCGTCCGTAGTATTGAGAACATTGTACAGTACAAGCCAAAGATGGGATGGTTGATGGATGGTTTGATGATATCTGTGTGGGACCGTCTCGATGCAACTAGCAGTGATAAAGTGCATCGTTGAGTAGGAGTATTTGGTGTGAGATCTCGGTTCGTAGTCCCTCACATTCTGTGTTCTTCAAACGAATTATGAGATGAGTTTGGATGTTAAGTTGAAGGAAATACTTTCTGGAGAGATTCGGTGTTTGTTTTCCTCGGGGGTCCGTTGCCTCAGGAATTCTTTATGCACAAACAGGGTAAACAGGGGTGTCGTCTCTGGAGCATTAGCAGCGGTCTCCCAAGGCCAACGCAGGATCTGAGCTACGCATGCAGGACGGGCTAAAATATTCTACCTCAGGGCGCCTTGGTATCCCTTTGGGTCTACTGAGAGAACCTCTTACAGCTGGATGACTCTCACCATGAGAAGCCTAAGGCCTATGTACAGCTCGCCTACTGCGCCAGAAATTCGAAACTCGCCATGCTAGGATCCAAAAAGTTCTCATCCAGTCCAAACCCGTACGTGCCAACCATGTCATAAATCAGATCCGGCGGCGGAAACCCCTGGGCCATGGCATTCGCGCCGCCCGGTACATCGCCGCCGTGTGCATCGGTGGCCGCAGGGTCGGCCACAGACGTGCTGCTCGCATGCCACGAGTCCCACGTATCAAACCGCTCCAGCATCTTGCCAAGTCCACGGGCGATATGCCTGGTCAGATGTCTCTCGCCCGCGGAGACACAATTGAGAAGCTCGATTACCCGCTCCACTAGCCGACGGACTTGGCGGCCATCGAGACTGAGGTAGGCTGAGTTCCAGTTGATAGCGACCTTCAGGAGGAATACGGCGGAGAATGTGACCATCGTGTGCGTGAATATAGGGACCCCGACTATCGCATCTCGGATGTCGGGTTCCTCTAGAACCATATTGAGGCATGCCATGGCAGAAGCGATCGCCGTGTTCGCGGACTCTTTGCGGTCCATCGAAAATACTGGAGTGTTGATTGGAGATAAGGCCCGCAAGGACAGCGAATTCAGCTGGAATTTGGCAAAGTGGTAGTGAAGGACCACTCCCTTGGACGGATATGTCCGGACATAGGGGCTGTCACCTAGTGCCGGCAAACACGTTAGCAGAATTCATCTGGCTATGAACAAGTAGTAGTACTTACCAGATCGGGGCTGCCACAGGAGCCGCCATTGGTCAATAGCCACATTGAACACGCGTAACTGACCAAAATCCTTCTCTGTAAATGGTTGCTCGCCATCACTGCCAAAAGTCCTGTAAGCTTCTGTCAGGATCATGAAAAGCGCCACCTGTGCCATAAGTCGAATATCTCCTGGCACCACCAACGGCGATTGTAGAAATGTCTCATAGTTCCGGATAGCGGCGTCTTCATGAATTACGGGTGGACGGCCGTAGGCGATACTGAAGTGATGATCGCACACATACATGAGGTACCAGAGCTGGGCACGCTCGTATTGGTCGTTGTGACCACGCAGCATCTTGTGGTAGCTTTGATGCAGACCTAGTTCGGTTGCGATGCGCACCGCGTGACCGGACAGCTTCCAACTCAACTCTGACAGCCAAAAGGCACCAATACAGAGAGCGCGGATGTCATCCAAAGTGTGAGACCGTGTCAGCGACATACTCGACACCAGCGACACATACTCGCTGTAACACCGGTTCAGCGTCTCGGTCCGGTTGGGAATATGCAGTGCTGCAACCGTAAGGACAGCGGCGCAGAGCAGGGTGGAAGCCCGCCGGACGGAAGTGAGATCGCGATGCACAAGGATAATCCCACCCCACAGCAGCTGATTCATGGTCCTACTGAAGTACGCAAAGAGCTCCTCGGCCTCGTGGATGGAAATCAGTCCGCGAGAAATGAAGTCCTCCTCAAGAAGTGTAACCCGAGGCTGTTCGATAGGGTTGTTGCGCAGGTTGCGCAGTTTCGTGACTTCGTACAGACTCCGCATGGGTGCTGGTACTAGTTCGCGATCTTGAAGGTCAGGTTCCTGGGATGGCTCTCGTGTAACGTCCATCACGACACCGGGCTCGGCCGACTGCTTGGCTGCGGGCGATCCAGCAAATGAGGGCTGCAGGTCAGAGTGAGAATCAGCAGGGCTGGTACCACTCTGGTTGTCACCGCCCGAGAAGGATGAGAGTCCGGGAAGCCCTCCCTCACGGAGCAGATGCGAGACAGCCGCCTGCAGCTGTCGGATCGTGGTTGCCGCTTGCGACTTCCACCTGGATGGGTCGATCTGTTAGTGGAACTGCCTTATATCACTCGGGCTATACTGCGAACAGAAAGGCTCACATCACATCATCGTCGACGAATTTCTGGGAAAAGTCATTGACCATGCATTTGATGCCGCTACGGGTGCATTTCGTGCAGCTCGCTTCCCCTGCTTTGAATTCGCAACGTATCTTATGTCGCTTACATTCGGCACCTGGTATGGTATTTGAGGTTAGTATGTCGCCGAGAAGAGCTCCGAGAGCGAAGATCTATAGGCGGGGCTTAGCCACCACCTCGCAAACCAGGGAACTCACAAGCGCGAGCTTTGGAGATCTTGGGGGCAGATGTTCGGCCATCGGGAATAAGGGAGGGCCGTCGGCTATGTTGGGGTGGAACCTCATCGATATTGGCATCATGTGAAGAGCGCTTCATAATGTTGGTTGATTAGGAACTATCGACTACCGGTGGGATCGGGGATACTCCGGCATCTTGCAGCCAGTGGTCATGGACTGTTGGGCGAAGAAGATCTGCACAACGCGGTTCTCTGTATTTTGGTTGGTCAGTGAAGCGCATTAACGAAGATGAGATCTTGCTGGACCATGAAGCCTGAGCCCAGCACTGTGGAAGGGAGTCTGTTGTAGAAGAGAGAAGTTGGAAATGAAGTGGGGGGAGAAAGGAAGAAGCAGAAGAACGCAAGACACGATGGATGGGAACCCCGCTTCCGCTCGACTTGATGACGGCGGACGACCCTGGGAGATCCTCACCTCTCTTTCTTGACTGCTTCGAAGCTTGAATAGTGCTTACTATCCATAAACTCGGACTCTCCTCGTGCTAATGATCTGGATGACTACACCCGTGTCAAGAACTACTACATCTCAAATACTAGTCAGAATCTTCCCCTTTGTTGACATTTTCCTCATCCAGACCCTGTGTCCCCCCACGGGATGTGGGGAGACACTGCGGGGTAAGCTGCAAAATTACTTCAAACACCATATCACCTCAACACCTTCAAGAAAGACAGAATGGAAGATCCCTCGCTAATGCGTAACATAGATCTCTTTGATCATCTCCGATACAAGGCTAACGTGTAATCACAGCCAGCACCAAACCCAATTGGTCGACGAAATCCGCATTTGAAAGCCAATGCTGAAGCTCAGCATCTAAAACTTAGGGAGCAAAACTTATCGGGCCAAGTCCCCGCGTTCTAATCTCGGAGTTGATGCGAGCCTGCGAAGAATAGAATTCTTACTTAAGTCGACCGTCAGATGCAAGCAATTTTACAGACCAGCAATGTTCTATCGAGGATCTACGGGCAAGTTGGATAGTATAAACACCAGGAGATGAATGATGGGCTGATGAGTGTATAGAAGAAATTGACATGTTGTGATTAGAGTGCCTATGTACCAATACAAGTTGAAATTTCCGTTCCTATCAAGCCCAAATTGATCACGAATAAAAATCACAACGAAGCATATCATAATCCTGAAAAACAAAACCCCCCCCCTTGTGCTTCACCGATTTTTCACAGAAATTTGCTCGATTATAACCCGCCCGAAAATTATCCCTGGCGATTTCTCCATCTACTCGTCTGCGAAACGGAAGGGAAGGGCAGGATACCGGGGGAAATACTTATTTCCAAATCTGGAAAGAGAGAGAAACACCTTAGCACTTGATACGCCCAGACGTAGAGGGAGAGGGGCTAGTAGCTCGCCCAGACCTGTCCATCAATAGCCACGAGCCGGTTGAAGAGCTGATCACGCGTCTTCATGGCTGTGAGCTGGTAGTTTTGAGTCGGCAGCTTGCCAACCAGGTTCAGCCCGTCCACCACCTCCTTACTGCCCACCGCCCAGCCCGTCACCAGTTTGCCCTTCCAGCCCAAGCCGCCGACCTTGCGCATCTCGCGGATGTCGGAGACGGGCATGGAAAAGAGCACGGAGCTCTTCGAGCGGCGCTCTAGCGTGGGGTCGTTAACCTGCACCGACTGGTCGGTAGTGAAGTACAGCAGCGGCGGGGATTGGGACTGATCGATGACCAACACCCCGCGCTTGCCACGGTAGCGGCCGTCGAATTGCACGGGGCCCGAGGGCAGGGTGATCTGGCCCTTCTTGCGAAGAACGCCGACACGGCCCTTGGCCCGCTTGGAGCCGACGGCGGCTTTGGCCCGGTCGACTGCCAGCTTGCTCTCAATACCTGTCGCGGTTGTCCCGCGGAAGAAGCCCAGCATACGGCTTGCGAATCCCTTCTTTGGCGGGTGCGGGTGGATGTCGTGTTGGTCGTGCGTGTCATTTGTGTCGAGTGATTGCGGGGTCGGGGCGATGGCTGCGTTGATCTCTTCGTCCGTTGCGTCCAGGTTGATATCCTCGTTGCGGACGGGGGCAGGTTGGGATGGGGTGTGGTGAAGCGAATGGGATGGAGGAGGGGGAAGAGGAGCGCCGTTGGCTTCGCCAATGCGGAGGAGAGTTAGGGTAAGTTGGGCGTTGGTGGGAATACCCTTGAGCAGGGAGCTATAACATCCTTGTCAGCCAGATATGGTAATTGGATGGATGGATGAGGTCATACTTCTGGAGCTCGAGGAGTTTCTCCCAGCGAGGGTATTCACGGTTCAAGTACGCCACTCCGCGTCTGATGATGGGGTCACCGAAGAAAGCAAAACCCACGCCAAAGGTGCTCATCTTGACGAACATGTGGGCAGAAACCACGAGAGATGTGAGAAAGCCTACTGAGAGCACGCTCGCCAGACGGAGGTATGGGGTAATCATGGAGAACGGGGGTGTGGGAGACAGAGCACTGCCGAGTGTCAGCTACGATGTACCTTCAAGCAGTCAAAGGTGATGGGCGCACTTACTTACCAAATCGTTCCCAGGTGTCGATGATGTCCGCAAGGATGCGCATGGCTAGGTTCGCACCGTTGTACACTGAATCCCTCATTGGCTCTTTGGTCTTATCGTGGGACTCATCCGTTCTCTCTCCGTGGGCGGCTGTCTGTGCGTCCGCTGCACTGGTAGCAATTTCCATGGCATCTGGCACAGAAGACTCGATAGGTGCATCTTCGGGAGTCCCCTGATCGTGCTTCCCTGCCACACTGCCCACGGCGACACTGGCGACGCTGGTGATGAGATTTGAAGCCTCTCTCTCAGCCGCCTCACCCTTCATCTTCTCCGGAGCCCCCGTGATACTGTCATGTGAACCCAGAACCCCTGCTTTGGGCTTCTGTATGCCCCCGGTATCCGTGCTTACCAGCGGAATAGGCGCAGGAGGGAACAAGAATTGCCGGGATTGAGGACTAACGACCAGAACCAAAAGAAAAGCGAAGAATGTGGGCGCGAGTAGGTCAAGGATCCATGCAGCGAAATAAACCTATAATTGTGAGCCATTCCATGTCGCCGATATTCACGGCAACCCTGAGACATCAACCTACAAGGCAGAACCCGGCTGTCCGATCGCGCTCCCGCCACGAACGTAGTCTGGCAATATGCTTTACAAATGCAGTCAAGGACACAACAATAGTGGTATAGAATCGCTCGAGGGTTGCTCGCAGTTTGTCCGGTGAAAACTGCTCGTCTTCCGCGCGGTTCATGTCTAGCCTTTGAAGGGGAGCCTCCGGCATAGCTTTGACATAGTAAATTTGCTGTCAAAATCAGTACCTTGAGCTATGCTGAGATGATCCCATGATGGCTACCTTATTAAATCGGCGTATTAGCATCCACAGGTCTTCATTCGACAAGCCTGAGACAATGCGCTCGTGAATCTGCTCCGGCGGTTTGTCCCATCCCACGTCCGTGACGTTATCAGTGTCACCAGCCCTCTGCGCGAGCCCCTTCTCATCCTGATCGACTTTGGACAGAATATGGCTATCAGTTGGACCAGATACGTGAGCAGTAGTAGTCGTGCGTTCGGCGCCTAGAATGCCCTCGCGGCTGTTCTTGGTGCTATAGGAGACCTGTTGGGCATTGTTGGTGGGATCGTGGAGAGACATGCTGAAAATGGGGGGGTCATGAGAAGACCATGCATGCAGTACATTGTAGACAGGAAAGATGGGGGAGTTGGCGCATGTCAAAGGGGTTTTGAAGGAGATGGGGGGTGGAGGTGGGTAAAATCGACGTCATCGCATGAACCAGTCAAGCGGGCAGATCGGAGAACTGGTGTTCCTGTAATCCACTCGCCCAGGGGGTTTATTTTAGTGGGATCTCACTGACATATATGCACGGTAATTAAGTCTACTCCACATTTATCACCGGCAATTGCCTTTTTCTCTCTCTTGGGTCCCTCTCTTGTGCGACATATTAAACACTGAGACTGGCCTTGTCGTATTACTCAGTAGTAAGGTAGGCCGGGTACATTGTGCTATAGTCAGCCGCATAGCCAATCATGGCCCGCGCACACCCAAAAGTGATATGCACCGCCACAGTTGCGCCGCAATTATATCACACATCAGCCACAAGTGGCGAACCGCTCAAAGAGGCGATACGCGTGTCTTGCTCGGCAGGCGCGTTGTGGAAGCGAGGCCTCAAGCCGCAACGTCACTTCGCATCACCAGATCTTCCCAGTCCTTGTTGACAAGATGTGGGTACCATGACCCAATCTCTTCCTGTCTCTGTCATTGGTGTGTTGTTGAGACTCGCCTGCCCCCGTACGGAGTATGCCCATGGGGGTCTACTAGCTCTGCCGAATCATGAGCAATACTTGCGCCAATCCCCTGCTGTTGGGGTGGATCAAAGAATGGCTCGACCAAGCCCGAGAGCGCAACAGCAAAGGCATCATCGTGTTCGTAGCGTCTTGTATCTCCATGTCGGTGTAGTTACACACTGACGCTTTGATAGGTACAAGAAGGCCTATGAGTCCATGAAAGCCTGTCCACTAGTCTTTCAGCATCCGTCCGAAGCTCAGCAGCTCAACGGGCTGGGCCCGAAGCTGTGCGATCGCTTGACTGAGAAGCTCAAGGAATACTGCGAGGAAAATGGCCTCCCCATGCCCGAGCACCCCCACAAATGTCGGTCATCTGCCTCTGCGTCTTCTTTGGATACAGACTCGTTCTAAAATACAGCAGCCAGGAATAAGCGAACCTCCGATGAAGGGATAACAGAGGCACAACCAGCCAAAAAACCTAGAAAAGTCAAGCCATATGTGCCGACTCTGCGGTCTGGTCCTTACGCGATCATCTTGGCTCTGTCGACACTGGACGAACATGCGACCCAGGGCATGACAAAAGCAGAACTAATTGAGGCAGCCCAGTCACATTGCGATAGCTCGTTCACAGCCCCAAGTGACTCATCCAAGTTTCACACTGCATGGGCTTCGATGAAGACTCTCCTTCAGAAAGAGCTTGTCTATGATCATGGCCGTCCACTGAAAAAATACGCCCTGACTGAAGAAGGATGGGAAGTTGCGAAGAGGATCAAGGTGGCTGTATCGTCTGACCCGACTCAGAGCACGCTGCCTTTCCGTGCTGAGCCTGTGAGTTTCTTGGTCTCTATGATTGCTATTTCCTCTTGCTTTTCTAACACGTTGGATTTAGACTCAACCAGATGCGGGCAATGTCACTTCTGATCGCGCACCTAGAAATGCTATACCACAGGTAACCCGTCAAGCCAGCATCGAGACTGAGAAACAACCTCACCAGCAGTACGACCGTCATGTATTTGATGCTGCTCCGGGAGGAACGGTGACTCCCATTGTAATCCCACCAAACAGCTTCACGGTTCAGCTGGTCCTGGACGTGCGTGAAGTGCGGTCTTCCAGAGACAGGGACTACCTGGCTAATGAACTCAGCAAGAAAGGAGTCACACCAGAGGTGCGCGCTCTAGAACTAGGCGATGTCATGTGGGTAGCGAAGTTCCACGACCCGACCTTCCTGTCCCGGTACGGGGAGGAAGGCGACGAGATGATGCTGGACTGGATTGTGGAGCGGAAACGACTCGACGATCTGATCGGGTCCATGAAGGATGGCCGGTTCCACGAACAGAAGTTCCGTCTTCGCCGCTCCGGGATCAAAAACGTCATTTACCTCATCGAAGAATTCACCTTCAGTCAAGACCCAGCCAGCACGATGAAGTACGATGAAATGGTTGTCTCGGCTATAACTTCAACGCAAGTGGTCAATGGCTACTTTGTGAAGCGAACCAAAAACCTCGACGACTCCATCCGTTACTTGGCGCGAATGACTAACCTCTTGCGGAAGATGTATGGTGCAGGATCCGGCGCAACGCCCTCCCACACTCTCGCCTTGATTCCTAGCCGGCAACTGTCCTCCTCGGAGTCGTATCGCGATACGCTTCAGCGCTTCCGAGCAGGGAAGCCGAGCACTACCTTTGCTGTGACTTTTTCCACGTTCTCAGCGTTGACGTCCAAGTCCGACGTCCTGACCCTGCGCGATATCTTCTTGAAAATGCTCATGTGCATCCGGGGTGTGACTGGTGAGAAGGCCTTGGAGATCCAGCGTCGGTGGCAGACCCCGCAGGCGTTTGTCCAAGCATTCGAATCCCTCAGCGAAAAGGAGCGGGAGAGCTTGGTGTCGGACCAAATGCAGAATCTTGTGACGCGGAAGAAGGTTGCCAAGGTGTTGAGCAAGAAGATTGCTGAAGTGTGGGGCGAGGACGGATAGAGCGGGTTGGTTATTTGGTCTGATTCAGTATTGGGATGTTGGACAGGTTATCACTGAAGCTGATTTGGCGGGTTGGAGCTGGGGTATTGGTGGTTAAGTTCTGGAGTGAGTGTTATGGATACTACGGAGTAGATCAGGTAGAGATAGATTTGAGAGATATGTACCCTTCTCAAAAGGCATTGATTAGCAAGGTGTGTATGCAAACAAAGATTAAACTCTGATGCTAGTCACAAGATCACGACGCCCCAGATACTACTGAGATTGTTCTATATCCTACTGCTCCCCTCATCAAGCAAATTTGCTTCAAGAGAAAATCTCCAAATATTCCATACATCAACTTCATTCATCAAATATACAGACGCAACTCAAAACGAGATGCATAACCCAGAGCCATGTTTACCTGGTTCCTAAAATCACTTCCTCCTCCTGAACTTCCACTCCACCGCCAACGCGAGACTACTACACACCACCGAAATACTACTCAACGCCATCGCCAACGAGGCCCACACAGGACTCAACCGCCAATGCGTCGCCATTTTCTGTTGCTGGTGGCCGTCATCATCACCAACCACCTTATACCCGCTCACGATCGGATAAAACACCCCGGCCGCCACGGGCACCAAACAGCAGTTGTACACCAACGCCCAGGCGAAATTCCACTTCACGCGGCGGAACACCCGCCGGCTGAGGCGCACCAGCTGCAGGATCGTGTCGAGGTTGTTGCTGAGGAGGATGAAGCTGGCGGAGTTGATGGCCACGTCGGAGCCGGTGGCGAGGGCGATGCTGACGTCTGCGGTGGTGAGCGCGGGGGAGTCGTTGATGCCGTCGCCGACGAAGGCGACGATCTTGCGTCCGCGTGGTGGGGGGGATTGGGCCTCGAGGTCGTCTTCCAGGTTGTTGCTGTCGGGACTGCTGGCGCTGGAGGTGGTTTGGATGGAGCGGATGAAGTCTGCTTTGCCGGCGGGGGTGACGTTGGCGCGCACGTGGGAGGCGGGGATGTGGAGCTGCGAGGCGACGGATAAGGCGGTGGTAGGGTTGTCGCCGGTGCACATGTAGACGGCGATTTTGTGGTGTTGGAGGGCGTTGATGACGCGGGAGGCCGAGGGGCGGATGGTGTCGGTTATGGCGAAGAGGAGGGCTGGGGTGAATGGTGGGTTTGCGTTGTTGCTGTTGTTGTTGGTGGTGGTGGGCTGGGTGATGCGTCGAAGGAGGAGGATGGCGGTGGATTTGCCGGCGGATTGGTGGGTGGTGAGCTTGTGGGTGAGGGTGTTGTGGTCTGCTTTGTCGTCGGGCTGAGTGGCTGTGAGGGCGTCGAGGAGGCGTTGGTTGCCGATGGCCGCTTCGTACTGTTTGTGTTCCGTCTTGTTATGGTTAGTGGTGGTGATGGTGAAGGTGCCGACCATGCCTTGGCCGCTGCGTTCCTCGATTTCGTCCACGCTGCAGGCGAGGTTGGATTGCTCGCGGCAGAAGGCTGCGATGGCCTGCGCGATGGGGTGGTTGCTGCTCTCTTCGAGCTTGCGGGTGACGGTCCAGGCGATGGACATGAGGTCTGGGTCGTCGGTGATGAGCTCTTCGTGGTCAGTCACCCGTAAACTGCCGCCTTCAGTCAAAGTGCCGGTTTTGTCGAAGACGATGGCGTCGAGGCGACTCGCTTCTTGGAAGGCTTCGCCGCCGCCTTTGACGAGGATTCCCTGGCGGGCTGCCAAGCCGCCGCCGACGAAGAGCGCTGTCGGAGCAGCCAGCGCAAGGCCACAGGGGCAGGCGACGACGAAGACGGCGATCGCGAATTCCAGACTCCAGAAGGTCCACCCTCCGCGGCTGACGTCGAGGTAATCTGCGGGGAGCGTGCCAGATAGTCCAAGCGAGAGCCAGATGACGAAGGTCAGGATGGCGATGAGGGTGATAGTCGGGACGAAGTGGGAAGTCAAAAGGTCTGCCACTCTCTCCAGCGGCGCTCGCCGGCTCTGACCTTCTCGCACCACCGCGATGATCTGGTCCAGCATGGAAGAGCTGCCAAGTGCAGTGACCCTGACATCCACGGGTTGTCCCACATTGACGGAGCCAGTATACACAGAGTCGCCCGTGGACTTGTGCACGGGCTTCGATTCTCCGGTCAAGGAACTCTCGTCAAATTGATAAGAGCCATTTCCGACTACCACTCCGTCCGCTGGAGGTGAGGCACCGTGGGGGATGCTGACCACATCGCCAATTTCCAGCATGTCAACGCTAACCCGCTGGTAGCTGCTGTCGTCTACCTTGGCTCCTGCTTCTGCGCCGTCCCCAGTAGATTGGTCTGATTTGAGCACAGCTTCGCTTGGTTGTAGCTTTCCGAGTGATGTGACTGCATCGCCCGTCTTGGCCTTGCTGTAGGCCTCCATGAAGCGTCCAGCGAGGATGAACATGGTGAGGAATACCACTGTGTCGAAGTAGGTAGAACTATGCGTGTTGGACGAAGATCCCATGGAGGCATCCATGATAAGGACAGCCAAGGAAGAGACATACGCCACTATGGTTCCAGCAGAAATCAAAAGGTTCATGCTACCAAAGCGGTAGAATCTCCGCAGGATTGGCACACGACTACCAGGGCGCCAGAGCGAGTAGATCTCCTTCATTGCTCGCACATGAAAGATATCCGCACCATAGAACATGACAGGAGTAGTCATGATGAAAAGCGCCCACTCAAGGCGCGACGCATCCCCAGCCCACATCGGCTCCTCCAGATACTTGCGCGTCGGGTTGTCCGATGCGACGAGCGTCATGAACACGATGCCAAGCAAAAACGTGGGGATCGCTACAATCAGAACAAAGACGAATCGAGTGAGTAGGCGCTGTCGTTCATGCCGTTGCATCGCCCGAGATCGATCTTCCACGCTGGGCGGGTGGTATACGGTAGCGGTGAACGATTCGTGCGATTTCCCGATGGTGTGCAGTATGGTTCTGATGGTGAGAGAGGGTGGTTTGGGCGTGTAGGTCACGGTGAGGATCGGGTTGTTGACGGAGAGAGCACCCTGCACCTTGACATCGGGCAGCTCCTCAACTGCTTTGAAGATCTTTTCCGGGCAATGGTGACAGAACATGCCATCCACATGAACGGAAACCGTCCTTTCTTCGCCGATCTCGCTCTCTTGGCATGCGCCCTTGGGAGAGATACTGTTCACAGAGGCATCGTACCCCAGGTCTTCGATCTTTTCCACAATAGCGTCAATGTTTTTACGATCCTGGAACTCAACTCGTCCACTGTGAGTCAAGAGGTTGATGGAGACTTCTAGCACGAACGGTAGCTCTTCGAGCCCGCGAGTGATGGCGCCCGAGCAGGAGCCGCAGGTCATGCCAGTGATGGCAACCTCTGCAACGTAAGTCGGTATGGCTTCTTTGTGTTTTGGAGCCACAGTAAGGCTCTGAACCTCATCGAGAGAAGCTTCAAACCCGATATCTTCGATCTGACCAACGATTTTCTCGACATTCCCCTGCGGACCGACAAAGACCACCACGGCACTATTCGTGAGCAGGTTGACGGTGATGTCCTCCACGAAGTCCAGCTGTTTGACTTCGTTGGTGATGCTGTTCGCACATGAAGCACAGCTCATACCGCCAATGCTCACGCGCGCCTTGAATCTTTCTTCTGAAGGTTGTGACGAGCCATGCGCTGATGATGTCTGCGTCGCTATATTCTCCGCTGAGGTCCTAGGCACCTGCCGCTGGGACACGCGCCCGGCTATCTTGTCATTCAATCCATCGGTGGCAACGTCCGAAGTCGACTGGTACCGCAAATCTCCATCCGACAGGTCGACCCCAGCCGCGAGCCTTTCGGCCTCCTCCTGCCGACAGGCATCGCAATTCTCGAGATGTCGAGTCCCTGGGGCCGAAGTTGCGTGCGCACCGGGCTGGCTGGCTGAGAAAATCGAGTCGCGGGGCAGCCAGGCGGTCGTATCAAAGTCCGCTACCACGGAGCCCTTCGGCTCGTAGCTCGTAAAATGATGCACATTAAACGAAGCGTCAATCAGCGCTCTGGCCAGGTCGGGTGGCTCCGCGCCTGCCGTGTGCATGACGCGGACTTCGTGCGTGAGTACGGACACATCGACCTTGATCACGCCGTCGATCTCGGACAGGACTTCATCAATGTAGGCGACACAGGAGGAACAGTGAATATTGCTGACGAAGAATGTGCTTCTCAGGGATCTGGCGCTGAGTCCGGGGGTGGTCGCACGGGGCGCGATGGCTCCGTTGGTAGTGGGCTGCGACATGATTCAACCACGAGGTGGCTGAAGGGATGAGATTAAACTCCCTTGAGGGTTTGGAAAATGTTGACCAGGAATGTTCTGTGGCTGGTCAAGGGGGTGTGAGGAAATGAGTCAGTCCATTCGTGATACTTTCTGATTGTTCCTGGCCCCTTAGTCGTGGATATGAATGGGGACAAAAGTGAGGTAAGGGGGAGCTGAGCATTTGAAATGGAGAAAGGATTCCGGGAAGACACAGATGCCTATTAATATGAGAAGCTTCAATACGGCGAGTGATATCATTTATAATCATCTGTGGGGAAAAGAGGCAACCTTGCGCGTTTTGTGCGCGGAAGATTCTGAAGCTCTCAAGAACGCACAAATCGCGCATTCCACTCGGATACCCGGAGATGATGTAAGTCAGTGTCCATGCTGTTGCCATTGACTCTTCCTCACACGAGCTAACTCTATCGCCGATGAAGACGAGTAGAGAAGTCAGATGATATCTTGCGCATTCTCAAAGAAGAGTAAATGTCTACTCCAGAGTCATAGTAATAGTAATAGTAATAGTGATAGCTGGTGCGGCAGATTGAGTGGCGAAAAGCTTGAATTGGGTAGAGATCTGATAAGATCGGATCTCCAACCCACTAGTCTAACTACTGAGTGATTATGTACCTCAACTCGTTACTTCAGTAGAAGCTCTTTTTCCGGTGTGCTCAGCGCATTGAGGCCATGCTGATACTATTGCGAACATGCTGATCCAGAATGGTGACTCCGTAGTCTGCGGTGGAAAAGAACCGCGGGTGTCGGAAAGCGTTGAGGGAGGATCGAACGGGTGTCATTCGAGATCTCGACGCGTGAGTATAGCACGTGACCATTCCGCTGGGCCACCGCGTCCTCTCGGTCGCAAATTTCACCTCACTTCTCTTCCCCGTCCATCCTCCTCTCTCCTTTTCTTCATCCCTACAATAAGACAACCACTTATCGCGACTTCAATTATTGGCGACGCGTAGCGACACGTCGATTCTTGTCGCGATCTTTGGATCATCTTCAGCAGGATTGTTCCTCACCTCGGATTATCGCAACTGGCTGACACAGAAATTGGTGCCCTGCGAGATCTGCGCTGACTTACCCCGCGTTCACCCCTTTATCCTCTCCAGTGTTCTTTATTAATTTTTTTTTATTTCTTCTTTGCTGCCCGTCATATACTGTCGGTTCCCGAACCCCGGCTTCCGCTCGGAACCCACGCAGATCATCTGGGCCATACATCTATCTGCCTTCAGACATGCATATGGTATAACGTCCGGCGCAATTTCCGACTGCACAAATCCAAACGCCTCATTTCGCGATTAGGCCTAATCCTGCAAAGAATACATTAACCCGTCATGTCCGTTCCAAGACCTGGAATGCGGCCTATGCCGCCCCGAAGTGGCCCGAGGGCGCCTTCAATGGGACGTCTGGCCAGTCTCAAGCCACCAAGCTCGACTCCCATCAGGCGTCCCCAGCCTATCTCCCGGCCTCAACCTGTCAGGCCGACAACCCATCCCAAGACCACTACCTGTCCCAACCCGGGCTGCCCTGCCCCTCAGATCGTAGAGGATGACGGACAGAAGGTTTGTTCCGGGTGTGGTACTGTCATTAGTGAGGCAAACATTGTCTCTGAAGTCACTTTCGGTGAAACCTCCTCGGGTGCTGCCGTCGTGCAGGGAACGTTCGTCGGCGAAGACCAATCCCACGTCCGCAGCACGGGTCCTGGTCGATTTCATGGCGCCTCTGAAAGCCGTGAGCTTACCGAAGCCAATGGTAACCGTTATATTACGCAGCTGTCCCGCGCCTTGATGATTCCGGAGAGTGCCTCAAAAGCTGCTACGCAGGTGTTCAAGCTGGCGGTCGGACTGAACTTCATCCAAGGTCGCAGGACCAAGACGGTTGCGGCTGTCAGTTTGTACATCGCCTGCCGTCGACAGGACGGCAACACGGTCATGCTCATCGATTTCGCCGATGTGCTGATGCTGAACGTTTTCAAGTTGGGCCGAACATACAAGGCTTTGTTGGAGGAGCTACGTCTCGGTGGCACCATCTTCCTCATGAATCCCATTGATCCTGAGAGCTTGATATATAGATTTGCCAAACAACTGGAATTTGGGCCTAGCACAATGCAGGTTGCTAGTGAGGCGGTCCGCATTGTGCAGCGCATGAACAGAGATTGGATGACTACAGGTCGTCGCCCTGCTGGTATTTGTGGTGCAGCACTGATTCTTGCTGCCCGCATGAACAACTTCCGCCGTACGTGTCGAGAAGTGGTATACGTGGTGAAGGTGACCGAGATCACCATCAATCAAAGACTCAACGAGTTTAGCTCGACCGAGAGCGGTGAGCTCACCGTGGACCAGTTTCGATCAGTTCAATTGGAGAATGCGCACGACCCGCCCTCTTTTGCTCGCTCTCGAGAGGGACGAAAACCATCGCGGTCCTTCAAGAGGAAACCCGCTGAGACCGCCGCAGAAATTGAGGGTGATGTACCAGAAGTCCAGCAGCCAAGGCGGGTGGATTCCGATGGCTTCGCCATTCCTAATCTGCCCATCGACCCGGCGTTGATGGCTACCGATCAAAATCAGAGAAGGCAGTCGACTGCCTCCGTGGCAAGTGACGCGACATCGGAGCTTGGAGAAGACACCGCCACGGTTCGCCCGAAAGGGAAGAGACCCCAGTTGCCTCCGCCATCGGCGGAACAAATCGCGTCTGAGGAGGCGCTCGAGAACGAAATGGCTTCTTATCTAACACAGGGCTCCAACATGGTGGAGAGCACCCTCATGCCGCCCAAGCCCACCGTGTCCGATAGCGCAGAGATCGATGCTGCTGAGTTCGAATCGGATCCCGAGGTGGCCCATTGCTTACTTTCTCCTGCTGAAGTGGAGATCAAAGAGCGAATCTGGGTCCACGAAAACAAAGACTATCTGCGCGCACAGCAGGCCAAAGCCCTGAAACGCGCCTTGGCGGAGGCTGAATCTCAGCCGGGTGCCGACGGCCGAGTCACCAAGCCTAGAAAACGCCGCAAAGGCCGACTGGGAGATGTCACCTACCTCGAAGGCGACGCAGAAGATGGAGATGGACGGAGCACCCGTGCTTCGACCCCCGCCGAAGCGACCCGTCGCATGTTGGAACGCAGAGGGTTCAGTAAAAAGATCAATTATCGACTCTTGGATTCTCTCTTCGACGAAGGAGGCAACGATGAGGCTTCGAAAGCCAAAGCCGAGAGTCTTAGTCGAAGCCAAAGCCGCAGTCAGAGTGTGGTGTCTAGGCGCAGCGCTAGTGTCGAACCCGAGGCGGCCACTCGGCGAGCTGGACTCGCCACTAATTCTACTCCTGTGCCTGTCATGTCATCCTCATTGCCTGCACCCGCAGAGCAAGCAGTGCAGCCCTCCACATCAGTCCCCATCATTACCACAACCGAACAACCAGCCGAGAAAGTCTCGGATCCTGCTGCCGAGCAGAAAACCGGCTATTCAGATGAGGAACAGGAGGAGGACGACTATGAAGATGACGAGGATGACGATGGGGTTGAAGCGGCTTTCGCCGGACAATACGGTGACTACTACGACGAAGGAAGTGACTACTATGATAGTGACTAGTTGGGAGTTAGTTGGGGATCATTTGGACAAGGATATGATGTCCGGGACATGTACTGTACATATAGCCGAGGCCTCAGCTTCCTCCTAACTTGGCGAAGAAACTAATAAGACTCATTCCAGGCCAAGGAAACCGCGCTATATATAGTAAGACAGGGGGAATTCATAGTAATCGTAATCAAGTTGGATTGAAAGCCCCTGCTGTTGCCCAACTTGGACCTCCTTCCAATTCGGGGTAACATCACGTGAGGGCAGACGAGTCTCAAACAACGCCTCAACCAGTTCGATCTTCCTTCGGCCCCCCTCTGGAGTCTGAACCCAGCACTAATACTATCAATTCGGAGGAATCCGAGGCTTCGAGCTTGTCGAGGCCGTCAAACCTGAACGCGCAACGTAATACAAGAGCAGCACATCACCCCCTGGCTATTACCAAAGCGCTCCCCGGGACTCTAAAAGCTAACCTCCTGACACTGCCAGGTTTAACAGCTGAAGAAGCCCCTCGAACTGTACAAGCGCTAGGCGTGATTCAGGCAAGGGGCATTTCTGACCTTATCGTTGGGCTTTGGAAGATGCTGCCAAGGTCCGAGGATAGGCAGCTGCTCTGCGCAAACAAACCCTGCTCGAGTAACAGAGTATAACTTCGCTCTACACCTGATCGTTCGAAGATAGAACGCGGCAAGGACAACGTCAACGCTGGCCTTACGATCACGGTACTATGCTGGTGATCTTTGGTTACACTCTACACTCCCTGGGGACGCGAGTATGTCCCCATATAACCTGGTTCCCAGGCGGAAATCAACCTTCCGTGAGCCATGAGGAATGTGTGAGGCAGGGTTTCTCCCCGATACAGAATGCACGAGACAACCCGATAGAATTACTGGATGTCACCATAGTCGTCGTCTGACTCTAGAGTCCTCGATCTATAGCTCTTGTCTGCCGTACTTTTGTGGCAATCCCGGTTGAGAGCCGAGCTTCTGGTATGGAGGGTGGTCGATTGACCCCCAATAGGTTAGTATGGCTTCAGCTATCAGTACCCGATTAGCGGCCTGCTCCAAGAAAGTTGACTAGCAAGTCGTCATGCTACGCTAGCTCTTGTGCACCAAGTCCATGTGTCCCGGATCCACCGTCGACTCCGCGTTGAGCCACCCCTTACTATTGTCGTCAATGGCAATCCACTTCAAAGCTGCATACGTATAAATACTGCCTGAGATATTGACGGTGGTGCTGATCATCTGCGTTTGCTCAAGCTTGCACGTTCCTATCTGACGGGGATCATGGCTAAGCTTAACATATATGGCCGAGGATTCGGCCTTCGCATGGCTATCTTGTTCACCTGCCAGCTAGCATTTGTCCTCTTTGGTAGGTGTGACTGTGAGTCGTTTCAGGCGCGGTATGCTTACTGGTTACTTGGGGTTTGCAGGTTATAACCAGGGACTTTACTCGGGAATCGTTTCTAACGAGAATTTTCTTGAGGTTGTGGATCATCCTGGCTCGGCCATGGTCGGATTCATAGTGGGTATATACAACCTAGGATGCCTGCTTGGGACGGTGATTTCGTTCCTGCAAAGTGACCAGCTCGGGTTTCGAAGGTCGATGTGGTTCTCGATGGCTGTGATCCTGGTGTGTAAGTTTCCATATACAGTGACCGGGGATCTGCTAACATGGACACGTTTTTCTGGTGCAGATTGGCGGCGCGGCTCAGACATGTTCATTTTCCAGGACTCAGACACTCGTGACCCGATTCTTCACGGGCATTGGGACTGGAGTGATGACAGCAGCTGTGCCGGTGTATCAATCGGAATTGTGCGACGCACGGAAACGAGGAATGTACGTCTGTAGCCAGCCTCTTGCAGTCAGTATCGGCATCTGCGTGGCTTATTGGTTTGACTACGGTTTGAGCTATGTCGACGGCTCCATCAGTTGGAGACTCCCAGTTGCTTGTCAGATACTCCTCGCAGTTGGAGTGGCTGTCCTTATTCTCGGGTAAGCTTTTCGTTGATCATACGTCTTTTGGTTATTGTCACAGTCAACCTGACTAGATCCAGACTCCCAGAAAGCCCCCGATGGTTGTATCGCCACAAAAAGGAGGAAGCTGCATTACGCGTGCTCTGCGACTTCTATGATCGACAGGCAGATGACCCAAAGGTCATTCAAGAGGCAGAAGGCATTCGCCGCGCCATCGAGGCTGACAATGCCCGAGGGGAGTACAGGTGGTCTCAGATCTTCAAGAAGGATGAGCTCAACACCGGGCGCCGGGTCTTGCTGGCCTATGGACTGCAGTTCATCAACCAGATGGGAGGTGTCAATGTGATTGTTGTGAGTGGGTCGAGTTGAGAAGCAGCAAAATCAATGCTAACTTTGTTAGACCTACTCGACAATTGGTAGGATGCTGGACACGAATCTTCTGTTGGTGTGACATGTTACTAATCATTGTCGCCTTAGTCCTGCAATACAACGTGGGCCTGGATGCCAAGTTGAGTTTATTGCTGGGTGGAGTCATTGAGCTCATGTTTGTCATAGGTATGTCTTTCTTCTCGAGTTCACCATTGCGCCACCAGAACAGATTGCTGATCATCCGCCCCAGGGTCCTTTTATCCCACTTTTTACGCCGATCGCCTGGGACGTCGAGGCCCGATGATGTGGGGATCGTTCGGGCAATTCCTATGCATGCTACTGATTTCCATTCTTCTATCATTTAAGGGTAATAAGAAGCTCGGCGTTTCCTCGTGTCCTGCCCGATTCGGGAAATGGTGAAGCAAACAGGGATGCTAACTTTCCTCCTTCCAGGAACCGATCTCGAGCGACCAACCGCCACGGCGTCAGTGCCGTTTTTCTTCCTCTTCATGCTCATCTTCGGAGCGTCTATCAACTGCATACCGTGGGTGTACGGACCGGAGATCCTTCCCCTGCATGTCCGCAACAAAGGGTACGAAATTCCCCGCCTCCGATCCACCACATTCCAGCTGGTGGCACCCTGCCAACCCCAACTATACCCAGGAAGCGAAACAGAGGGAAAGACTAACCAAAAGCTATTTTTGAACTGCTCGCGGGTTCTAGGTCCGCCATCGGTATCTCAGCAAATTGGCTGTGGAATTTCTTCGTCGCAATGATCGCCCCCGTCCTCATCCAGGACCTGGAATGGAAGGGGTACCTTATCTTCATGTGTTTCAATCTTCTCTTTGTGCCGGTGAGTTTGACTGCGTCTCATTCGTGGCAGGATGGCTTCTGCCTGAGAACAAGTCTAATGTGATTGGGTGGGTTAGATCATCTACTTTTACTACCCTGAGACGGCCAATATGAGTCTGGAAAACATCGACCAGCTCTTCATGGAAAAGAAGGCATACCAGTCTGAAGAATCGGGTCAGACTACAAAGGGGTCTGTGACATGCACGGAGGTTACGGAGATACGCCTGTGAGTGGACGTTCGTTTTTGAGGTGTTGTGCGGTGGAGTTGTGGTGGAGTTGCGGCGAGGTGGAGGGAGAAGTGTCGTTGATTGGAGAGACTGTATCGATGGGAGAAGGTGGAAGCAGGGAGCTGGTTGAGAAATGGATTCGAGCGATGAGATGAAGGGGTGGTGTATTGACAGTGGGGCTCGAGTTGTTTTTCATCGTAGTCATAAGTTCTTAATCGTTAGCAAATAGTTTATATCCTGTAGACACAAGTACTAGAAAGTCGATAGCTTCATCAAGGTTAGACTCTGGAATAGCGACGTTGGTCAATTGCAGGGCTGGTACGGTGATTAAGAGGTGGAACAGCTGGCTATGTTGTCTTTATCTTAGTGTCTGATGTCTGCATCAGTAGGACAAGTTAGTTGAATCCCCTGTTCGATGCCTCCTCCATTGAGAACGACCCCGGAGAATTCGATAAGTTACACGTATGAACTATACAATACAGGACCATACTTACCATACTCACAATACACCCTAGCCCTACCTACTCTACCTGATCCCCTACGAGATGAGAGAGGTATAGCTTTGCTGCTACTTTGTAGACTGCATCAAAGCAAGTTCCTCGATGATGGACAGAGTCTCAGGATTCGCTCGGAAATCAACCACCACGACGACATGGCTCAAACCTACTTCCGCCTTTAAAAACAGCCCTCGTGATTGTAGCAACCCTGGGCTTCACCTCTGGAGACCCGTCCGCCCTCCCCGTCCTCGCCCTCTGCACCGCCCACACCATCATCATCATCATCACCACCGTTATGGGATGGGGGTTTTTCGTCCGCACCCCCTGGGCGCTTTTGGCGGGGGCGATTGGGGATAAAGGATTCGGTGGGGTCTTGGTTCAAAGGGTTTCCTTGTTTGAAGGGGAGATGAGGATTGCGTACTCTTGACGACGTAGTAGTAGTAGTAGTAGTAGTAGTAGTAGTAGTAGTAGTAGTAGTAGTAGTAGTAGTAGTAGTAGTAGTAGTAGTAGTAGTAGTAGTAGTAACAAGTGCCTGGGGGGGGGTGGGGGGGTAAAGTTAGAGGCAGGCTGAACTCTTCAACATGGGTTGTTGATAGTCCCGGTGAATACCCAAGTTTTATGCTACCAAGTTAGTAGTAGTTATACTAAGTTAAGTTATCTGAACCTCTCTTTATTTAACCCAGCAATCCCCCGTAGTTAGGTGTTTTTTTCCCCAGTTCTCTCTTAGTCCCTCTTGATACTAGTACGCTTTTTGAAAAAAAAAAACAAGAAAAAACAAAGATCCTACCCCATCCACTTACTACATACTACGTTATTTCTGTCTGCTTTTTCAGCATTCCTGCATTGCTCGAATTCTTCGAATGTATTTGCATTTTCAAGTCCTATTAATTTGATAAAGATGTGGTCATCCATCCCTAAACCCAGGGGATGGAACCACAAAACTTGAAGTGAAAAGTTCCCCAGCCAAACCGCATCCTGCTGCCGATCAACACCATCTTTCAAAAAGGATTAGGGGTTTGGATTGTAACTCCCAGTGAGATGCACTCTATGGCATTCTCGTCCATCGACATCGAGACGATCTATATCACAAGATCCTGGATCTCGCCCCAGACAAAAAAATATATATATCAACAACAGAAAAAGACATATCGCGCAAAAATTGATTGATGCGATTGGAGTGGTAAACGGCCAGATGAGGGATATATATATGCATACTCCTTCCCATCTAAATGCAACAATCTCAACAGAGAAAGATATCGGAAACGCTCATCATGGCAAAGATGCAAGGCAAAACCACACAAATGAAACCACATCACTGGGAGATTCTTACACAAGATGCAAACAAAGGAAATCGACAAGTCGCTGGCTAGATTGTATGAGTGAGTCTCCCGCGATAAACAATAGCCCAAAGCAAAGCCCTGCTAGTAGTAGCAAAGAAAACAAGATTGCCAATCACAGCCGCAGGAAACACTCGGGGGATATCAAGCAAAACACACGCACGCGATATGTTCCAAAGACGAAGAGGAGAGTTTTGTGTGTGCGATCCTGCGCAGCGGACAGCATCTCGACTTTTCAAGGATCGAAGAGAGGCGGAAAGAGAGAAGATCAGAAAAGGTTTTGGAGAGAGTTGAAGCTCGATGAGAAGGGCCTAGAAGACCGCCGCAAGACCATTCTTCGAATGACGTCGGCTAAATCGCTTCTTCCCTTTGATCGAGTCCGTGTCAGTCGGCTGTTGTTTGACCAAGGTGGCACGTCCCGTGGGTACGCTTTCTTGCTGAAGCTCTGAGCTCCGGTCCAGCGTGTTCGCATGACTAGACAACCCGGATGACAGATCACGGAAGGCATCATCAGAATAAGAGCCATTGCCCGATTGTGACAGAGCCATCTCCTTGGCTCGGTCCAGAGTATCCAACCATTCCTGAGAGGATATGGCGGTCGTTCCTACACTACCCGATGATGGTTTGGGATCCTCGAACACGTAGTGTTTGTCACGCTGAATGTGCATTAGCAATGAGTTTGATCTTAATGGGCGGGGGGGTTGCACTGACCGTATCCACTACCCAACAAGAGACACCCTTCGCGTCTGTTGATGTCCGATATGTCGTGCCTGGAGTAAGGAGTGACAGTTCCAGCTTCGCCTTCTTTTCATCGCCGCCGGACGCTGCCATGATGATCCGGCCGGACGACGTCACCATGACCAAGCGCTGCCGCTTTTTCGTTGTGCTACCACCGAAGAACCGCGAAAACTTGCGAGGCGCTTCGTATTCGCCTCCATTCTTGGAGACCGGACTGTGAGCGGCGGGCGAAGACAAAACGACCAAGTTGCCGAGTTTGAGGATCCGTTCATTTGTCTTGGTTAGCACGGGCGACCATTCGATATCAAGCTGACTCGGCGGTGGGAGTTCGGTCACTAATCGCGGAACGACCCTCTGACTAGCGTTGTTGCTGACGGAGGCGGCGTTGATGCTGGCGGGATATTTCTCGCCGTTGCCGCCGTTGTTGAGCTTGATGGGCTCGCGCGGGGGCGGAACATATGCCTTGAGGCGAGGCGCTTTTCGCTTCCACAAATCTGGGCCCCAGGTGATCCCCTGGAAGAATTCGTGGTTCTTGATGTGTTCAATGGGCAAACGGCGCGCCGGGTCCAAGACCAGTAGTCGTTCGACTAGATCGCGCGCCACGGCAGGGAAGCCCGGAGGAAACTCGTAATCGAGCGCGACGATCTTCTGGAAGGTTTGGTATTCGTTCCCGGCCTTGAAAGGCGGTCGGCCGGCTAAAAGCTGGAAGATGATGCAGCCAAAGGCCCACAGGTCACTTGCCTTGCAGGCATTCTTGTCTGTCAGAAGCTCCGGACTGACATACTCGGCGGTGCCAACAAAAGAGCTAGCGCGTTCGTCCTCGGGGATCTCGGTCGCATCGAGCGGCGGCATCCCGCTGGAGGTCGGGCCCGGTTTCCGCTGGGTCTTGAGGATTTTGGCCGTCCCGAAATCGGTGATCTTAATGTGCATCTGCCCGTCGAGCAGAACGTTCTCTGGTTTTAAGTCTCGGTGGATCACGCCACGTTTGTGCATATAGTCGATGCTGTCTAGAATCTGGGCGCCGTAGAATCTTGTGCACTCCTCGTCAAAGGTGGTCATACGCTTCAACACCCCAAGCAGCTCGCCTCCCTTGCAAAGATCCAACACGAAGTATAAAGACCGTTCGTCCTGGAATGTGTAATACAGCCGAACAATGCCAGGGTGCTCTGTTAGCCGATTGAGGGTGTCCTTCTCGATGTTGACATACTTGACCTTCTTCTCCTTGATGATGTGCCGCTTGTCCAGGATCTTGATCGCATATTCTTTGAGTGTCTGCCGGTCCGTACCTAGTACGACGGTACTGTACGAGCCCTCTCCGAGCGTATGCGCGAACGAAAAGTCGCGGACCCCCTTTTTGATGTATCGCGCGACCGGCTTACCGTTCGCGTCGATCTCCTGCCGTACAGCAACGGCTGCACCCCGATCTTGCCAGTCCTCACTACTCGAGCTCGGGCCATTTTCCATAGCATACGGGGAGCCCGTCGACGGGCCCCCCCCTCTGTGAGCGCGAGAGGACTGACGCATCACCATCGGCCCATTCCCAGGAGGCAGTTGTGCCGTCCGATATGCTCGGTCATTGTGATTATTATCGCGGACGGGGACTCCTGCTTGGTAGGCTGCGGAGCCTCCGCGAGACTCCGCGCGGGCTAGACTTTCAGAGGCGGACGACGCGGCGGAATCGGTACGGATCCGATAGGAGCCTTCTCGAACTGCCAGTGTAGAGGTTGACCCATTCGCGTAGAATTGAGAGAGAGGGCGGGAGGACTGCGGACCAGGGTTTGGTTGCTGCTGGGATACATACGGAGAGTATTGAGGGGTCGCTTGAGAGGGTTGCGTGGATGGCTGTTGTGGAGGGTCTGAGTATGGGCTGTAAATCGAACTCCGGCTCTCGGAGGTCCTCAAGGACTCGACCGGTACAGAGGCGAGGGCTTCTTGGACTTCGGAGCTCGAGGGAGGTGCGGGCGGTCGAGGAAGATGGGTAGAGGAGGCATTTCCTGGATGCTCGGAGGTTGCGGGATCGCGTACCAAGTCGGAATCCGCTACTGAAGCAGCGCCTGCAGCGGGCGTTGATGCATCTTCAGACGAATGTATCGAAGCATTATCGGGGTTGGCGATGCGTAGGCCTCCCAGAGACTGGGAAAGACTGAGGTCCCCATCCATGATAAGGACTAAAAAGGAGGCGGTTTGAAATCGACAAACCGACCTTTTGTTTGTAGAGAATCGAAAGGAGGAGGAGGAGGGGGAGGAGGGGAGGAGGGGGGGGGGAGAGAATTGGGAGGTGTGCGGAATGAAAGGGGGTTTGCGGGCGGGAAGAGAGAATTGGGGAAGGTGAAGTTTGGAGAGGGAGGGGGGAAAACGAAGATGGAGGTCGGAAGATGGAGAGGGGAACAGTTCACTATATCCTGGATCATGCACCACCGTGGCACCCACCGCTCATAAGATGAAACGAGGAATGAAGTGGGAAAGAAAAGGATAAAACAGGAGGGGGAAGAGGGGAAAGGAAGCAGCAGGAGGATGGATTATTAGAAAAATAAAAGAGCGGACAAGAAGCGATAGCGAGAGGGGCGGCCGAGGGAAGGGGATGTGAACTATGGCGGCGGCGGTCGGAGAAGCATCGAGGCACAACAAGCGAGGGAACTGCGCCCAAAGAGGAGGGAAAGAATAACGAGAGAAGGAGTTCAAATGATGATGGGGGTATTGGAGGAGAGGAGGAGAAGGAGGAGAAGTTGGTGGAGGTTGAGGAACGAGGAAAGAGAAGGAGAGGGAAAGGAGAGGCAGAAAGAGAGAGAGAGAGAGTGAGGAAGAGGAGGAGGAGGAGGAAGATGGCAAGTTGATGGATGGAAAGATGATGAGTGAGGCTGATGGTTGGCAGCCTCAGGAACATCCCCGTCTTCTTCAACCACCACCACCAACAACAACTTCCACCACTACTACAGCTCACTTTACCTCACTTCAACCTCTTTAAACTCCACTATTCAGGACATCATTCTATTTACTACTGATTTTTCTTATTCTTCTTTATTCCCTGTTCAGTACATCTAACTTTCAAGTTCCCCGTTCACTATCCCGATCTCCAGTCACTCCATACTATCAATAATACTACAGGGAAGACAACGACCATCTCCATTACCAAGCTGATATGCCACTTCCAACCCTAATAACCATCTCAAAGGACTTGCGAGATGATCGTTTGCAGATTCTGGTCGATTGCAACTCCAAACCAGACCACAATTCCTCGTGACGTCGCTTTCTGCTCTGCCCTGCCCTATGATAATATATACATTTAGGTGTTTCAGGGTAACTCACGCAGGGACTTCCCCCCACCAGTCCGGCACATACCTACATTTATTCAATTCCCTTCAGTCCACAAGTCAATGCAATTTACCAGCGCCCCTGCAAACCAAGCTCGTACCCGTCCTTGAGGTGGGATTTATAAATAGAATTGCATCCCTATCCCGCTTGATTGATCATCAGTCATCATCGGACTGGTGCCTAGAGAACCAAGCATTGGGTTAGTATGGGAAGGCGAGAGACATAAGACCATCACTACTTCCACACACCCGGAGTAGCAGCCACCTGTTCACCACCCCTCGCTCTTTCTCAGCGTTATAACATGTAGTTTCCTCAATGCCTATTCAAAATACCTCGGACGTAGTGGGAGGGAGGGAAGGACAAGAATACCACCCGGGCATTACTCAAGACTACTATGCACTCTGTACATCGGAAGTTGAATCCGAGGCTCCCCCGACAGGGAAGTCAGAATTACATTACACCGAATTTCTACAAAGTAGAACCATGATCAGGTATAAGCTGACCCGAATCACTCTCGGAGATGGCGACCTCCGTTATCACCTCCAGCGGCTTCTCGCTCGCCATCGTCGCCTGGCGGAATGGCACCAACACGACCAATATCAGAATGATAGCAGCTGGGACGAAGACGACGAGGACGATGCTTTTCTGGAATCGGACTCAGACCTCTTCTCTGGCCCGTCTATGTCTCCATCGGACTCTATTTGCTATTCACCCCCAGATGAGTCTCCTCAGGATAGCTCAACGCCGCGGGGAAGAGAAGATGGCCGGATTATCGAGCGTGAGTTCCTACCAGTAGAGGCCTCCTCTTCGTCTGCGCCCACAATAGAGCCGGGCCCGCCGCCGGTCATTGGCATTATTCGTCCATGCTCTTTGTCATTGGGCCTTGCAGCATCAGCCGGCCAGGGTGTGACTGTCCGCAGTGAAGGCCACCTTTTGATAGCAGAGCATGGCACCCATCTGCACAGCGAAATTGACGTGGAATCACTGCCCTCACTGGGTAGTTACGTCATTCCTGAGATTTCTTTGTTTGATTGTCTAACACAGCTGACCACTGTGTTCGAGGGTTTAAGGCGCGATGATTTCGGTGAGGATATCGATGGACCTCAGTCTTCACGAACTGACCTCCACTCCTTGGACCCGGCTAATTCTCGCTCCCCTCCCCGTCAGTCAGACTCATTATCACTTGTCTCGTTTCCAACACGGCCGGATACCAGTACTGTGTGTCTCACCGATTCTGTGCTTACTATTGAATCAACACAGCAGCCAGGTATGATAAAAGTAGACCACGATTCGTGTCTGAGTGGAGAGAGAGAGAGGCTAATGTACCACTAAGAACCAGAGAACTTGAGTCGGACCCATACAGCACTGGAGCCAGCGGAAAACGAACGTGGCACAAGCTCGGAGATCAGAATCCACCCTCGTCCGTTGATCATCATGCCACCAGTAAGAAGTACGAAGCGTGTTCCACCTGGTTCGACAGACGCCGAGCAAGACCAGCGCATACTGCTGTTAGACGCCATGATCGATCGTCTCAAGGCCAAGTGGCACTCCTCAAGATTTCCGACACGCGGCCCGCGGGGTATGCTTTCTTTGAACAATGCTGTTCTGAGCCGTGGCAGTCGCGTAGTCGGTAATCACGATACTGATCAATCAAGTGATTCCATGACTGGGGCACAGCGTGGCGTTCACTCAGGCACAGATGCACGCAATCTCGGTCGCATCGCTGATATTGGAGGCCCTAAGCATAGCCAGCGTCCCACGAAGCTGGTTAAGCTCAACGGATCCAACCTTGCTCTTGATCGGCAGCCGTCTCCGGAAGCTCAGAGAGGCACTGATCCAAAGCCCCGAGTGCCAGGTCCAAGCAGCGGGTTCACTTCCTGTCAGGGCAGCGGGGATCCACCTAGAACCACTGTCGACAATCATCAGGTACGCGCACATTCTATTCTTGGGCACAGCCAAGGAGAAAAGCCGCAGGGCTGATCCATCTGTTTCTACTAGGCCCGGCAGGAAAACCAGCCACCCGGGCTTGACTTAGTGGTGCCTACAGCACTGGCTCAGTCATCGGCTCCTGGTGGCGGTGAGAAGCCTCACGTATCCACGGTGTCAACCGGGCAACGTCTCAGTATGAGCACGGGAGCTCCAGCCAGACAGCGCCGCCCTCAAGAGATTCACAGAGAGGTACGTACGCTCGCACGTTGCTTTCGCTGAAGCAGTTTCTGATGATTTCTCCATTGGACAGAACCTAGGAGCGGCCCTTCACTCGATTGATGTGGAGGCGAGGGAGTTCCAGAAGTGCGTCAACGCAATGATGTTGCGGATGCTGTCAACCTCACGGGCAGAGGAGTTCGAGGATCTCGAGGATCTCGAAACTCTCGGAGAGTAGGACATGTCTTTCCCTTCGGAAGAGCGGAGCCTCGTAGAATCAAGCTCGTGACTGACCAGTCGGGAGCAGTCCTGCGGTTTTGTCGAGTATGGAACGGGTGGACAGAGGAGAGGCAGGTCATCTTTCAAGGTGCAGCTCCTGTCATGCACTCGGTTGGGGGAGGATGAAAAAGGCATCACCTCAGCGGACGGGGAGAATTGTGCCGAATACTGGTTTGTGCAGATCCTTGGCATGGACTCTTTTACTTATGAACAAATTGCATCCTTGACTTAATGTTCAACCTCAATGCATTGTCTTATGATGGATCTGATGATCCGATGCAAAAAAAAAAAATGTTTGTCCAAATCTATCTTTGGTACTCCGTAGCATTCATGATTTGGTAACAGTAAACGACCTTGCCCGGACTAGTGTTTGAGTGTACCAGCCGCCCTCGACTCAGAGGCCACGACAGCAAGCCTCCCTCCCTCATATAAAGAGTAATCAGTAGATGAATCGAATTTTGCGCTCAACAACAACCAGTCCGGAGTCAACAAAAAATCAGTCAAACCAATCGGTCTCAATCTGTCGCCATCGCAGGCCCGGCTGTCGTCACTTCAATTCGTTGCAAGCTAACACAGCCGAGTCTGAGGTGGATGTTCTTGGATGATGGCAAAGCACTTACGCGTCCCGGTTGTTCCTGATTTATCTTTCAGTTTGACGTCGGCACTGGGTGGATCCCCCCTAATTTGACCCATCAGTGTTCTGGACTGAGTAGGATACCTGAGGCAGAATTCGTATTAGTCATTGGGTAACGAAGTTGATCTGCAACCACAACCACTATACCTACGTTACCTGAATGTACTCTCATCGAGATGGGGTTTGACTGAATGATGTATACTATACCTTAGTCAGTACCTTATGCACTGTGTAACATAGTATCTCGAAGCTTCAAACTACTAGTTATTTCATACCTACCATACTTAACAAGTGTGAAGACAGAATACTACTATTACTATCTACCTATTCAGTGAAAGTTAGTGTGCTCTTCCCTACGAAGTATACAACCTTACACACAAGCCTCTACCTTAAGTCCCAAAAGACCAACCCCAGCCAGTAACATTACACACGACACACGACACACTACACAGTATAAACTGGCGAGCTGAAAAATCGCCCGACAGTCTGGTCCATCCATACATGGCATGATCGCAGCACTAAGTAGCAGACTTGAGGGGTCTAGCGCGGGGCGTCGGGACTGGAATATCAGACTCGATCAGCCTTACCGTACGCATCTGCGACGGTCTGGGCGAGGAGTAGTGAACTGACTCTGTCCCGAGTACTCCGGACCGGTAAGAATATCTCTATGAAACCACGGTGGATTCGTTGTCAAAGAGGGTGGTGTGCAAGGTGTAGTTGTACTGCACGGCACCGGGACACGACAGATCGCAGCGGGCGGGGGAGATTGAGTCCCCTGCTGCTAGTAGTACTCCGTATTTAGGGTCTTAGTAAGTTCAGTGGCTACTAGATACTAACCGATGTAGTTACAGTAACTACATAGTTGTCAACGGGGCCATCGACGGAATACCAGTCTGTCGGCGGCAAGGGGAGTTTGATGGCAGTGTGCAACTCCAAGGACCCATGTGTCCAATGGCTCGATCGGGCAGATCTCACCAAACATCCTCATGCAGTCTGGCTGAGAATAGCACGAGAGACGTCTCACAGCTGGACGAGCGAACAGCGTTGGGTTCGCCCCAGATATTCAATATTTTCATCGGTCTTGCTGGAATCAAGGCCGATCAGACCTGGCTGGACCTCAAGTGGTGGCCCGGTGGAAATGGCCGAGAATCCAAATAGAACTTGGCGAGATCGGAAAGTACCGGTCCAATCTCGCAAAAAAGTTGGGTTACAAAGGACAGACGCTCTAAGAGGATTCTTGCTCATTTATGGGTCTTGGGATATTCTAGCAACTTAGTTATGTAGAAGAAGAGAAAGCGGATTATTGCACCATCACTTAGAACAGCAAATATGCCAGCATAGATATCTCCCGTACATCGCTCTCAATCAGACAGAAAAGGGAAAGGTGAATAGAATGTGAACAAACAGCTGGTTTATGGGTGGAAAAAAAATCAGACTCCCTGTGTATCATTTTTAGCCCCCGGTCGTTTCAAAAATATTATAATATGTGTCGTCTATAATCACCCCCGCCCCCGCTTAGTGCTTCTTGGCAAAGATCTGAGCACCATCGACCAGACGGCGCTCAGTGTTCTGTCTACCGTTGACGAAATCAGGGTAGTTGAGAGTCAGCTCAACTGCACCGTTGACAATGTTGTCAACAGCCTCCACACCCAGCATGAAGGAGTGGTCCTGGTTGCCGACCTCGTAGCGCCAGCTACCGAAGCGACCACGGGTCCAGATGTCCTTGGCCTGGAGCTTGGGCAGGATCTGGGTAAGAGCACCCTCACGCTCCAGGCTGGGGGTGGGGTAGCCGTGGTCGAAGCGGCGGTGGTAGGTGGAGACGATCTCGTCGGTCGGCTTGAGCATCTCAGTGTTGACCAGACCCTGGATACAGTCGGCCAGGAGAGTCTCGTGGTTCACGGCCTTCATGGAAGACTCGGAAACCTCCAGCATGATGGACCAGTACGGACCATCCTGGGGCTCGGTGTTCTTGGGCTTGGAGCCATCAGCCAGCTGCTGGGTAGCCAGCTTCTTGGAAGCCTCAGGCTGGTTGTAGGGGGAGTAGTTGGAGAAGATGGTGGCGCGATAGAAGGGGCAGTTGTCCTCGGGGAAGTAGAGCTGCAAGAAAAATCTCGTCAATGAAAGCTGCATGGTACTGTGTGGGGCCAAACTGAATCTTACCCAGCACTTGTCACCGATTCTCTCAGGGCGCTCGCCACGGATACCAACACCAATGACGTGGGTGGAAGAGTAGAAGAGCTCCTTGGTAAGACCAATCAACTCTTGGTCGCCGATCTGCTCGGCAAGGTAGTCGACAGCCATGGTCGAAACAAGCTTGTTGTAGCCAACAGTGGTGCCATCGCCGAGGGTAACGGTCTTGTTGTTCGCATTGACCTTAACGACCTTACCCTTCTCACCGAAGCGGGTCTTCTCCTTGGGGAGAGTGTTGGCCACGGCAATCCAGATACCACCGGTACCATCACGAGCGGGGAAACGGAAAGTAGCGTTAGGACCCCAGTTACCGGCAGTCTTGTTGAGGATGACGTTGGTCGTCACAGCCTTGACGTTGGGAGCAGCGACACGCTCACCTAACCAAGCGCATTGCATCTGTTCGCAAGAGATCAGCAATTATGCACGATATGCGACCAGCTAACCGAGCCAACTCACCTTAGTCGTAGGCACAGCCCAGACCTTGTAGTTGTAGGGTCTCATGAAAAGGTCGGCAATACCGACACCCATCTGGCGGACAATCCACTCGTCGAAGTTGGCGGGCTTGGTAGTGGCCACACGAGCCTCGAGAGCAGCGTCAATGAGACCGTCAATACATCTCACCTGCTCTTCCTTGGGCAGCATAGAGATGTTGTTCTGGAAAGGGTAGGGAACCCATTGGCCCTGGCAACGGACATAGGAGATACGCTGGTGAGTGTACCAGTCATCGTCCTTAGGAAGAGCTTCGTTGATACAGTCGTCGAAGTACTTGTAGTGGGAGAAGATAACGTGGCCACCGACGTCGAAGAGCTGCCAATGCGGTTAGTCGTGGCCATGGCAAAGGAGTCAGTCCTAAGGAGTACATACGAATCCTTCGGGGGTCACGTCGGTAGAGGCAAGACCACCAGGGGTCTCGTTGCTGTCAACAATCAACCAAGAGGGGCCATCCTGTATCTCGGGTCAGCATCGTCGGTTTCGTCGCTGGGAGGCCGGATGGGGGAGCTCGTACGATCTGGTTGAGACGCTTGGCGGCACCGAGACCAGTGGGACCGGCACCAATGACGAGAACGTCAACGGAACTGTGCGCAGCGAACACCTCAGGTCAGTATAGCTTCATGATGACCATCTGCCCGCGGAGGAGCTGAATTGAGGGGGAGGGGGACACCCATGGGGGGGACACCCATGGAGGACTCCTTACATGTCTGGGTGGGTCATCCTGCCTTGTAGAATATCCTGGAAGCTGGGGACGCGGTTCAAAGTTTTGCGGGCGAGGCTCAGCATAGAAGAGGAATCGGAACGCTGCAGGGAGAGGACTGCAGTTTAGAGCTTTTAAGGCGAGAAGGAGGGGAGGGAAAGGATGAAGAGAGAAGAGAGAAAGAAGGAGAAGGGGAAAAGAAGAAGACGGTGAGGGTAGAGCAAAGGCGGGGAGGGCAAGGTATAGGTAAGAGGTAACTAAGAGGACTAAGAGGTACACTTCGTACTGTGTAAGTTTTGGGTTATCGAACGAAACGCAACGCCGCCGCCAGTCGCGGAAGGCAAGACGAAACGTGACAAAGTGAGCAATGGGTGTGGGTGGAGACAGATGGAGAGGGCCTCAAGGCTCAGGCTGCCGGGCAGGATCTGTTTCAAGTTTAGGCCCTAAACAGCGGGAAATGAATGGGCAACAGGAACGAACGGGCTGGACCCATTTCCGTCAAATTCGGGACTAGAGAAAGGGGCAACAGACGAAGGATTGAAGGGAAAAGAAGATCGAAAAAAAAGGGGGAAGCTCCGCCCGTTGGTTTCCGGTTCGACCGGTTCGAGTTTAGTGCATCAGTGTGTGCCTGCTCCGTCCTACGGTTCGTTGTTGCAAACTTGTACTACCGTAGACAGACAGATCTAGGCTGGTAATTAACGATATTACCTCCTACCTTCTAACCTACTGATATTCAATCTCATTACTACCTGCTTCTCAAGCAGTTGTCGCAAGCTGGGTGGAAGGGGAGCAGAAATTGCGAGTTCAAGTGAGACAGGGTAATCAAAATTCAATAATATAAGTGGGTTGCTTGTCTGGTAATTCTCCTATCAGCACTCAAGCACCAGACCTTACTTTTAGTCTACCGTACATCGTCCAAGCTTCGCTCTCTCTCTCTCGGCAGACCCAGTCCTCTACTTTTACATAGTAAGTACTCCGTAGATTACTATCGTTATTGAATCCTACCGCGCAAGCTCGTCCTCTACAGATATGCACAGTGCCCCATTTCCCCATTACCTCTAATCCCAATTCAGTGCAGGCTAATATCGATGCAGGAGTTTCAGGAGTGTTCCATGAACCCGGCCTAGTTTTACCCAGTCACTGCCATCTCATTAGACTATCAAAGGAAATCCCCGGTCAAGACAACGATGCACTTCCCGATCAAATCACAGACCACGTTTATCTCAACATCATTGCTTGTCCGCGTCGATGCTTTGATAGATGTTCCGCAATTGTAGCACATAGATATGTGACGTATATCGTTCTCTCCATCACATCCCGTCCGATCTATTCCTGCCTGAGAGCTCCACCGAGATGAGTCTGAGTACAAAAGCACGGTTGTTTACCTGCGATGAGCAGGTCGATCAAAATACAACTACCCCTAAGAGTAGTGATCTGTATCCCGCCTTGGAACCCCTGATGTATGGGAAGACCCACGGCGCAAGTGACAAGAGGGCCCCAACGGGTACTGCCTACAGTCTATGTCTACTGGTTCGGGAAGACCTACTTTCTACACAATACTCCGTAGGACTGGGAAAGACGCGAATGTTATCAATGAACCTCGAACATCGGCAGTGGGATTGTCCCTCATTTGGACCCTTCGAATTCGACACGTTTGCTGAACCAAAAGACCGGCAATTCTGCCAGGGTCCACTGATGGATACGACTGAGAAGGGAAGGTCTCTGGAGATCTTCTTCCAGAAACTGAAGGTTAACGGTTATCACTTTCACTCATCACTCAACAGGGTCAACACATCCCCAAATTCAAGAATCTGTCGTAAACCCGGCGCAGTCAACGGAGTCCGCATCCACTCAGGGCCCCAGGGATCAATGCACTAGAGACAAGCTTCATCTTGGCCCCTCCCGCTGGCCCAGCTCGTTTGGCATTGATCTCACCATCTGACGTACTCTGGGGCACTTCCTCTCCGCTCGTTGTCGCAAAGAGCCGCGACACGATTGTGGCTTTGGGGCGAATGGCACATGAACAAGCTTCCCAAGTGAACGTCTTACAGCCCGTGGAGATGTGATAATCGCTGTAAATCGTACTATACGGAGTGCTCCGTCGTACTTACTAGGAGCATAAACTATACATCTGTAATTCATAAGGTAGGATAATACTCGGTCCTAGTCGGACCCTCGTGGGGTGAGGAAGCCGAGTCCCTGGTGGCTCCGACGGTCCAACCCACGCCGCCATTCAACCACGGCAATGTCGTCAGGCCCTCAGCCATCCGATCGCCGCATTCTCCACCAGCAAGGGACCTTCGCGGCGGCGCTATGGACAAGTGGCCGCTGAACGCGGGTAAGACAGTGCTTGGCTAGTGGGCGGCTTGCGTAATGCGGCCGGTGCCAAACTAGAAGCCATAAATTCTGATCAGCACTCGCTTGATACTCTTGCCTCGATTGGATCCTCCTGCAGCCTCTATCTGATACAACCCTACCACCTAAGTAGTGTAATTCTGTATCGTTGCCGGGAAAGACAGTGCCTTCTCTGTAGCCCGTTATGACTAGTCAATGGCCGTACTCCGTAGCTAAGGTCAGCAGGCGGTCCTCGTCCACCCTCAACGCCGGCCGACGGTGCGAATCAGCAGCCCTGAAGAAGGACAAAAAAAAAAAAGAAAAAAAAAAGAAAAAAAAAAGAAAAACTCTGCCACAGCCACTTCTCCATGTCGTATGGAAGCTTATGGCTGGCTGTTCTGGTTATTGGGATTCGAATCGCTTTCGGCCAACTGGATAAGGTGAATGGAAAAGGGGCTACTTACAGATGGAGTGTGGGGACCTGGAGATTGACACCAACCACCAGTGGCCCTCGCCACGAATCGCCACGAGAGATGAACAATTGCCTCGCCCCATGGCAGTTTCATGGATTGCCTTCCTACCTGGTAGTTGGATTGTCATTCGAGACCCCCGTGTATCTTCAACTCTTGACATTCCTGACATGGTTCACATCGAATGGTAGAAAAGGCAAGGAACAATTGCCGAAGATCGTTATCCTTGGGTGCTCCAAAGATGGTTCTGTCGAAGAGAATAAAGGTCGATGGGAGAGTCTCACGCCAGACTACCTTACATACATACCATTGTCATAACTGTCTCATTACAGACAGCTTTGCCTCTACTAGTACAGAAGTGTAGGGCCATCCCTGTAATCATACTGTATCGGTATCAACGAGTACACGCCACCTTTCCTTTCAGGTATTAATCGCATCCCATCCAGCTGGATCCAGCTAAGTCCACATATCCACACTCCACTCTCTCGCTTTTGGCCCCTCCGTCGTTCACTTCTCATTTTAGGCTAGAACTCGAAATCGCCCCGTCAGACCCAGTGAGGTGACTGCAGTGATTATTATGGGGAACGAGCAAGTGATAGACCGTGATAGACTGGAAGTCGAACTGAGATTCTAATAATAAATCCAGGTGGCTCCGCACCTTAGGCTACCAGTCTATCACAAAAAAAGTCCGACCAACACTACCTAGCCAGTGCCAGGGTCGTTCACTGTTCATTCAGAATGGCAATTGACCCGGTGATAGCTTCTCGAGCCTCTGATTCGGGTGCTGTTCCATTTGTGTACTCTGATGTATCAGTCTCATTCACTACCCTGAATTTGTTATGCGCATCATGGTAACATGTCACTGTGGATTGATACATAGGTTAGTTCCATTTACTCTGTCCTAGAGAGCAGTAGATTGTAACCCTACACAGTACGGTACGTAGTAATCAATCAGGGACAGTTGCAGTTCCGACAGGATGCTTGCAGCGACGAGCGACGGAGACTGCAGGGCCGGCCGCTAAACTTACGAGGGAAAGAGTGGACAGAGTGGGAAGAGTGGATGGGAAGCTTGACTTCCTCACTAAACCCTCCTTTGAGGGACGGTAAGGTAACTTACTGCAGTGGTGGTCCCGCCCCATTTCCCTTTTACCCTTATCCTTGTCTTGTCCTCTCCTCTCCTCTCCTCTCCTACTTCCCCCTCTAGTTATCTGTCTCTACGGAGAACCATTGGAATACCTTAGCAAGTGGGTGTCTCATCTTCATCATCTTCATCGGCATCTTCTTCCTCAGCTTAATCTTCCCCCATTCTCCCCTCCGCCCGACTCTTTCGCCCCTCCTCAAATTCAATTGCCCGAGCCGTGGTCACAATAACCCTTGACATTTTATTCTGGGAGCGAACCAACAAGAAACAAGCCGTAGGTGTTCCCTTCTCCCCCCCTCCTCCTTGAATCTTCCCCCATCCCGAACCAGTTTCCGAGCCACCCATCCCATATCATCCTTATTATTCGACGGACAAGCCAGACACATACGTACCCCAATCCGTCCGATCGGTTTGATCAGCCTTCGTCTTCCCCCCTCCCCTTCCCTGCCTCTTCTCCCCCCCTCCCCCCCCTCCTCTTCTTCCTCTACCGCTCTTCCCTTCTCTCCTCCAACCTCAAACTTTGAGTTTCACATCTCTTATCGTCTTTCACCTTGCCTCTCGGGTTTTCTTTTTTGGCCCTTCTCTCTTCGTCGTTGTTTGGACCAACTCCAGTCTCACTCGTTAATAATCATCCTCCTGACCGTAGACTCTCACTGCTGCGCTCGCTCATCTTTTTTCCTCTCCTCTGATTTTAATTACCACCCGTGGCATCTGCGAAGTTCGGACAAAGCAGCCTCTTACGGCCGCGCCCTTTCGATTTTCAACGCTTCTTATCCGACCAGACTCCAATCTACATCATGAGTTCCGAAGGAGAAAAGGTCAGAGTCTCCGGTGAGGTCTCTCGACCGGAGCCTACTCTGCCCACTGTCAATCCTGCCGTCGAGAAGTCGGAGCCTCCTAAGCCTGCCTTCCATCCGGCCGTTTATGTCAGGTAATTCGCTCTAGCATTCGCCTGAGTTCGGACTGTGCATGGGTACTAAGAAACAACCAGTGTCTGGATCGCGCTGAGTTCCAGTGTCATTCTGTTCAACAAGCATATTCTTGACTATGCTCAATTCCGTGAGTCTGCTCGATCTTGTCAAACCCGCTTCATCTACTGACATGGGATTTGCGCGATCTTAGGCTTCCCTATCATCCTCACGACATGGCACTTGGCCTTCGCGACCTTCATGACTCAAGTTCTCGCCCGCACTACCACTCTGCTCGACGGCCGTAAGACAGTCAAGATGACTGGTCGCGTGTATCTTCGCGCCATTGTTCCCATCGGCTTGTTCTTCAGTTTGAGCTTGATCTGCGGTAACGTTACATACTTGTACTTGAGTGTTGCTTTTATTCAGATGCTCAAGGTACGTCGACCATGCTCCATAAACCTGGTCGACCGGATCGCTGACAGTATTCCCAGGCCACTACCCCCGTTGCCGTTCTGTTCGCCACCTGGGGCATGGGCATGGCCCCTGTCAACTACAAGGTTCTCATGAACGTGAGCATTATCGTGGTTGGTGTCGTCATTGCGTCTTTTGGAGAGATCAAGTTCGTCATGATCGGCTTTCTGTTCCAGATCGGTGGTATCATCTTTGAGGCTACTCGCCTGGTCATGGTCCAACGCCTGCTCAGCTCCGCGGAGTATAAGATGGACCCTCTTGTGTCTCTTTACTACTTTGCCCCCGTGTGTGCTGTCATGAACGGTGTTACCGCCCTGTTCCTTGAAGTTCCCAACCTGACCATGGGTCACATTTACAACGTTGGTGTGTGGACATTGCTGGCCAATGCTGTTGTTGCTTTCCTTCTCAACGTCTCCGTTGTCTTCCTGGTAAGTCGCAACTGTGTATCTGGTCCGCCAAAGATACTAATCCGCGGCTTTAGATTGGCAAAACCTCGTCCCTCGTGATGACCCTCTGCGGTGTCCTCAAGGATATCCTTCTCGTCGTCGCTTCCATGATGATCTGGCAGACTCCTGTCACTGGCCTCCAATTCTTCGGTTACTCTATCGCTCTCGTCGGTCTCGTTTACTACAAGCTTGGTGGTGACAAGATCAAGGAGTATGCTGGTCAGGCTAACCGTGCTTGGGCCGAGTATGGTGCTACCCACCCCGCCCAGCGTAAGTTCATCATCATTGGGGCCGGTCTTTTGATCTTCTTCCTGCTCATGGGATCCATGGCTCCCAGCTATGCCCCCGAGCAGGTTGCCAGCGTTAAAGGCATGCTCGGTGGAGCTACTGCTGGCAACGCCTAGAGTAACGATGCCTACGTACGGTCTCTGGTCGACGACTGGCTTATTTCGATTGCGTCCTTTGACTCAATATGGACAGACTCTTGTCGTAGGACGATGAGGCGCATATCAAAAGTACCTCAGTTCATCCGTTTATTCTGTCGAAAACTCCTATTTGGATATATCTGGGCGTCACAGGGTCTAAGAATATCCGTCGCTTCGGTTGGACATGCCGGAGGATGATGGGGTTGTCTGGGCCGGCCACATGCGGGGAATGTAGCTTGTGCCCAGTCAACGCGGCCAGGGCTCAGAATCCATCGATTCCCAGTTCCTAGGCATGTTTATTTTCGTTTTTCTTTTCTCGCTGCCGAATCTCGCTGCCGAATCATGGTGTTTGAAGCTTAGAGGAGGATTTGTCTGGTGTATTGGTCTGTGGCCTGCAATAATAAAACAGACATTCACAACATGTCGACTTCGCTGGAGAGATTTGAGTTCGATGCTGTTTGTCAGGCCATTTCCTCTTGTGCTTTTTATTCCCCCTTGATATTTATTCTGTGTGATTTCCACACTACTTTCTTGTGACTATACATTTTTTTTTCATTTTCTTTTCTGTTTGACACCCCACAGTTTTCATTACGTGATGAAGTTAGCACTGGTTATATCCCAATAGATGTTCCATTTTTTTTTCCCCCCTGCTGCGCAGATTGTCATGGTGATCGGCGGTGGATTTCTCCGAGCCGGAGCGTGTGGCCGGGTGCGTCCAATCACGGAAGCTGCAAAGGCTGGAAAGGCTCGGAGTTGAGGAGAAGAGCACAGGCCAATAACGGCAGGCGGTGGCGCCGGCAAGGGCCTCTTCAATCATTCGTTCAGGACGGCGAGGCGCGGACTGACTGGCCTTTCTTTTTGATCATCCAATCATTGGAGGGCGACAGCTCTTGATCTCCACTCAAATTGGTTGCCCCAGGCAATCGTCCATTGACCAATAATGCCTCCGTCCTTACTGCTGCTGATTCCGACTCCGGGTGGATCCTCAGCCCAGATCGCTGTCGCTGTACATTACGGTATGCGAGCTATCGGACTGGGGCTACTCCCCCTACGAGCCGTGTAAGTGACGGTAATCAGCCGTAACTGAGACAAGGCAAATCCTGCTCTTTCTTGGATTCTCTCCGCATCGCAATCGCTGGTTCCGCATCCGTCAGCGACTCAGCAATCACTCACTGCAGCTTTACTCTCGCTCTCTCTCTCTCTCTCTTTTTCTTACTCTCGTTTCTCTTACTCTCACGCGTCGCTGCTCCATCCATTCAGTCAACCACTCATCCTTCCCCGTGATTCTTCGTCTCCTGTTGGCTGCCTGTCTCCGTCTCGCATAACCCTACTTTCTCCCTCCTCTTCAACTTTGCTCTTCCCGTCTCCTCTCTTCCTTTTCCTTCCTTTCCTCTTTCTCTCTCTCTCTCTCTCTCTCATCTCCTCTTTTCTCTCTATTCAATTTATCATCCCTACGGTTATCTCTCACCCTGCCATCTATCTTTACTCACCTACGGTCCTCCATTCATTTCCTCCTCTTATTTCATATTCACCTTCTCCTCGTGGCCTACCTGTTCGACCATACCTCCTCCCTTAGGGCTAGATCCCTCGCCGGCTCGGGACTTTGCGCTTCAACAGGTGGTTCTAGCTTATTGTGTCCAGCTCACTAGACAGAACAGATTCCGTCTCCCATCTTTTCGTAGTCCTCCGCTCCGCCGTGTTTCCTGCTCATCATGTGTCCCATGATGCTCAACAGTCTCTCCGATGGCCCAGCGATGGTCATGTCCCCTCCCCAGGAGCACGCTTTTCTTCAATATCCTCATCAATCCCGGTTCAACCCTGGTGCTGAGGCTTACAGAGGCTCTGGCTTCGCAACATCATCGAATGCCTTCACTGCCAAACCCTCCCGCAAGAGGTCGCGGGATGATGTTGGGTTCGAAGATGAGGTCCAGAGCTCCGGTGGACCTGTCGTACCAGCCCCAGTCCTTGCAGTGCAAAAAGAAGAGAAACCCATTTACGGTCCCGGCATGGTTTTGCTGAATCCTCGTACCAAGATGGCCATCTCCGCTGAAAGTCAAACCGGCACGTGGTACGAGGAGACGGCGGAGAAAACTGTCAACAAGGCTGCCCCGATCTCGTCTCGGTCTCAGATGCTCCAATCAGGCACTGCCGACAATCTCAGTCGCAAGTCACAGCGCCTCGACCCTTCCGCCCCGACTGTCGACGATATCACCTTGTCTTCCATCCAAAGCCAGCTGAACGACACCAGCAACACCGACGACAACCGCCGTCTCCTTACTGCCAGCTCTCGCCTTTCGCCTGAAGAACCCACAGTCGACGATGCCACCCGCCTACTGGGTATCAGTTGGCAGCGAATCGCCACCGAAGACTCGGACATGGCGGCGGCCGTGCGCGGATGGAAGAAGTACATTGATCGTCAATTTTCGGCGTACCTGATGGACTCTGAGATCCTCATGAAGAACCGAGCACTGAACGCCTATCTCGTCACTGCACGCCCGATCACTCCCATGGGCCCTGCATTCGTGCCTGCTTTCTTCCTTTTCAGCGACGACCTCACCCAGGCACAACTTGTGGGCTCCAGTTGGGAACTGTGCCTTCAAAATTTGCGTTCCAACCCGATAGTCTTCGAAGGATCTCAAATCCTGAGCGCTTCCGACAAGCCTGCTCAGACCCCGTTTGCTGCAGGGACGCAAACCCTCCTTGGGGCGACTCAGCGCGAGTCTGGATTACCTCTCTTGCAAACCCTCTGTGCCCAGCCCACCATGGTTGACACCGGCCTTGGTGCTGGATTGAACAACAGCGTAGGAATGGGGACGGGGATGGAAGTCGACACGTAAAGCCAAGGCAGCACGGCTACCCATTCAACGATTGTCTCCGCCAACGACGACCGCCGAATGCAACGACTTTGGAGCTGGGCGACACCCAAAGCACGTTCGATTGACTAACCTAATTTTCTCGTTTCGGGCAGCATATCTTCATGAATCTTTCTTCGATATCACCCATCAGTATCTCACTGATATATGTTTGTGACATCTTTTCCTTTTCTTCTGCTCTCTTTTCTGAGGTTGGCGTACTGGGAATGGACGGTAATGGGTATGGTGGGATCAGGATGGTCTCCTGGGATTGACGACCGTCATTGACATCTTTGATTGTGTTTTTCTTTGATCTGGTTCTTGATCCTTGTAATTTGCGTTGGTTTTCTTTCTTATTTGTTGATATCTTCTCACCATGTCCGATGTATGAGACGGAGGTGCACCCATTATCATTCGCATATAGGGAAAAGCAGAAAGAAATATAAAATATGACGCAGATTATCTTGAGATGAATGAATGAACTTGCGTAGAGGGTTGAAGGAGGGGAAGAGGACAGGGGTTCGGGGGGCGAGTTGGGTTGGGCTGAGAAAAAAAGCGTTAGTTCCGAAAGAGCGGTCAGACCGTGGATTTCGCGGGGGTCCCTCTCAATTAGTAGGAAAGTGAATAAGATGATCAGCTTGAGGCAAATACTGCTCGTGTATTGTACTTTGCTTCGTTTGAGTGATCTAAACACAATTCTTATGCGGCGTCGTCGTCGTCGTCGTCGTATAACTACCTAAAGCCCTGCAGATAGATGTATTCTCATTGCACTTGTTTCAATCATGTATCCGCGCAAGGACGCCTTCCAGGCACACTCATACCTGATCCATCGCTTCCTCTAACAGACTGGGGTGGTGATCTTTCCATGATTTGTACCAAGATAGTAGGCCTTGTGAACGAGCCCAGAGCGCACTTACAATCAGAGCATAAATCACCCTGGTCGGGTACAACAGTCGATGACTGTATAACTACGTATACTTATACTTCTACTCTCCGGGGGGCCACAAGTGCTGTATGCTTCGGAATCAACTGGGGGGTTCTTCATCGGGTGAAGTGGGATGAAGACCTAAATAATGAGCAAGTTGAAGACGCAATGTGTGATTCATAGTCCGCGAATGAATTGTATCGTATGAGGATAAGTACAAGTATACTCCGTAGTTAGTGTACAGGACTTTATAAGTTAATTGGTATGGGGTGCGGATATGCCCCGGGGGAGTTTTGATACTGCCAGTGTCTTTTTACCTTAGGGAGTTAGTTGGTTACTACCTAAGTTAGTTAGTTCGCAGTTACTCAGTCAACAACGGGAGTACTCCCAGGGCCGAGTTTTGGAGGGTAAAACAGTGCCATAGACAGACCCCCCTTCAAGTTATTTGTGGTTGTTATCTCAAAGGACTAGAGTGTCTGGATCATCCAACTTGGGTACTTGGGTTATCGATACGGGGAGTCAGATGTCCTAACGAGGTCGGAACGAACGGCATCTCAGTTCAGTGCCTTGATCCTGGATGCGAGCATTTACTTTGAGGGATCACAGTGCTACTGATGAACGATAACCCCCCCTGGTACTAGATGGGAAATGGAGATTATGCTACTATATGTGCCACAACAGATTTATCGTGGTTATCGTGCTTGTTGCGGTTGACTGTGCCGTGCCTACTTGCTGATCTCGAACCTACCTCCTAAATATACTACTGTAAACCTCCACTTGTGGCCGTCTGGAAAATTGTCCCTGGTTTATGTTCATGTGCATGCTGCTCAAATTCAAAAATCTCTCCTTTGAGCTGATTGAGAGAGTGATCTATACTGACACTCACAATCGATGCGCGGGTCTATAATCAAGCGTATAGACAATATGAGCTATGTACAGTACAAATGAGTTGTTTTAATAAAGAGAAGATCATACCCTGCGCGAACCGTATCTTGTGCTGCTAGACGACATCATCACGAGCGGAAAGGAAAGAAAGCAGCTCAAATGAACAGCCAATCGATCCTCGAGGCATCTAGCTCCTGGATCCAGTCAAAGTCATCGTCATCATCTTCTTCTCCTTGTTCATTAGCATTAGGGTCGTTGTCATTACTTTCGAAGTTCTTATTAGTGGTAGTGGAAGCAGAAGTGGCGAGTGGCGGATCTGCCGTGGAAGAGGTCCAGGGATACGCAGGTAGTGTCGGGTCTGGCTGCCGACGCGGCTGCTTCCGCGCTCGCCGCTCTGCAGCCCTCTGATCCCGCTTGCGCCACATCAGGCTCAGCACCCAAGCGGCGTTGCGCACGTTCACGCTCGTGATATCGTAGTACAACGACCGAAGCTTGTCCAACAGGAATGGGCGGAGGGCAGGGTCGGCGCACTCGGCGCCGGCGATGAAGGTGGGCCAAATAAGGCACTTGAAGTGCGGGTCGGCGATGGGGATGAGAGCAATTTGGCGGATGAGGAGGTCGGTGACAGCCGCGTGGTCAGCGGGGAGGCCGAAGTTCTGTTTCCGGTGGCGGGAGCGGTTTTGTTTTGTGGTTGCCAGGCGCAGGCGGGACAGGGCGCGACTGGCGTAGAGGTAGACGGCAGCTTGGTAGATGGTTGCGAGAGCGGTGCGCATGGACAGATCGGGGAGTCGAAGGAAACTTTGCATGGATTCTGCCCAAGCAGCGGGGTCGAAGGCTTGGATATGGGCGAGCAGGGCGGCGGGGGATTGCAGGGGATTGAAGTTGGCGGGAAGGTGTGGAGACGTAAAGACCATTTTAGGGAGATCGTGGCTGTGGTCAGATTCATGAGATTCATGTTCCGTGTAGAGGCCCGCGTGAATGAGAAAAATCACTTCGAGAAGGTAGCCAGGGCAGCCGACCCAGGAGGTCTCTTCGAGGCGCTTGAGCACCGCCGGGCCCATGCTTGAGGTGTAAAATGGCCGCGTAAGGGAGCCAGGACGGGCCAGCGTCGAGCCCATGAGTTGGATACTGGGCCAGGGTCAGTTGAGGGCGAAGAATAGGGTTAGCGAACGCGTGAGACGGAGACATACATGAGAATGCCGTCGATCGCAAAGTCGTCCAACCAGGAGACCAGCCCCTGGGTGGCTAAGCTTTGTTGCGAATTCCTCTGTTGGCGAGTTTTCAAAAGTTTCTTGGCCCCTTCGAGGTGGTACTTCCATGCCCCGTCGCCGGACTCAAATGCATCCATCAGAGCCAGTAACATAATGGCGGCCAGAGTGCGATTGTCATGACGCATGACGGGATCCTGAATGTCTTGCGACAACTGCTGTAACGCGCGCTGTTTAAATCCCAAGAAATGTTCATAGACTTTCGAGGCCGGTCGGCGTGACACAGAGCCGATAACGGCTTGTTCGATATCTTCTGACGATAGCAATGTTCCTGGGGCGGCGCTCTCCGCGTTCCATGGGCCCGGAGAGAAATCCTCATTGGCTAGAATGGCGTAGTGCAAAGCACCCGTGGCTGAAAGCACATTGGCGAGTAGAGAAGAGTCGCCGACTAATGGAATTAAAGCGCGATACGGGTTTTGACCGTTGGAGTAAAGAGTGAGGTAATTCGCAAGGTATTGGCTGACTATAATATCGGTCAGTTTGCGCTTGGTGGCTGAAGAATACTCGACACGTACAATGGACGATGTAATGTCGGGACCAACCGTCTAGGTCCTTGAAGACTGGATCCACCAGACCCCATGGTGCAGGGATGTAGTCGGACTGAGAGGTACTCTGTATGGTGAGACTCGGACCGTAAGTTCCAACGCTGTCAATCGCCTGGTCGATATGTTCGGGCGCCGGCGCGGGTCCAATGCAGTCGGGTGACTCTGTGGCAGAGGGAGACGAGGTGTCGATGTGGCTATCCTGTTTCTGATTCGCAGCACTCTGCACAACATCATCGTAGCTGCGACCCATCATTTTCCCGCGGCTTGCAACGCCTCCCTTTACCCAGACGAGGGGCTTCTGATATCCCAGACATTCCTTCCCCGCATCGCGACACTTGCGGCAGGTGGGCAAGCCATTGTCGCATACGATCCGGCGGCGACGGCAAGTATAGCAGCCTTTGGTCATGGTGTGTCCCCTGTCGTCTAGGGCTGAGCGCGATGATCGGAGTCGGTCACTGACCGGGAGTGTAGAGGGGTGGAAAAGTTCCGTGGATAGAACGGACAGCTCGACAGAGGAAGCTCGACAAGACGCTCGACATCATCAGGAATATGTCTCAACGGAGGGGGGCGGAACAGGTGTTGAGAGCATTGCGCGTGGGTCGTAGTCCAAAACGCAGCAGATGATGGTATGATTCATAAGTTGCCTATCCGTGTGTTGGTGCAGAAGGAAGATGGAGCCTCCAGCTGGAGTGAGATCGAGACTCGAAAAGACCGTCGGCGAAATTGGGGGAACCTCCGCTAGTCTGGATGAGGTTAGATCGGGCGCGGATATCCGAGACAGATGCACAAACAAGCCAAACACAACAGACAGGACAAACAACATTTTTATCGTCGTTGTTGATGGATGCGAAAGTCCATACAATCCCAAGGGGTCTGGGGCAGACTTATCCTGTCCAGGGGAGACGAGAAGTGATTATTCTGGAGGTGTGCCACAGCTTCCTTCTAAGCAAGGTTTACAGACAATAGTACTAGTCACTTAGGGATAAATTCCAGTTCTCAAGTCGCAGTAGCAACCCGTGACCCGGGTTTGAATTCCCCCAGCCAATCAAGCCCAGGTCAACACCATCAATTTCCCTGCCTCCCGCACTTTCAACCCTTCACTTTGGCTTCACTTTCAGGGGCTGCGTTCGTTTCGCCTGGATTATGAGCCTAGGCTATCCATCGTCAGTCAGGGTCAATTACTCTCTCTATCTGCCTGGTAGCTTGCATTGTGTCTGGTTCTGTCAGCCCGTTCAGATTTGTTCATTGCATCTGCAGCAGCGGCTATACCGTGCGCGCTTCGGCGGCCTCCCCTGTCGCATGAAGTGGACTGACCTGAAGACTCGGTCAGAGTGATCCGCCCGTTTTTATACCCTGTTCTTCTCGTCCTCTTTATCGAGCCCTTTGTTGTAGGCTTTGATTCCTAGATATTGTTTTCCCGAGGTGGTCCGTGTGTCTATCGCGATCGCGGGGATCAACAACGGGACTCTTGCCGCCACACCCTTCGGTCGGTCAAGTCGGTGATTGTCGCGCGTCGCTCAACATTCCTCTCGCATCTGGGACATCTTCCCAAGCGGTGCGCGTGTCGTCCATCAGTGAATGACACCACCGCCGCCCGAGTTGCGATTTGTTCGGTCACTGCGCGGTTCACCCAGACGATGTTTACCCGGTCCTCCAAAACCACCTCCACGGTTACCTCCATCGAAATGGTCTCTCAAGCTCAAGTTCTCGACCGCTCCATACCGGCGCAAAGCACGCTCTCCTCCACCTCACGACATTCTCATTCCAGCCGACGGCATCGCTCGAGTCGCTCGCACCATGGCGGTTTGACCCATCAACCCCAGAACGAATTTCCTATTTTCACCCATACCGGCGATGTCGAAATCGTGATTCGTGCTGGGGGCCAGGAGCAACGCTACCTCCTTCATCGACTAATCCTGACTCAATGCTCTGGATTCTTCGAGGCAAGCACCCGCGATGGATGGTCACCGCAAGCCCCCTCCAGGCCATCGAACCCAGATCCGGGGGTCCTGTCCAGAATCAGCGAGGACACCTCTTCTTTGTCCAACGGCTCGACCCTGGCTCAATCAGAAAGCGGAGGGTCGTCCTGGTCGCCAGAGAGACGGCGTTGGAAATACGAGCTCGACTGGGAAAACAAGGCCGAGGACGAGGAGCCTATTCTCGTCCAAAAGGTTGGTCCGCAGCATGCTCATACTCCAGTGAATTCTTGCTAACCCACTCTCAAGCCGCCCAGCTATTCCAGCGCCCTTGGATGCGAACCCGGGCAGTATCCCCCGTCGGTGACGAAACCGTCCAACACGCAGACGGGGTTTGTTCGATCCATGGCCAACTTGGCAGGGATGCAGTCGGCGGTGGTCCTACCGCACAGGAACAGTGCGTCTAACCCGCCTGTCGATCCTATCGTTCGCGATTACGACAATCTGTTTCGCATGTTCTACAACTACCCACCGATGATCAACAGTGTCAACATCGCAACCGCCTATTCCGAGTGTCGAGCTCTGCTATCCTTGGCGGATATGTACGACGCGCTCCCTGTCACCGGACCACGGGTGGACCACCATCTCCTGGGCTTCGGATCGCGGCTATTTAAGCAGATCGCCAAGTATCCTCCCAGCTACCTCAAACTAGGCTACATGGCGCGCAGCCGGGTCATCTTCTCCGAAGCATTGATCCACGTCGTCGGACAATGGCCGGCCGCTCTGCCGCACCTGCGCAACGGTAGCTACTCGCCGCTTCCGAACGCGGTCCTCGATATCATCGAGGACAAGGTCGAGGATTTGGAAGACTTGAAAGCGCGCATCGACTCCAAGTTACTCCGGCTGACCCTGACCACCTCGCGCGGCGAGCGCGTCAGCCCGACGAACGCCTACCTGGACTGGCTGGCCGTGTCCTTGTTCCGGCAATGGTTTGTCGACAGCACGACGCCACCTCCGCCTCCCATTCTCAAAAATACATCCACGAACCCGAGTCATCACCACGGCCACAGTCACAGCCACAGTCACAGCTACCACCGATCCACCGCCAATTTGCCCTCATCATCCTCGGGCTCCACCTCCCCCCCTTACTCCCCCGCGCGCATCTACCGCCTCATCGGCTCGCCGTCCACCCAAGCCTATCTCTCGCACGAGGACCTCAAACGCTTCCTGAAAGTCCACCCCACCCCCTCCGCCGAAGCCCTTTACAACCGCGACGTCATGAAACGCTTTGAGCGCAAGATGGACGAGATCAAGCGGCTGGCCCGCGAAATCGTCAAACCCCTGATGCGGAACTTTCTGGAACTGGATCTCAAAGACGGCAGCGGCAGCAGTAGCGGTCACAGCAGTGAAGGAGGTAGCGGGGTACCGTACTTGACTTGCACCAAGGTTGAAGACGAGGATATCCCATGGGAGTGACGCGATGGTAAAAAAAAACAAAAGCCCATTGCAACCCCGGACACGCTACACATGATTTCCACGCGCCTTTATGTTTTATATTGTTTACGTTTCGACGACCTCTTCTTACCCCCACGAGCCAAACTCACTCACTCCTTTTGCTTTCCGTTTAGTCCTTCTCGTTGTTGGTTTTCCCCTCCTTTCGATACCCGATTTCATGAATATAGTTTTATGATTTGTTTTTATGGCTTTGATGGGTTTACGTTTGATGAGATGATACACGGATGCTGTTTATGTTACTTTTTCTTTTAAACTTTTTGTTTAGTTTTTGCCATCTCTGCCGTCTCTGGATATCTTGCAATATCTAGATGTGTCAATCCTGGTACTGACTGATGATACCGGTCCGTCCTCTCCACCCTCTCCCTCGCCTGGGAAACAATTGCTGTATGTCAGACGTGTCATGAATGATGAAGGTGCATAATGAGGTCTATTTGATAGGTTCCCTGCAATGTGCGGGCGTATGGCAATGTAGTGCAGTACCCTTTTATTGGTCTGCAGGTTAAAGCTAGACGATCTCTTATTCTGGGATACCAAGCCGTGAATGAGGAACTTAGCATGCAGTCGGGTTGGCGAATTGGCGAGTAAATCGCAAATGAAATGAGAACAGATCCACTGGACGGATTCTTCCAGCTGCATTTATTATCGTATCGTACAATTCAGCTCAAATATACAGGAGACATATTTGATCAGTCCAAACAAGCCCAGGGTATGGATGGCTATGAAGAGAGGGAGTAAGTAGAGCAGCCGCTCACATACAGTCAGTCCATCATACAAACCACCCCACCCCCAACCCCCGTTTTCTTTTTTTCCCCCATAGGCACAAAAGGCATTTACTTCTGCTTTCCAATCACCTCCAAGCCCCCCATCCACCCCCGCAGCACCTCCGGCACAACCACCACCTCCCGCTTGGGATCCCAGCCATGCTCGAGGAGAGCAGCCAGCACACGCGGTACCGCCATGGCCGTGCCGTTGACGGTGTGCGCGAACCGCGTCGCCCCCTTGCCCTTCTTCGGCTTGACTCGGGTCGCGAGCCGGCGGCTCTGGTAGTCCGTGCAGATCGAGGCGGAGGTGACTTCGCCCCAGGCGGATTCGAGGGTGTCCACTGCAGCCGCAGGGGTGGTAGCAGGGGGAGTAGTGCGCAGACGCGAGGGGAACAAGACCTCGATATCGCGCTTGCGACTGGCGCTGGCGCCGAGGTCAAAGGTGGGCATCTCCAGAATGCGAGCGGGGAGGCCCAAGGACTGCAAAATCTCGGATTGAATCTTGAGCAGCTCGTCGAAGAGGTCGTTGGATGAGGTGGATGACATCGGTGATGATGATGAGGAGGAGGAGGACGCCGACTCCTCCTCGGCGAGCGAGTCCGCCCAGGCGAACATCTCGACTTTGGTGAATTCGTGGACGCGGTACAGCCCCTTGGTGTCGACGCCGCGGGAGCCGGCCTCGGCGCGGTAGCAGCGACTTGGGCCGACCAGTTTGAGCGGCAGGTCGGCGGGGTCGAAGGTGCGGCCGGCGTGCATGGCGGCGAGGGGGATTTCGGCGGTGCCGGCGAGGGCGCGCTGGGGCTTCTTGGTCCCGCCGGAGTCCTTGTCGGGCTGCTCGAGAGTGAAGATCTGCTGCTCGTTGTGCTGGTCGCGCGGCTGGAAGCCGCAGGCGTCGGCGATGTGCGAGTAGACGATCGAGGGCGGGGAGACGGGCTTCCAGCCGTGGCGGCGCGCAACGGTCAGCGCGTACTGAATGAGGGCCTGCTCGAGGAGCGCCCCCTCGTTCGTCAGGAAGTACCAGCCCCACCCCGTCGTGGTGGCCGAGCTGGTGAAGTCCAGCAGACCTAGTGTATTGCCGATGTGGACGTGCGACCGCGTGGGATCGGGCTTGGTGGCCCAGTCGGGCAGTGGGGAGGACGGGTCGAAGTTGAGGTAGGAGATGAGGGTGGGCGTGTCGCCGATCGGGGTGTCGGGGGAGGACAAATTGGGCAGTGAGAGCGCCAGCCGCTGCATCTCCTCATCGCAGGTCTGCTGCCGTGTGGTCCGGGCCATCGCATCGCTTCTGAGTTGTGCAGCCTCGGCGCGCAATTGGGCGGCGGTGGAGGTGGTGGTGGTGGTGGTGGTGCCATCGTACTGGTTCTTCGCTTGGCCGGCCGCAATCTCCGCGATCGCTCGCTCGAGCTTTTTGATTTGAGTGCGCGGGGCGCGGAGCTGGACGTCAATCTCGCCGATTTCGTCGTACAATTGCTGAATGGTGAAGGGGTGTTGTGCGTGGGCTGGATAGTTGCGGTCCCGACAATTCTGGGCGTATAGCTCGGGGTGCTTGCGGATGTGCTTCACGTCCGGAGTGGGTTTGGGCGCGGTCGGTGGTCGCACAACCTGGAGACGACGAGCGGAGGTGGTTAAGCTGCGGCGACTGAGCAGTCTGCAGCCCAGGCAGACATAGGGAGATCTTGGGGGAGCCATGATGGGCTGCTGGAAGGGGAATTTTTGTTTTGCGGAGATAAAAGGCAGCGGAAGGAAGAATGAGCGGAAGAGCGAAGTTGAGGATCAGCGGAGATCAACTGGCCGCCAATCCCGATTGGGAAATATACTACAATACACCCACTGCCTACAGTAAATTCCGTACTGTTCAACTGACATGCTATCAACATACCATCCATCCTCGTCCACACACCTTCTTTTTTTCTTCTTCTTCTTCTTCTTCTACTACTACTACTACTACTACTCCCGTTTCATGCTTCTCGTATCAACTAACACTCACCAAACACTCCCTAATACCCCAATTTATGCTTCCGAATCCTCGCTCCCACCCCAATCACCACCAATACCGCACCCACCACCACTCCCCACAAGGAAATTCCCAACACATTAACATTAAAGGTCGTGCGCGTCGCCGCCACGACCGTCGCCAGCTCCAGTACCAACAGCAGATACCCAGACTGCCGATGGTACTTGTAGAGAGTCTTGCCGCGCTCGACACTGCCGAGAAGCGTCAGGGGCAGGAAGTACTGCACGACGCCGCCGGTCGCCTGCAGGATGATGAGGATATAAGTTACCAGCCCCAAGACGCCGTGCGGGGAGGTGAGGCGGGCGTGATCGCCCTTGTTGATCTCGATAATGAGAAAGGCGGCCAGAAAGCCCAGCACACTGAGGGCCTGGATGGAGTAGTGGACGATGGTGCCCCGGCGCTTCTGGGAGGCGGTGGAAGTGGGTTGGAGAATGAGGGTGGCTTGGACTTGGAGGAGGAGGGCGGCGGAGTTGAGGAGCTGGAGGTGGGGGGGGGTTAGTCAAGCTGGTTGATAAATGAATGTGTAGGGGAAAGACTTACAGGGTGAGCGGAAAAGAAGATCAGCGGATGTGAGAGAATGCCGGCCCAGACGAGGATGGCGATCTACAGTATTTGCCAGCATGGTTACGTGTGGCTCTTGTCGACCGGTAGGATGGATGGATCAATAAAACTCGCGGCTTACCAGCCAGATGCCTACTTGAGCGGCAAGGGCAGTGCCTGAATGGCATTTGCATTAGTAATGATGATGAGGATGAAACCTGCAGTGGAATACACACCCCTGAAAAGATTCGGATACAGAGCAGCATTGTCCTCAGACTGGGGCTCATTGCCGGGGGTGGACAAGAGGGGAGAATCCTCGCGCGATGCAATGCTGTCGGGATGGAGCTGAGGGATGCCTGTTGCGGAGGCCATGATCCGATCTGAGCGTTGAATAATAACTCAATAATCCACGGTGAAGCAGTAGTCAGTATTGAAGCTCAACCAGATATACAACTTGAAGATGGAAGGACTCAAGAGCAGGTGGAGTGGCCAATGAGTGGGGATTTATATGTCAGAATGAATGGAGGAGAAGGAGAAACCATGACGAATGTGGAGATGCAAATGATGAATCGCTGCGGGGAAGAACCGGTCAGCAAATTACACCGCGTATTTTACAAGATAAGAAAACCACTCCCCCCTCGTGACTCCTGTTCTCTTTAACTTGGAAACCAAACTGCTCTATAAAACTGCTTGACAGAGCAGAGCAGCCATATATTCATATCTATTTCGACCAATAAAGATAACTTGTTTGACTCAGACAGCGAAACACATGTGTTGTAGACACAGCTTCCGACATCGAAAATGCTTCACTTGATTGAATGATAAGCATCAGCTATTGAGATAAGGATCCCGTACGGGTCCGTACCTGGTGCGTAATTTACAGTAGACCACCTGCAGCAGTAGTAAGCATATCCAACTAATTACTAACTATACGCCTGCTGGCAATTGATCCTCATCATCCTCTATCGGGGACATATCATTCACCGGACAGCTCTCTTCTGGGGACCTCTCCATCGGCTCACTGCCCAGCTTCTGCTTTTGCCTATTATGCTCGAAACAGCACTCCGACTCGGAGTCGTCAGAGTCCCAGAGACTCATCGGCTCTTTACATGCCATAGGACTTGAAGTCGGGGCAGGAAACATGGGCCGATATGATGTCTCGTTCGCCTGCACCGCGAGATCGCCATGATGATAATCTCCCAGGTGGTAGTGAGCCTCCAAGCAGCGAACGAGGCTGAGGTTCCTTATTTGCGGCCGCCACGGCTGAGGGTGCCGCCACGGCTGAGGGTGTTTGGCAAAGTGTTCCGCCCATGTCGCCTCCAACGGCACTTCCGCCTCAGAGTCCGTCCCATCGTCGTTGTCGGCGTCGGCAAAGGGATGAGACGTTGGCCCACCGCCAGGCCCAGTGTCCGATGAACTCGTCCCCGTTGCGCCTGCGGTAAATATGCCCAGAGCGATGGGGTACGGAGTGGACCTGCGAAGCGGAGGACGAGGGTGTTCCTCCCTGGGATCCTCGTCCTTCTCTTCGAAGCGGACCTGAGCTCGCTGTGCCTGTGCCTTCGACATTGTCACGGTGGACGTAGGTGAAGTGCTTTCTCGTCAGGTTGACTGACAGTGGTGCTATAGTGTACTAGTATGATGCTTAGGGCTATGGATTGCAAGCAGTGTTCTTGGGGGCGGTTGTGTCTTTATATAACTACGGGTTGACAAGACGATAGAGCAGGCAAGCTGGGAGTTGAATGACATTTACCGTCACCTTTGTATCACTTTAGAATCTTCTCAAAGAGATCTACGGAATCTTGAGTTCTTGCTTATAGAAACATAATCACACTCTTTTTGTTTCTTGATCCTGGCAGTAACGAGTGATCGACCCTAAAGCGAAATCCTCCTTCACCACACCAAGGACTGACTCAAAGAATCATCGCCCTCCAGACCATATATCGTCACAAAGAGTAGCCCAGGAAGAACTCCGAGTATTTCGAGCTTAGTTTACAGGCATTACCGCCACGGCATCCTGTTCACCGAGCTCTCCATCCCCGATCCGGGCCTCCCAAACACGACCTCCGCCCCCAAGGCCCCCTCTTCCTCCTCCAATCGCATCACAATATTGAACAAAGTCGCCGTACGCACGATTTCCGGCTGAGCGGGGTCCTCTTGCCAGCAAATGGACTGCGGACCATCACAAGTATCGGAGAAGATCTGGTCACGGAGAACCGTCCCCACCATGTTTGCGCTCTCATCCTCCAGAACGCCACTACCGACGATTTCTCGCAACAACGCACGCACGCGGGCCAGTCGAACCGGCGACCCGGACAGCCACGGCGGCTCGATGACCCTGCGGTTCACCAGGAAGTGGTTCGTGTGGGTGACCACCCCGTACTCGTCCTCGGGCAGATGATCGTCCCCGAGCGGGGAGAGCTCCAAGCCGAGGGCGGCCGTGCGGTCTGCGATCAGAATGTGTTGGCTGGAGGCGACGCCGCCCAGGGCCGACAGTCGTTCCAGCGCAGCCTCAACGGAGACACTCTCCAGACACAGACGGAGGGCGAGGTGAATGGGCAGTTTGGAGCTGAGACAGGGATGGGCGCGGATGGCGTTGAGACAGACGCCCACACCGGCGCTGTTGAAGCCGATCTTGCCGACGAGGCCGGCCTGTGGCTGTCAGCTTGGGACTTTCACCCAGCATTGAAAAAAATAAGAAAGAGAGAGATGATGTAGTAGTAGTAGTAGTAGTAGTAGTAGTAGTAGTAGTAGTAGTAGTAGTAGTAGTAGTAGTAGTAGTAGTAGTAGTAGTACCTCAGTAACCATGTAAATCACTGGTTTCCCTGGCTGGATAATTTCCACCATCGCCAGATGGTTCTGCAGTTGAGTGGTGAAATCCCAGTTCTGGGCGAGAATGCGGCCCCGTCCGGATCGATGGAGCGAGAGACTCGTGCAGCCGTCGGAGAACTTGCCGAACGAGATCTCGCTGCGACAGTTCAAGGCGATGATGTCCAGCAGAGTGACGCCCGCTCCGTCGGCAATACCTTGCATTTCCTCTAGGAGCTCCGGGGTGAGTCGAGCAATGGTGGTGCGGAACTCCCCGGCCAGGTCGAGCACCGCATCCCACGATAACTTCGAGGTATATTGGAACATCGTCCGGTAGACGGAAAGCTGACTTTCGATCTGGGCGCGGAGCTGGGCGCCATGTTGCAGGCCGATCTAGAGGGGTTAGATGTGATGAATGGGGAACCGTATAAATAGACAGATAACCCACCTCTAGTGGGGTGCCACTGAGCACAATCTTTGGAGGTTCTTTGGTGTTATGATGAAGATGCATGGTGAGTGAATCTTTCTGCCTTCACCTCCGTTTAGTGATTTATTTAAAGTGAAGTTCAAGGAAGAGGAAGGCTAGTAGTAGCTCGCTGAGAGGAGAACTGAAGGTCTTATCAGTCCACCTCTTCCCCGCATGGTTTAATGCGGAGAAGCAAACCAGATAAACATGTTGCGTGTTTCAACAGTTGGAGGTTGACATCCAAGACAAGTTGCGATTCACTTCACCTCATTTCACTCAAGGCAGAGTAATTTCCACAGCCACGATGATGATATCTCTGGGGGTGAAAGGTACATGATTCCAGTAGTTAGCTATATTATCTTGTTAGTTTCTCACCTCACTAACACTCAACACCTGAACAGAATTCCTCTATCCATCCTTGCTAGACTTAGTCTTTTTTCTCTTACAGTCTCTTCATCTCTATCTCACATCACATCACATCACATCACCCTCACCAAATCTACTAACCTTTAACCTCTCTATTCCACTCATAACCTTCTACTTACCTACTACCAACACTCCCCCACCAGCATAACCAGCAAAATGACCAAACCCCCCTCCCTCGAACTCGAAACCACCTACAATGCCCTCCTCTCCATCCTGCGCATCCACACCGACGCCCAGGGCATCTCGCACCGTCCCTACGGCCTCGACTGGATCCACTTTGAGCGCCTCATGTACCGCCTGATGATCCTCCACGGCCAGGCTCGCCCGGGCGACCGCATCCCCGCCGACCCCTGGGTGTTATTCCTGGACCGCTATGCGCCGCGCTCGGTGCGCCGCTCCCCGAGCGAGGAGGGGCGCGTCGAGGTCGCCTACTTCCCCAGCTCGATCCTGCTGTCGTCTTCTTATGGGGCGGGGTTGACCTCGCAGCAGCCAGATGAGACTGCCCGGGGCAGGTCGACTGTGGCGGAGTGCAATAGTGTTGACCGGGTTCACGGTGCCAATCCTACCCCCAACAACAACACCACCACCCACAACACCAATGGCACTACCAGCAACAACAGCAGCAACAACAACAACAACAGCTACAGCAACAGCCACAGCCACAGCGCAAACCCCAACGGCTACACCCCCGATTCCCGCCGCCGTGCTCAGCGCATGGATTCCAATAGCCACGTGCATTTCGATCATACCGCTGTGGAGCGCGATCCGAGCCAGCGGCGCTCGCCTCATATTCCGCGGTACTTCTCATGACCATGCATGCATGCATCATCCTCTCCTATGCAAAGAGTGGTGAGTAGTTTGCGAGTCCTGTTTGGTGTGGCAAGGGTGGTTGCTGATTTGTTCTCGGGGGGGGTTGAGTTGTTGATAGTGTGGGTTGAGACGCACATTATTTACTACTTGACACATACCTGGAAGTTCGGATCATGCCCACGTCAAGCTGAGCCCATGCATGACTAGTACCCGACTTATCGAGCTTGGTTCTTCATGCAGCAAGGGTCTCTGGCGTTGGAGTTTGGAAGCTACTACCGTTCTGCATCACATGCACAAATGTACTGTACAGTGTGTACTTATTATGTTTGATTCTTTTTCTTTAGTGGTGGATAGTGAGCAGGAGTCGAGACGTGGGTCCGGAGGTTCGACAACACAAGCATAGCATATCATAGCCAAGAGCGTTCGTGTTTCATTGCTTGCGGTGCTATGCATGAATGGATGGATGGATTTGAGGTATTGGGGGGCTTTTGTAGGATTTGCCAGGCAGGATCTAGGATCTGGGTGTTTGGGGTTCGATTTCGGTTTCTTTGATCGATGTACAGTAACAATTCCTGTTCGATCGGGTTGATTAGCTCTGGTGTTGTTTTAGTGCCTCGACCATAGGAGGAGCTTTGTCCAGGAGGAGTGACTTGAATAGTGCACAGTATCTCGGACGATATTAGTCCACCCCGTTCCAACCGGTGAGAGAAAAAAAACAACCAGGTGCAACGACCATTCCACACCAGGTCAACCACGCACTGCGAACTATGAAGCGAATGACCAGGCCCTATCCCTTATCCACGAGCATAAACAGAGCAAGCAAGCGAATGCATTGTGGGGTGGAGTTTGCTCGGAGGGAAGAAGTATACGAGGGCAGGACTTTCCGCGACAAAGACCGGAGTTGAGCAATAGGCAGTGATAGAGAACAAAAGTCAGCCTGTCTTGGATGTACTGCGTATGTAGCCAACATCTCCCTTCCACAACCCCATTCACAACTCAGATACACCCGCAGTAAAGGGTAGGGCAGTCTGCGCGAACAGAAACAAGAAAATATCATACAAAGGACAAGCTGAAATATCCACGAGGTATGTCACCTTCACGAACCCGATAATCATCGGGTTGTATCACCGTAATAACTTTGTACACGATGATCTCGTCCCATAAGCTCCGACGAGGAATCTTACTGACTCCCTCCAGATCAAGCTTTCCAGGATCACGGAGCATAGCCTTTACTAGCGACAAAGCCTTGCAGCTATAATTATAGCTACATCACCCTTACTAGTACGATATCTGAAACAAAGAACCCATGTGCTTCTCTTTGAATCCTTCGAAAAAGGATCCCCCACACTACCCCGGCTGACTCGGACTCAGTCCTCAGGCAGTCCACTGGGCTTTCTTCGGTGGTGCAACCACGGTGAGTGGTACGATATGGGAGTAAAGTTGTTTTGCCGCCCCAGTCGCGGTGAATCATAGGTGAGTGAAATGACATCCAACGTCAGTGCATCATCACGTCTTGGTCGCCAGGCTTATCAACGAATAAGGGCTGCTCTTTGCTTATGGTGGCTGAGATCCATGGGATAAGGGGGTGAGAGTGGTGCTGGTGGCAAGGCTTTGCTGCTACTCGAGTAGAAGGTCGGGACGCAGCTGGCGAAGTATAGATTCCACAACTAGGAGAATTCACTTGGTATCCTCAGAGTGGATGCCTTGGTGCAGGTACAGTAAGTACAGTCACAAATGCCGTTCTTGCAAAATCCGGGCATAAGACATGCGTAGCAGCAGTAACTATTCGTGAAGACCACGAAAACTCCATGGTTTGCGATCTCTCCGGTAGAAGCTCTCTCTCTCGTCACAAACCAGACCAAAACCCACCAGATTAACCACCAGAGGAACAGCTGATAGTCTAGCCCTGCCAAAAGCCAAGGTACAGTCCAACAACATCGCACCATAGAGTCGGGCGTTGCTGGTCTTCAACGCTCACACAGCTGGCTGCTTCAGCAGCACGACACCACAGTCACCATCTCATCCAGTCGGTGTATCAATGCAAATGCTAGTGCTATGCATGTACTGTAGTAGTCCGCAGGCCACAACACTCTTCACATTGAAGGCGAGATCGTACACATCACCGGATTACCTCGCAGAGCAGGGCGATCAATTCACCAGCTACCCAGTGCACTCCAAGCCCCATCGTAGCTTTTCATGATCGAGACCAGACAGAAACAGGTCAAGGGTTGACACTGCCTCGTCCTCCCCCTCTCGACCGTTGAAAGAGCATCTTCTGTCTCAGACTGATCCAACCGTTGCCGCCTCATCCTGAAAACCGGCCTTGTCGTCTTCCCCTTTCCAAGGCAAAGCGGATTCCATCACCGCTCTGCATACGATCTCTGCAAGGAGCCCGTTGACCGGTTGAGGACACCGCATGATATGAACACAGACACACAGACATAGACCGAGGAATACGGATGGAGACATGAACCATGCATTGCTTGTTACAAACCAAGAGAGTGGGAGTGGGAGTGAGTAAGAGGAAGAAGGGGAAAAGGAATCAAAGCAGAACCAAACATCATTGAATCTTTTCCGAAACACGCAGTCGATCACTGAGACAGTATGAGAGTCACTTTCTACTTTCATAACCCATACCCCTTTCAAGAAAAGATTGGAAGATCATATTCTGGGAAATGGCAGATCAGCCCGGCTCATGCTACCGGAGATCCCCCCTTTCAAACTTGGCGTAGGACTTGACGCAACTCGATGATGCATAGAACCATACCTAATCTCTCCTTTCCCAAGCTGGGTATCCAGATTTATTGCTTCTGCCCCGTATCTGCCCGTCATTTCTCTCTCTCCCTCTCTCTTTTCTGTCACTCTCATTCTCTCACCCCCCTTCAACGGTTGCACAACAACGCATCCAGCGGCTACATGCAGATCACCTCGGAAAGAGCCACGAATCGGGGATTATAAGGGCAGAAGTCAACGAAGGCAAAATCCTCGCCCCTATAGTAGTAGTAGTAGTGAGCGAGAGGAGGCTGCTTGTCAAGACACCAGGGTAACTGGGTCTCTCCCTGCATCGTCCGTTGGGAGCAGCCGTGGGCGACACTCACACATCTACACCTGGGATTCTGTAACCCTGAGCCACCACATCTAACCCCGGAAAATACCCAACGTCCCCGACCACGCAAGAATGGCCTGCTCGCCCCTCTGGGGTTCACATAGGCTAGCCGATAAACGACATTCCTCTCGGGGACATGCGACACCATTCCCATCCGGCGCCTCTTTCTACTCGTCTTTTGACGGGTGCTGGGATAGCCATGGTGTAACAGAGAGGTCGCATGGCCTTCTCGGGTATGATGATGCTCGTGTCCAAGACGGCCTGATTTCGGCAATCTCCATGATGAAGAGTGGGATTCTGGCGGCCCACTACATATGCAAGCACCGCACCGGCAATACTGGGAGGGGGGTCTGAGCCCTCCCCCCTTCTTCCTCCCATCGCTGTCGTCGATCCGGGCCAGGCTGCTGGAGAGCAAGTCTCCAGGAAGGATAGGCTGTCCTTTCAGGCACAATCACGAAAAGGGCCAAGACACTGCAGAGCAATTGAAACCACACCCCCTCTTCTTCCTAGACCGACTACAGGCTGTGCCGGTGTCATCTCAACGGTTTCACAACTTATCCCCAATGGGAAACCAAGCGATACCCTTCATCCGCTTCGGGGGTTGGCCCTCGGGCAACAATCACGAGATAACAGCACGACCGGGACTGGGCACGAGTCGATCTCGAACAGCACATCCAGGGAGATGAATTTATAGAAACAGAAAGTGGTGCTGTCTTGTCCGTTTCTCTTTGGGCCTTTGCTCCCTCGTCCTTGTTGGCAGCTGGTGCATCGAATGGTCCACGTTGGTATCACCGTGGTCCCTGTAACAGGAAGAGACAGTTAGTGACGAAGGTATGGCATGGGAGGCAACAGATTAAGATAAAGACCAAGGAACAGAACTCCCTGACCTCTATTCAAGAATCGCTCTCGAGCCCTTTTCTAATCGATCCTTATTCTGTGCTCTCTTGGAACCGCAAAAAAAATAAGCTCCTCTCGCACAAGTCTCTGACTGCCATACTCTCCCCTACTTCAACCGGCAATACAACCAAAACTGACTTCCACTTCTGACAGTCAAAGCGCCTCATCTGGCGAAGCTCTATTTACTTCATTGGCTTCTTTGTGCCCTTTGGCCCCTTCCACTACTTGACCATTCGTGATACTCTCTCTCCATCTCTCTCCCTCCCGTTGTCCCTCTTTGTGTCAGTTTCTCTCTTTCTCCTTCTTGGATCGCAAGTCGGCCCGCTATGCCGCCCAAGGGCATTTACCAAACTGCTCTCCCCGAGGGATGCGGGCTCAAGTATGACGAATCCGACATGGCGCTCTTCCACGCCAAACTGTCATATCATTCCACTATCGAAGCGCGCATGGAATCGAAAGACTCCAATTTAGTATCGATATCGGATGCCCAAGGGCGTATCCTCAAGCGCTGGGAGATGTTGAAGCAGGTGGAAAAGGAGATGGCAGACAAGGGCAAATGCCTGTCGCCGGCGGAACGAAAGCAGCTGGCACAATACGAGTGGCGATACAAGCGATTGGAGGAGGTGGCGACCAAGAGCACCAGCTGAGGTAGAAAAGGGAAAAAAGAAAGACAAATGACAATCACCCATAGCATAAGATTGCGCATCGGAGATGGGGAGAAAGATAGTATCACTGGCGTTTAGTTTAGATGTGGATTCAAGCACCGCACTGGCTGACAGAGTCATCGCAAACGCAGATTGCGAGTGGTTGGTGTCTGAAAGTGGTCTTCAAATCTGCCATCCTTCTTGCTTTCGTTTTCGTTTTTTTGTTTTCGTTTCGGGTGATTCTGGTCTGTTCCTTGTTATGAGCTTCTCCACTGCTTCTGTCCGTATGATCCGAACGCATGTCTAATCATACTTTCATCACTCGCTGCTCCATGGTTGATAATAGCTCCTCCATGCTGCTCAATGGGCCCATAGTGTCCTGTGTTTCCGTGCTGGCCTCACCTTGATAGAACCTACACTCGTAACCAAGTCACGACAAAGAAGATAGAAAAAAAAAGAAGAAAAAGAAAAAAGAAAACTCCCCGCGACGTCACTTATGTAGTGAGAGCCCTCCGGCAGAGAGAGCACTGCATTTGCACTGCAACTGTAACCAAAAAGGCGGAGCCACCCTCCCTCCCCACCTCATTGTAGATCCAGTTTTGTACAGTACTCCTTAGGAAGTGGTCGAGTCACTCAAACAATTCTAATTTTTTGTTTAATTTTTTCCAAACAGTGGCTGTGTTTCCTTCCTTCTGGTGTCCTACATTGGACACGCGACATGCCATCTTGGGTTAGACGGTCATTGCCATCAACTAGAATCCAGGTAGTAGGTAGTTAGTGCGAGGTCTTGTGTGTGTGCACATGTGCGTGTGTGTGCGCAAGTGCTTGGACACGTAGTAAACTTTTCGCATCTCGAATCAAATTACCCCATACCACATATCGCCCACCTCCTCAGGAGGGGGGTTTCTCCGAGAAGTTGTGGGTGGGAGTGGTTTAGGACCCGGAAGCAGCAGTGCGGGTGAGGAAATGAAATGATGAGGGTTGTTGAGGGGGGAAACGAACGCAACGGCAAGATTCCATGACCAGATTGTTTTCTCGCCGAGGGGATCCGTGGCTGTGAATGTGTTCGTGTGAATGTCGTTTCCCCTTTTCTTTTTTTCTCTCTCTCTCTTGGAGGAGAGGGCCTCTCGGAAAGATGCGAACGTCGGAGAACTCCGAACGGGTTCAATGGGCGGGCCCGGTTGTTCAGCGTGTTACTGTATAGCGAGGGGATGCGGATACATTTGGGACCCTGTCCTCATAGACTCATAACTGCATCTGTTAGCAATCAACAATTGAGCAGACAATCAAGTAGAGGTAAAAACTCACTCACGTATCTCGAACAGAAATCAAGCCAAAGTGAGAACACACCGAACAGAGGGGGAAAAGATAAAAAGGAAAGGAAAAGGCGGAGAACGATGAAGCGATAAGATCGAGTAATGCGGGCACATCGGCGGGGAAACGAAGTCTCTCTTATCGCCCGCCGTATCGGCCATCTGCCCCTCCTGACGTCTTTTCTATAAAAGCCTCAAACAATCCCATTTGACATTTTTCCTATCTTCACAAAAATTCCTCTTCAATCTCGCTCCTTCCCTTCCTTTTTCTCTATTCTATCGAAAATTCAAAACCCATCCACCTCCCAAACAGACGACACCATGTCCACCCAAGAATCCCCTTCCTACATCCCCGCCTCCGAAATCGACACCACGTTCGCCCACACCACCAACCTCGCCTCCTCAGCCCTGAACACGCGCATCCTCGCCTGCAGCAACGAGTACTTCGCCGCGGCTTCCAACCTCCTCACGCCGACCCCACCCATCAACCGGCCGGGCGTCTTCATCCACACCGGCGCCTGGTACGACGGATGGGAGACGCGACGCCACAACCCAGACCCCTACGACTGGGTGGTGATCAAGCTGGGCACGGCGCGCGCCGCCATCCAGGGCGTTGAGATCGACACGGGCTTCTTTGTGGGCAACTACGGCGAGAAGGCCGAGCTGCAGGCCACCTGCACCGATGCCGAGGACGCCGTCGTCGCCGACCCCAGCTACGATGGGTGGACGACCATCCTGCCGCCGCAACCGTGCGGGCCGGCGCAGCGCCGCGCCTGGAAGTTGCCTGACTATGACCCCGCCAACCCGGTAGCGTACACCCATGTGCGGTTGCTCATGTACCCGGATGGGGGGTTCGGAAGGTTGAGGTTGTATGGACATGCGATTCCGTCTGCGAAGCCGGGGGTTGTTGCGGGAGCGGGCGGTGAGTCACAAGCTGACGAGGAGTTGTCGTCGGCCTTGTGCGGTGGGTTGGCGTTGGCCGCGTCGGATCAGCATTATACTCCGTGTTCGAATCTGCTGCTGCCCGGTCGCGGGAAGGACATGGGCGATGGGTGGGAGACGGCGCGGTCGCGCGCCCCGGGCTATGTGGACTGGGCGATTGTGAAGCTGGGGCTGCCTGGGTCCGTGTCTAGAGTGGTCGTCGATACGAAGGATTTTCGTGGCAATTTTCCCCGTGCCGTGCGCGTGCATGGCTTGGTGCAGGGAGAGGGAGAGGACAATGCCTCCTCGCAAATCGTGCCCGCACATGACCATCCCGGTTGGGTCGAGATTGTCAAGGGCGATCGCCGCTGTCAGGCGGATACCGAGCATGTCTTCCAGGGCGAGGAGCTGGCCGCGGGCGCGGATGAGCGGGTCTTCACCCATGTCAAGTTGACGCTCGTGCCGGACGGTGGAGTGAAGCGATTCCGCATCTTTGGCAAAAGGGCCTGAAGACTCAAAAGGATAAATTGTGACGGGCTTGCTGCGGCTGTTTAGTGTATATATATAATCTCTGCGTGGTATCTGCTGCAGATCACGAGAAATATGAAATATGACCTTTCCACGTACTGTTCCAGATTTATCCCCGATGCAGATGGTGCGTTAGGTACCATCCGTCTTGTTATATTCGTCTATGGTTAGCGCACGGAAGAACTAAGCGGCAAGATTAAGCGGAAAGCCCGTCGGAATAATCATCGTTATAGCTTGCTAGCGTCAGACTAGGTAGGGTATATCACTATAGAATTTAAATAATCTACTTCATCGAGAGGAATGCCAGCCCATTAATCAAGCAATCAATCAATCGTCCGCAAGGAAAGACGCCGCAGCGGGTTGTAAACACACGCTCCATTGATTTGCAAATACAATTCCAGAATGTTAGAATGGTCGTGCTCGTAAAAGCTGGTATCGATATCAATCTCGGGGAATGAAAAAAGCCCCGCGCGTGGGTAAAAAGCTCAATAAGAGGAGGAGGAGGAAGAAAAAGAAGAAGAAGAAAAATCAAGAGGAAGTCCTCAACACTGATCCCATGAAAGAACAACTGACGCCATGAACTAGAGTCCGGAGGTCCAAAGAACAACACAATAAGCATGAAACCCCTACCCCGTGAATGCTGAAAGGTATCAATTCGAATTGACAAGCCGAACGCAAATAAATGCCATGGAGGAACGACGTCGCAGCCGTGGTGAGTGGGACGTAGAAAGGCAATATCAACCAAGACTCGAAATATCATCCGGGGCGCCGTTCCGTCCGATAGTTCGTTGCCGGTCCCAAACAAAAAAAAAGAGCAAAGGAAAAGAAAGATATTATAAACCCCCTTGGCACATGGCGGATGACTCGGGTTGAAACATGTAACATACATCATGACACTTCCGACTGGTTTAGCTGGAGGTGCTGCTGGAGACTGAGAATGTGCAGAGATTCTCACGAGACAAACGAGGAGGTGCCGACGTTCGATCGCGGATCATTCGCGTAAACGCAAGCATCTACTCTGAACGGATTTTCTCCGCGTTCTCGGACTTGAGGCGGTCCCGGAGAAGAAGCAAAGGTCGATTTGGGTCAAGGAGTCCCATCATCATCTTGCCGAGTTCATTGTGTCTGATGGGTTTGGTGACATAGTCATTGAAACCAGCACGAGCGGCATCCTCGATCTGGTCTGTCATTGCATTCGCGGAAAGAGCCATGATCGGGATTTGTGGGTAGTGGTTTTTGGATTCCCAAGCACGGATGTCACGACACGTCTCGTAGCCGTTCTTGATGGGCATTTGAATGTCGCACTGCGGGTCGTGTCAGCGTCCAGTTGACTGAGTCGCCTTAATGACACTAGCTTGAACTTACAATAATTAGGGAGTAGTATCCCGGTTCCTTGGAAAACACCATCTCCGTGCACTCTTGGCCATTGGTTGCTGTCTCCGCCATGACCTTGATCTTATCGAGGTATTTCATCATCACCTAACGAAGATTAGCGCACATGGTAGCGCCCAAGCTCCAAATGTGTTTCACTCACCATGCGGTTTGTATCGTCGTCTTCAACAAGCAATACGCGATACCCCTTGTTCCCAATCACTTCTTTCACCATCTTTGACATGGTCTTGAAATTGTTATTGATCTCGCGAGCCATATCTTGGTTTCTGTCCTTGCTCAGGTCGCGTCGGTTGTCAGGATCAAAGATCGAAGAAAAGGCCGACGGCTTCACCGGCTTCGGAACAGTGTATATGCGTTTCCCGCTGGATGCCAATTCCTTGATTCTAGCATTGATTTGTCGCTTTTGATACAAATCCGAGATAATGACCAGACTTGGTGTAGTCTCTGGCTCACACTCTGAGACGTAATGCATCATATCCAAAACGTCATCCACGTTGGGCAGGTTCAGGACCAGATGAGTCAGCTTCGTGACATCGCTAACAGAGTCCCTCCAGTCTTCCACATCGGGTGTGGAAGTGATAGAGAAAGGTATCTCCAGAGGGACCACCTGCTCGATATGTTGCTTGATAGCTTGACGAGTATTGTCCAAGGGACAAAGAATAAGAATTGAATAAGAGCTGGGAAGAGGCTGCACGTCCGATCCGGTGTACTCTGTGAGTTTGGTCGAAGCGAATGACTCCTGCGAAGGCGAGGAGGATTGTGCCGTTGGCTGCGAAATCTCCCCGTTCGAGAAGGCAGATTTGGAGTTGTCAAGCCTAGCCAACGGATCCACAGTATAAGGGTCTGGGGTCGGAAGGGCAGAAGAGATAGAAGACCTCTCAGAGAAGTTCATTGAAGGAAAGCGTACAGGGGGCTCGCCCGCCATGGATTGAGCGACTGAGTTTTCAAGAGTCGAAGAGAAATCAGCTGCATCAGGACCTCTGCTATCCATGGAGTCCTTTCTGAACAGCATCTTTTGCAGTGGGCCAGGCTTAAGATGCTCAAGGAACACATCAGAAGTGCTAGATGATTGGCGAACCAGTCGTGGCTCGTCAGAGGTTGGCGGCGGCGGCGCGTCGACTTTGACATAGAAGGAAAACTTGGCCCCTTGTCCTTCCTTACTGGTGGGCGTCAACTTGCCACCATGCATTTCAACAAGCTGTTTGGACAAGAATAGTCCCAGCCCGCTACCCGCATGCTGCTGGGAGCCGTTCTGTCCCAGTTGACTAAATCGCTGCATCAATCGCTCTGCATCTCTGACGCTGAAGCCTTTACCAGTATCCACAACGTCAAAGTTCAATAACAATTCCGTGGACTTGGACGAGGCCGGGATTCCATCATAGATGGAGCAGCATATATGGATCTCACCCTGAGCTGTGAACTTGACTGCGTTGCCAACGAGATTGATGAGGACCTGTCGTATACGGAACCTGTCTCCTATGACCATTTGCGGAACATTTGCATCCATCAAGTAGTTGATTTCAAGGCCCTTATCGATCGCTCTCGATGAGACGGTATCAATGACATCCTCAATCACAGAGCGTACATGGAACCATGAGTTCACCATTGTCATCTTCCCGGCTTCCACCCTGGACACATCTAGGATATTATCGACCAGCTCTCGCAGGTTGGTTGAGCTATTCTGAATGGTGTCAAGCATACGTCTCTGATCGGTATCAAGCTGGGTGTCGAGAATGAATGGAATGGTGCCTAAAATTCCGTTCAGCGGAGTCCGGATTTCGTGAGACATGTTGCTGAAGAACTTCGTCTTTGATTCCATTTGATTATTGAGTTGTTGCATGGCTTTGTTGAGTTCGCGTTCGAGATTCTTGCGGTCATTGATATCCGTGCATGTGCCGTACCATGAAGCTTCTCCTTCTCCGGTTCCAAAGCTGCTCGTCTCGACACAGACCAGGCGAACAAGATGCCACCTGAAATCACCTCCTCTAGAGCGTAGTCTTATTTCTGTAGAGTAGAAGACACGACCATTCTCATCTCTTTGCACGGAAGCGACCCCGCGCCTCACGAGTTCTTCGAGTGCGGGGGTAACGCCTTGACCAAATTGGTTATCTTGTGCCACCGCCTGGCGCAAAGCTTCCACTGCACTCTCCTCAGATCCTGTGGTGGACTCAATCCTTTGTGGCTCGGCAAGGTAGAGAGAAAGAAGGCCACATTTTTCGAGATCATCGGTGTGGACGTGCTTGGCAAAGCCAAAGTTCAGCGCTTCCTCAAGCTTCTGGCCCGTATACAGATGCCATTGCTCGTTGACGAAAATGAGGCCCCTATATTCGGTTGCCTCAAAGACAATCTGAGGGATGGAATTAGAGAACGCCCGATACTTGGCGTCAGTCGCGAATTTCTCTCTCTCCTGGGCAGCTTTCAACTCAGCAGTATGTTGCTCGTGTATGTCGAGGAACGATCCAATCCAGTAAAGCACCTCCCCGGTGGAAGACAGTAAGGGGTTGGCGCGGAAAATGAACCAACGATATGCCGACTCGTCATTGAAGCGTTTAACCCGCACTCGTTCCGTAAATTGTGACCCTGTACGTAGTGCGTTTGCCCATTCCTGTGACATGTGCTCTCTTTCGCTGCTATGAATATTCTGCCAAACATCTCGCAATTTCTGCTCTTGAGGCTGACTCCGCCTGTAGGCATCGAATTTGGAGTTGGTCCAAATCACTTCTCCACTCTGAGGTCTCGCGAGGAAGAGATGTAGAGGCACCGAGTTGAGCATGAGCTGCGCCACAGTATCGGAGAACGGTCGGGGCAGGTCGCGTTGCAAATGGGCGTAGAATGAGTTCGTTGAGGGGTGGCGGGAGGCAGTCTGCGTCGGCGATACAACTTGCGACCCCTTCGTATCTTGCAAAGGAGATACGACCCCTGGACTTTGAGCTTGCGGAGCGGCCTCTTCGTCACAAGACTTGTTCACCAGTCTCCCAGGTGATGTGGGAGTCGAGGATGCCATGTTTTGTCTCATCTTGGTCAATCGGTTGCGATGCTGACTGATCGCATCGCGAAAACTCTTCGACTGATGAACGTTAAAGTAGCCATCTGGGTTATCGGCGCCCAGCTTAGGCACCGCCCCCGGCGATTCACAAAAGTTGCTATCCCCGGAGGCGATAATACCAAGATCCACCCCGGGCGTACCAAGATTGGATAGCGAAGGGCTGAGCTTTGTTGAAGTCGACCTATCCTCTGGGCTGGAAATACTCGCTCGCGCTGACAATGATCCATCGTCCGCGATTGTATAACTCACATGGCCACTGAGACCCGCTACCAGTTCAAGCTCACTGCTCTCATCAGAGAAAGTGCCACCGAGCCCAAGGAGCTGGCCATAGCGGGGAGGCTCAAGCCGAGAGGTGACTTGACGCTCAAGCTGGCTGTAGTGCTGGGCGAGGCAGAATGAAGTGGTGAGGTGGGGCATGAGATATGACAAGGATCTTCGTAAATTTGTGGGGTAAGGAATGACGGGAGACAATATTGAGATCACAGCGACCGGGAACCGCAAGGTGGATGGCGAAGGGTCCTTGGCGCGACCGACGTGCAGCAGCGGAATGTGAACGACCGACTTGGCCAGGTCAACACCAATGGCCTCCAGTGGACCCAAGTTGGAATAATCGTGAGGGGGAGGGTTCTTGGCGAATGCACTCTCGTCGACGGCGTGATTGACGAAAAATGGATTTTGCTCCGCATGGGAGCGGGGTGCGGGCGACGGCGCTGGGGATTGAGACCAAGGAGACGGTGGCACCTGTTCATACTCATCGAACAATTCCATGGACGGGGTTACCCGAGACTTGAATAGACCGGGGTTGGACACTGCTCGCGCGCGAGCGGTGGACGACTGTTTGAATGCGGGTTCAACAGTTGGGGTGGCCTGAGGCTTATCTTCCCGGGTCTCCAGAGACTCTCCTTGACTTGGCTGATGAGCGAGTCCCTCTGAATATTCTCTTGTGAGTACAACAGGATCGGTGCGCCCGAATAGCTTCACTACTCCGGTCCTCTTGATGAGCGGGTCGGACTCGACTTCAAGCGGTCGGGGGACGGGGAAAACGGCTTGGCGAGGATTCGACAAGCCGAATGACGGGCCCGGGACGTTCGTCGGAGTCTCAGTCTCAGTATCTACTTTCTTGTCCTCCGTCTGTGGTGGGCCACTGATGCCTTCGCCTCGTTCCTTCCCAAAGCCTGCGAAAGAGTGCCGCGACAACAGTGACGGTCGCTTCGGTGAATGCGTAGGCCTCGATCCTTTTAGAAGAGCTTCTGCGACCAAGCCCTTCTTCTTCGATGTTCCTTCATTTGAGTCTTTGGACGCGTCACTGGCGCTCAAGGTGGGTTCCACGGGCAATTGTTCGGCTCGCAGATCTTCTGCATCTGTAGGTACGGCGTCGGGATCAAAGATTGCTTTTTGGCCCCACGGAACATTCTCCAGATCGGTTGCATCGCCCGGTACGGCCAGTGAGGCTCTCTCCGCTCCGTAGTGTGTCCGCAGAATTTGGACCACGTTGGCCCACCACGCATCTAGCCCGGGATCTGAGTTCAGTTGCAGCGTAAGTTCGTACAGGTTGGGACTGGGGTAGGCGGGATCCTCGGGCGCAGGCTTGTAATGAGGCGGTAAGAAAACGCCCGGGACATTCGCCGCGGCGAAGTGCTGGTCGTCCGGGTTGTCGGAGGATGCGATTCGGGCCTTCATTTTGTCTGCCGGCAGAGTCAACTTGAAGCCGTTGTGATTGAACGCGGAGTCTCGTGCTGATCTCGGCGGATACTGCGACTCCATTCTCGGGAAAGGGTAGGACGGAGTTGGTCCGGGGAGGTGGTCGGGAGAGGGGTTGGAATCCATGGCTCTAATTGTGCCACCTGAGCCCGTGGAGTCGGAGTATGCAGCAGAAGGCAATGCTCCCGCGGTGGATAGGGTTTTCGCAAATGACACATTGAGGGGCCGCTTTCTGGTGGTCGACTCCGTTGTACTCGAAGGTGCGGCGGGATCGGGTGGCGATGCAGAAGTCGTCTCTCGCGCGGCCGAGGATTGGGTGTGGGACTGTTGCATCTGCTGGTAGACCAGTAGTTCTTCCATCTGCCTCCGAAGTTCCTTGAGGGTCTGCAGACTGCGCCCTTGATCCTCCTGAGTTCCTTTTCCCGCTTCAGGGCTTTCTTTTCTCGGAGGCGGAGGCGACGGAATGTGGCATACGGTCGCAGCCTGTTCGTGCGATATAGAAGAAGAATGAGAGTTAGCATTCCATGTACTTTGCTCCAACGTCGCATTGCCATCAACTGCATATTGAACATCATGGACAGAAATAGAATTGGTGGACTGCAAGGAGGGTCGACAATGGGATTGGGGCGCGGCGACAGGCGAAGGAGCCTCGGCCGGCGATGGAAGCGGAGGTGTCTTCATGCTGTTAACTTCGCCCATCCTATTTCTCCCTCCACCGCCGGTCACAAATCAATTCTCCTGGGCGAATCCAACTCCACAGGAGCCAACTGAGACACTCATCTCTCGGACAAAACGGTCCGCAATCGAATTTAGAGGGGAAAGGAGGAAGATTCTTGGGGCTGGAAGGAAAAATATTGCACGAGACTCGGGAAAATCGACGAGCGATTGGAAGAATAATTCGAACGGTCGGAAAGACAACAGAAAAGTACGGACGGCTATTGGAGCGGAATAGTGTATATAGCGCACGCGGTGAAAACCCCGACGAGCGAGCGAAAAGAAAAGGGGTGGTGTGGATTGGCTCGAAATTCAAGGCAGTCGAAGGGGTTGGTTTTTTTGGGAGGGGAGGGGGGGCCAGAGGGGAGGGGGGGAAGTGGTGAGTGGGCGCTTGATTTTGCGACCAGAAGAAAACGTCCGAGATGGTTTTCCTGGAGCCGAGATATGGGGGGGGGGGGGAGTAAACGAGAAAGAAAGGGAATATACAAGAAAGGAAAAAAAAGAAAAGGGAAAATAAGAGACACGAAGTGCAAGAAGAAGTGGGAAATGGCAGACGAACGATTTTTTTTCCCCGAAAATGGGCCGTTGGAAGAGAGAAGGGTGACTAAAGCGGTGTATATCGGAGGTGATTATGGGGGAGGGAAAGTGGATGTGGATGGTGGTGGTGGTGGTGGGTGTGGGTGTGGATAGACTTGGATAGGATAGAATGGAATGGGATGGTGAGTTGATAGCAGTTAAGTGATAATAGCAGTACTACTAGTCAGTAGTAGTAGTAGTGGAGTAGTAGTAGTGTTGGGTAAAAGGAGATTGGAAGAAAGGTTCAAGTTTGGATCTGACCTTTCCTAGTAATAATAGTAGTAGTAGTAGTAGTACTGTGTAGGAAGCAGTCGGCAGCAGGAGGTTGTCCTGCTACTGCTATGCTAAATTGCTAGTACAATTAATGATAATAATAATCTGAATGTGTATGGATCCAGCAGCAGATCGCCGATTTGTGCTGGGAAGGTTTCAAGATGTGGAAATGGCCCGTCGTCGCCCGGGGAGAGAGAGGGAGGGAGGGGAGGGGCGGATACTGGAAGGATGTTCCCAGCTATGACGTAGTTGCAAGGCAAAAAAAGCCCTGGACTGGGCTGGGCTGACTGGAGAGACGGAGAGAGGAGAGGGGGGGGAAAGCAGAGAGGAAAAGAGGATGAGGGAAGAAGAGCGAAGGTAAGGGAAGAATGACTGACACTGCGACTAACTGATTATTGTCTGCCCCTGGACTACTCTGAGTAGGGCTTGATGAGCAGTATCATATAGCAGTAGGTAGATGTCCAAGTAAAAAAAGAAAAAGGGTTGATTGTCCCCGTCGCAATATTGAATTGACGAACAATCCAGCAAGATGTGGGAGAGGAAAAGGACAAAACAGTAAAAAGAACAATTGCAGAATTGGTGAGAGAGATCGGGAAGGGAAGTAGAATAGTCCGCTACGGAGAGAAAGAAGAACAGTAGCTAGTAACTAAAAGCAACTGACAAGGAAGAAGAGACAGCTGGGCCAAAACCAAGTCCTGGTACTGTAGTAGTCCGTCTACTGCCTTGCCTAGTCCCGGTAGCGGGCAAAAAGGTCAAGAATCCAAGAATGAAAGGACAAGACCTGGCTAGACGGATGTCTGGTGTTGACCAAGAGGTTCCAGGAGTCCCACTAAGCAATGGATTAGATTCTTAGTGAATGAGGAGTATAGGCTGTAGTTATGTACTTTACAGTGTACATGATACTTAGTATAATAACACGGAGTAACTAAAGAATAATCTAACTGCTGCTGCTGCTGTTCCTGCTGCTCCTGCTAGCGGGCACGAGTCGACGACAACCCCTCTACTAATGATGCCACATCCAAATTAGTCGCAGGAACGACAAATGCTGGTTGACATTGACATTCCTGAAAGCAGACTAGTGTAAGGGCAGCCCCCCGTCCTGAGTTTTGCCTCAGGTCAGCAAAGCTCTTCTTTGGCTCCTGCCGCCACCCTCCTCATCATCATCATCATCATCATCATCATCATGTAGTACAGTATTCCCTATTAATATATTACTCCACGGCTGGATGGCCGACTTTCCGGTAAGCAATTGCTCGGCATTGATGTTCTACAGCCTCGATGAGATTTCAAAAGAATGGTTCCAAACAAATGGGCTCGCCGAATCCGGTGGGGCAAAGCAAGCTCAGCTGCCTCGCTCATGGCTGCATCATCGAACCGCGACAGATGCACACAGGTACTGAGCCACTACTCCGTACGAGGCAAAGATGGAGTACGGTACGTACCCTCCTTGGTCACGAGCCACTCATCTAATTATGCCTAAGGCTGGACCCTCACCTTATTCCCCCTCACGTGAGAACCCTCTCTGCACCTTTCGCGGATACTGAGCTCGTCCCTTCTGCAGAGCAACACAAATGGGATCTTCTGCCGTTTCGATCTGGTGCAATAGAGAAATTAGAACAGAAAAGAAACCAATTCTATCGATCGTTTCCAGACAACTATCAGGGTACAAGTCGCGTGATCGTGAACTGTGTTGCCGCTCGAAGTGAAATGTTCCTGTGTGGCAATCGCCTGGATCCCCTCAACAATGGTTCGTGAGGCACGCGATCTGCGCACTAACCACTAACGGACCATGTGTTCGCTTCACTTCTAGACCTCGAACTTTTAACTCATTTCTTGGTACTCGTTCTCACCGGTGATGACAATCGCATGGTCCCGAACCAGTGAAGCTGTGCTGGCTAGATATTCGGCCATTAGTAGCTGTTTCCAGCCGTGGTCGCAAGATTTTATCATATATCTATCCTTCTTATGACGCGGTAGGCGATGACCCCTCAGAACGACTTCGCCTACGGAGTAAAATCCCAGACTACGTTTGTTCGTGAGCTTTAGACTGCAATCTATGCAGAATAGCTGTTAGGGTCCCCCAAATCCTCAAGAAGGATGTACGCGGCGCAAGTTGCGCAGTGGTAGGTGTTGCTCCTTCGAGATTACACGTCAAAAAGGAACCGAGCAAACCCGGAAGGCTCAGACTGGCGAACAGGGTTCTCGAACTTGTACCCGATTTTATACCCTGACGAGTTACGACACTTGCTTGAGAGATCCTGGAGATTGGAAACGATGACGGCATCAGACCGTCACGGTGCCGCGTGGGTTGGCAGCTTTCCAGGCGATTTTGGTACCATGGATTCGAACCAGGCTAGCATACTCAATCTTATACATCGTACATCGTACATCGTACATTGAGCTTCAGGGAGGTGGACTGAGTGTGATACACCGCCTGCAGTAGAAACGAACCGTCCACGTATCACCAGCACCCGGTTATCTGCACCCTGTCCTGTACTGTTCCTCCCATGCATTGGACCCCTTTCTTGCACCGCTGGTGCTGCAGTACTGGTTTGGGTACGAGGTGTCCGTGCAGGAACCTGACGATCTTGAAGAACAGATGGTATGACGAAGGCCACTTATATCGGGATGGCACGCGTGAGATACCTAGTAGTAGTAATTTAGGCATTGGCACTCCTTCGATCTGAGACAGCATCGATGCGACCAATGGGCGCTAACAATCGGGAAGTCCATGACATTGTGCCGGTGACATCTTCCAATGCTAGTCTAGTGAAACTCAGATTAAGCCTGAGTGACTTTCGTTCAGGGCCAGGACCCGTTGTTCCTCGAATCAAAATTCCGGGGTGATCCCCCCTTTTTGATTGTGATAGTCAGGAGTATGTTCTTTAGCCTTATTCACTAGTACCTTATTAGGACCTTCCATTGCTATGACTTTTCTGTGGTCGCTAAATATGCAGTTTCTAACCTTCCATGTGCCGGAGAATGTGCGATGGATCATCCCCGTACTTTTGGTCAGCTTCTTGGCAGACTACCCTGGATGCATGATATCTGCACCGTGCCACAATCTACTGTACCACAATCTGGCAAGCAGGATTTAAGGGAAGAAAAGGACCAAAGAGAAAGAAGAACAAATTGAAACCCACCCAATTGCACTGGACCTTACTAGACTTGGCAAGGCTGGAGATATGGATAAGTAGGTTTTTTTTAAAAAAAAAAAAAACAGACTCATAGTTAAAATCGGCCGTTTACTGCCATCCATCATCATCCATCACGTTGTTCCCTGAATACCGACGGCTGATCGGCCGCCCACTTTTTTTTTTTTTTTCCTTTTATTTCATTTGTTTTCCTCGTGATGCCCAACGGCAGCTGACTCAGCCTGTCTCGATGAGGAAACTCAATAGCCTCAGGCCGCTCTTCCCCCCTCTCCCCCGAAATCAAAGTTCCCTGCCTCAAACTACTCCATTTTGAAGTCACTGGAGTCCCAAAAGTTGTTCCCTTTGCACAACCGATCCTTGACTCGGTGATAGTATCGGGGGTAAGCTACCCTCCCTCCGACTGCACTTGACGGAGACGAAGAAGACAGACGAACTGCGCATAATCCACCCCCCCCCCCCCGTGCGGTCTCGACTGAAGCCACCGTCGTGGATGACCTTTACCTAATCTAGTCACAGAAGAAGCGGCAGACACACTACTGTCTCTCGCTCGCTCTCTCTTTCTCCTCACTGTCTCTCGTTCGCCCACTCGTCCCTCCCTCTCCCCACCGTCCTTGGCGATTATTGTTTCACCCGTCTCTTCGATTCTTTATGAATGTTCTTACGCACCACTCCGACCACCTCTTCCTCCGAGTCCGAGTGCGTCTACATACGACTGTTGAATACTTCATGGCCGTCAATTGAGGGGTGACCTTCTGACACAAGTGTTTATTGTCGGTTCCGATGGAGGATAGCCATATCTTGGGGGACGACTTGCCGCTCCCCCCGGCGCGGCTCTTTGAGAGATTGGCGCAGTTACCTGGATACACCTGGGATCAGTCCGTTGAGCCGTTCCATTCCACTTACAACCACTGGCATGTTTTCGGCCTTCGCCATGCCGTCGAATCTGATGTCTCGACCCCTGCCGCAACCTCCTCGGGCCCCTCCAGCCTGGCTCGCAATTCCCCGCGCACCGAATCCCGCCCCCCGTTCCGTCATCATTGGAGGAGCAGCCTTAGCGAGTCCAGCAGCGAATTGTCGCTCTCTCGTATCGATCATGAGCCGATCTGGATTCCTGTGGTCGCCCGTGTTTCGTCCCACGTTGTCAGACTCGAGCGCGAATTTCATATGCTACGGTCGATTGTGCAAACCTCGGATCCAGATTGCAACCACACAATACGCCCGATCGATCTGATACGGCTGCCGCCAGACCCCGGTGATTCAGGCACTTTGCTTGTGGCTTTGTTCGAGTCGCCCGGTCCGAACATGTTGCGAGAGCTGGTCGCTTTTGGGCCCGCCTGGTTCGCAGTTGGCGACAGAACCGACAGCAACGAGCCCACCCCCGGAGAGCAGGTTTCTCTTTCGGTGTTTCTGGACTTTGCGATTGGGGCATGTGACTGCTTGGAACTTCTACATTACGGCCTCAAAACCGTTCATGGTGAAATCCGGGGAGATGCCTTTCATTTCAATCGGGAGGCTCGTTTGGTGAAGTTGACCAATACTGGTAATGGAGCTCGTTCATTTGACAACATCCTGAGTGAAGGCTGGTCATCACTCTCGAGGGAATTAGGCGTCAAGAACAAGTTGCAATTCATCGCACCCGAGCAGACGGGACGGATGCCAACGGAGCCGGACAGCCGGACAGATATCTATGCGCTAGGCGTGCTCTTTTGGACTATGCTGGTGGGCAAACCAGCTTTCACTGGCAGCGATCCCGTTGAAGTTGTGCAAAATGTTCTCGGGAAGAAACTGGTTCCCGTTTCGGCGAAGAGAATGGATGTCCCGGATGCCGTATCAGCAGTCATCCAGAAAATGACGCAGAAGGCTCTCAATGATCGCTACAACACGATCTCATCTGTCAAGCGAGATCTGGCGCAGATCTCCCAGCTCCTCGGAGATGGGGATAGCGAGGCCCTGAAGGATTTTCAGATTGCACAGCGGGACGTCTCATCGTTCTTCACTCTGCCATCTCGTATGTTCGGTCGACGCGAGGAATACGAGAAGATCATCGGTGTGGTGGAGAAGGTTCAAAGGCGCCAACAGTCTGCGTATGCCAGAGCTGGTGCACAGGCTTCGACTGGGGTGGGCTCGAACTCATCCGTTTCCGATGGGCGCGTTGACAGTTTCGAGATTGCGTCTGGTTCGAGCGACTCGGGCTCATTCCACCTAGCATCCAAAACTCCTAACGGCGGCCCTCTAGGGCGGATCTCAACGCATGAGTCCTTGCATAGTACAGAGTCTTCCCTTTCGACCCCGAGACCCGGAAACGCCTCTGGCAGGCTCAAGAGTCCGGTCGAGTCACGTGCATCATGGGATATCGCAGACCGGGATGGCTATCCCCCGGGTGGCACAAGCACGCAGAATCATGGGGAGTCAATCACTTCCATGAGTCGACCCAAAGCTGCCAACAAAACACGCCGGATCGGGAAATGCGAGATAATCACCATTAGCGGCGCGGCTGGTATTGGCAAGACCGACCTCTTGAACCGAGTCCAACCCACGATTCGTAAGCTTGGCTATATCGGTATAGCCCGTCTGGACCGAGCTCGGCGAGTTCCCTTCGAACCATTTGCGAAGATCTTGGCGAGCCTTCTCCGCCAAATATTTTCCGAACGTGATGTGACCACCGACTATCACAATAATGTTCGCACAGCGCTGCGACCCATGTGGCCGACATTGCACCGAGTTCTTGAGCTCCCCGAACAGCTCATGTCCTCTGGGAGCAAGGACAAGCAGATCTCGCCTAGGCTGTCGGCAGCGCAGCACATATTCAAGGATATTTCGACCAAAGGGGAACCGTCCAAACGCGTAGCAATGCCCCATCTTAACGATGGACAAAGCTCGGTGGACTTCTTTTTGTCTAATGCGGCACTGAAGAACATGCGGTTGATGGATACATTTTTGGAAATACTGAAAACTCTATCACAGTACAGGGTGATTTGCGCATGCGTGGATGACCTGCAATATGCTGACGACGAAACCCTGGAATTGATCATGAATATTGTGAAGGCAAAGCTACCTTGTGTGCTGATTCTCACAAGCCGAAAGTCTGAACTCGAGTCAGACGCTATCAAATTACTGTTCGAAGCGGACAATCCTAATGTGACCCGGATTATGCTAAAGCCCCTCGGAGAAGAGGAAATCACGCAGGTCGTAGCGGCTACGATGCATCAAGCCCCCAACCCGACGCTGACGCCACTCGCGGCCGTGATTCAAGAGAAGAGCATGGGCAACCCATTCTTTGTACGCATGATGTTGGAGACCTGCTATAGCAAAAACTGCATCTGGTATTCTTGGAAGAACTCTAGCTGGGAGTTTGACTTGGATCGCATTTTCACCGAATTCGTGGCACCTAGGTATGGCGAGGGTCTGGGACTCGGATTCATTGCTCGGCGTCTTCAAGAGACCCCGACAGCAGCGAGGTCTATAATGGTCTGGGGAGCGTTATTAGGGAGCCCGTTTGCGTTTTCATTGGTCCAAAAGCTTCTTACAAGCGAGTTTCTATTTTCGAGCGACGACGATGAGACTCTTGACTTGACGTGCCCGCAGAATGCAAACCTGATTCGACAGTCAGAGGCCGACATCGTCGTTGGACTGCAGTATCTTGTCCAAGCCAACCTTATCATTCCCGGGAAAACAGATGATGAGTTCAGGTATGTACAACCCCCCTTTGAACCTAATCTTGCCCCTACTTGATCGTTCCATTGACTCGGGACACCCAAGGTTTGTAAATGATCGGTTCTCACAAGCCGCCTTGTCATTGACTGAGGGTCGGAATGTCGAGAAGATGCATTTCATCATATCTCAGGCGATGATGAAATACTACCATGACGGACGCAGTCGCTATGCCCTGGCACGACATGTGGCATTGGCGTCCCGAATCATCAAGTCTCGCGTAGTTGAAAGATTGGAATATCGGAAAATCCTCTGGGAAGCTGCCCAGACAGCAGCCCAGTCAGGCGCTCGCCCAACTGCGCTCTGGTACTTCCGCCATTGCATTGCCTTCCTCCAGGATGATCCTTGGAATGACAATAACACCGACGTTTACTACCATGAGACATTGCGTCTTCATATCGCCACCGCCGAGATGTCATGGTCTCAAGGCCACAACACTGAAGCCCTGGATCTTTTGGACAAAGTATTTGAGCACGGAAAAAGTGCCGTTTGCAAGTCCAGGGCCTGGATCGTAAAGGCAAAGATCTACGCCCAGATGGGTAATCACCTCCGCTCCATGGACTCGCTCCTCACATGCCTCGATGAGTTGGGCGTCCATCTCCGGGAGCCCACCACATATGAACAATGCGATACGGCCTACAAAAGTCTTGGTGAATACCTCGGCAAGATAGATTTGGAGGCAAATGTTCGAAAGCCCATCAGCAAAGACATCAACATGATCACCATCGGAGCAGTGATGGCTGAGGCCATGTCCGTCACGTACTGGGATGATGGTTTAACTTTCTATCGAATGGCAATAGAGATGATGAATCTCCACCTTTTCAAGGGAGGTTTCGTGCAGATCTCAATAGGCTGCTCTCATCTTGCTATGATCTCCTTCAGTCGCTTTCGCGACTTGGATCTTGCTGTCAAACTTAGCGATCATGCACTGAGTCTCCTTGAGCGGTGCCCGGAGCCATGGACTCAAGGCCGGGGCTTGATCGTTCATAATCTCTATGTGGCTCATCTGCGAGTGCCATTGTCATCCACCCTCCCCGTTCTTGAAACCTCGGTAGAGACCTCTTTTTCGATGGGCGACCCCTACATCACGTTGATCAGTCTCTCTTCGATGGCGATGACGCGGCTTTTCCTGGGCCACGATATGGCCCAGGTAGAGGCTTTCTGTAATGAAAGCCCAGAGGATATACCTGACTGGGTAAATGATACACGTGGGGGTGCCACTCTTCTGGCAGTACGGTAAGTCCCTTCATCCGACCATGTCCCAAACACACGGGTTGAGTAAGCGCAATCTCTGACTCTCGTGATCTTCTAGACAAGTAGCACGCGCGCTGCAAGGGAAAACCTCCTGTCGATTTGCTGACACTGTCATGTCCGACGAACATCATCACACAAACGAATACATAGCCTTCCTTGACAATAACGCCAGCAATGCCGATCGTCCGCGGGACATCTACTGGGGCCTAGCCATGATTCCATTGTTCGTATACGGCCACCATACCAGAGCAATAGAGGTTGGCATGCAGATGATGGATACAATGCCCCGGTTGTGGTCTGCTCGTGTGTCTTATGTCGTCTACTTTTATCTTGCGCTCTCCCTCCTAACACTCCATAACGATTACCCTGCCCGCGGGTATCTCGATGGAGGCTTGAAGACGGTTTTGGAGTACAAAGCAGAGGTTGATTTCGCTCGGAGTGCTTGTGATGCAAATTATGGCATGTGGTCTCTGATCCTTGAAGCCCTGATTTGCGAAGTCCGCAACGACCACACTTCAGCTATTCAAGCATTTGAGGCGGCCATTGATCACTGCCAGATCCATGGGTGGCCATTGGAGGAAGCCCTTGCGTTGGAGCTGCACGGTGAATTTCTGATTCGCCGTGGTGCGAAGAGAGCGGCACGTTCAGTGATGCAAGATGCGATCGCCGCCTGGGCCGCAGTCAGTGCAGTGGGAAAAGCAGCACAATTGACTGAGAAGCACGAATGGCTTCTGAAAACCGCAACCTCGTCGAGGAATGTTGACGCTGGCTGTCAGACCGTTGACTCACTCCTTGGGATCAACCGCAATACTGGGCAGGAACACATGGGTGTGAATCCGAACATGGAAGAAGATGACCGCAAACAGCGCTGGTTAGAACAGAATGGTGTCACTGCTGGCGAGCGTTCTTTGGACATCTCGGGCGTTGGCCTCGGTAAGTTAAAAGCTCTTGTTTTTGACCTTGCATGTCCATACGCCGAATTTCTTTTTAATCTGACAATCAGTAGATATCATTGATCTCTCAAGTATTCTCGAGTCAAGTCAAGTGATGTCTTCCGAGCTTCAGATCGATAAGCTCTTGACTAAAATGATTGAAATCGTTCTGGAATCATGCAACGGTTCGGATTCCGCTCTTATTGCCACAAACTTCGATAACAATTTCACCGTGGCGGCAACCGGCGACATGGAGAAGGGACAAAAGTCTTATGTTGACGGTCTTCCATTCTCGGAGATTGAGGATAAGATGGCTCACCAGATCTCCCACTACGTTATGCGTACTCGGGAGGAGGTCCTCGTTCACAACGTTCTCGAGGATGAGCGATTTTCCAACGTAAGCGAAGCTTATCAGACAAGATATCCTCTCGGGAGGTCGGTCATCGCATTGCCAATCATGCAAGCCGAAAACCTTCTAGGTGTGATTCACATCGAAGGTAAACCCAACTCCTTCACCCAACGGAACGTGGTCGTGCTTCACTTGCTTTGTAACCAGATCGGCATTTCCTTGTCCAACGCGTTACTCTTCCGTGAGGTTCGCAAAGTCAGTGCCACGAATGCATCAATGGTAGAAGCGCAAAAGCGTGCGCTTACCCAGGCTCGAGAGGCGGAGCAGAAGGCTAAGGTGGCAGAAGCCGAGGCGAAGCACAATGTGAAACTGAAGGAAGATGCAGCCAAGGCCAAGTCCATCTTCCTTGCTAATATTTCCCATGACCTACGCACTCCGATGAATGGCGTGATTGGCCTTTCAGAGCTTCTCAAGGGCACTCAACTGAATAAAGAGCAAGATGAATACGTAGAGTCGATCCGAGTGTGTGCTGATACTCTGCTGACGCTCATCAACGATATTCTTGACTTTTCCAAGCTGGAGGCAGGAAAGATGAAGATATCCACCGTGCCTCTCAATATACGCGAGACGATATCGGAGGTAGTCCGTGCGCTTCGCTATACCCACCGCGACCGAGGCTTGGAGACAATCGAGGACTTGGACAAGGTTCCACCAGAACTTGTAGTCCTTGGCGATCCTGTCCGCTTGCATCAGATCTTCATGAACCTGCTGAGCAACAGCTACAAATTCACACCCAAAGGATCGGTGACCGTGCGGGCCCGGGTGTCACGCGAAGGTAAAGGGCGCGTCCGGTTGGAATGCTCAGTGTCGGACACAGGAATCGGCATCTCCGAAGAGCAGAAGTCGCGACTCTTCCGACCTTTCTCTCAGGCCGACAATTCAACAGCGAGATCGTACGGAGGCAGTGGTCTCGGGTTGAGCATCTGCAAGGCCATTATTGAAGACGTCCTTGGAGGTGCGATCTGGCTCGACTCCACGTCCGGCGTCGGGACCACCGTAACCTTCCATCTATCATTCAACAAGGTGAAAGATGGCTCCAGTAAAGGTCTTCGCTCGAAGCTCAAGGCAGATGGAGAGAAGGCTTCTCCCAAACCCACGGCTCGTGATTTGAGTATGGTCCCCCGTGATCAAATCCGGGTGTGCATTGCCGAAGACAACCCAATCAATCAGAAGATCGCCGTCAAGTTCGTGACTGGGCTAAATCTTCAGTGCGAAGCCTACAGCGACGGTCGCCAAGCGGTCGAGGCTCTGCGGGCTCGCTCCCGTGAAGGAAACCCTTTCCACGTGGTCCTCATGGACGTGCAGATGCCCACCTTGGATGGGTACAATGCAACGCGCGAAATTCGCAAGGACCCAGATCCGAATGTCAACGAGGCGCTGGTAATCGCAATGACGGCCAGTGCCATCGAGGGCGACCGGGAGAAGTGCCTCGATGCCGGCATGAACAACTACCTTCCCAAGCCTGTCCGATCGACAATCCTGGCGGAGATGCTCGACCAATACCTCGCTCCTGTTCCCACTTATACCCGGACGCGAATGACGAACCGCGATAGAGGGAGTGTGAGTACCGACGCCGGCACGCCGCCACTCCACAGCAACTCCCAAACACCCCAGTCTGAAAGTCCGGTCATCGCACTCACGCCCGAGGAGGAAAAGCCACTTACTGCCAGCGGCAGCAGCAGCAGCAGCAGCAGCAGTAGCAACAGCAACCCCAACAGCAGCCGCAACAGCAGCACCGCCAGCAGTTGAAATGAATAGGGAAAAAATAAATATCATCGAGGGGCAGAGATGTTCTAGGAAGAGAATAGGAAATTCTCGGAAAAAAAACTGTCTCTCCTCCCCCTTTGTCGCTCCCCGCTTTTTTTGTGTGTTTGAGATACCACATCTGTATAAATTGGAGTTTTCTTTTTTGTCTCATTGTTTTTTTTTTGGGGGGGGTGTGGGGGGGGGGGTGTCATTGATCCTCTTTTCAATGGTCAGAGATACTCCTAGTTTATCCAGTGCAGCTATGAACCATTATCGCTTAAGTTTCTTTTCTCTCTCAGCGAATCTGTTTGTTTGTTCTTTCTTATGGAAGCTGCTTTCTGATTTCATTCCAAGTGTCTTTCAGCCTCATGCTTTTTTTTTTTTTCCTTTCCCCACATACTACAAGCCAATGGAGTATATAAATAGCCTGGACGGTCCCTACTTGCTCCCCAAACACCCTTTTTGGTTTCTGTCCCCCTCTTAAGCGTGTGCTTTGGTTCAAACCCCTTTCCTCTTCTTCTTTCTTTGGAAACACCTTCCTGCAATACTCTATGATGGTGGGGCTTTGTTGGCATAAATGTCCTGAAGTTCCAAACAGGTGTGGTAGCTCTGGGCTCACCTTTCAGCCATAACCGGTCCATCTCACACATACGACCCCACACACACACACACATGCACACTATTGATGAATAAATGAAGGACATGATTTATGACTAAGTACTTTTCATCCACCGAGATTCTTGAAATGATATAGTTCTCCAGAGTACATTCAGCCTGTAGCTTGGCTCACATCACATTGCGCCTCCCATTTTGAGGCACTACATGTACCTTCCTCTCCCTCTCCCCCTCTCTCTAACTTGCATGCAGGCTGGAAAGATGACCTTTATCATGGATGCAAGACTCCTGAAGCTCTTTTTACAGTGATAATATATCGAGGGAAATGTCGTATACGCGATAGAACAAGTAGTGAAGCTATGCCTCGACGATCTGCCTGCATCTCTGAGAAACTGTACCGTACCTGAAGACTTACCGTGGGACCATTTTACTCCAACTAACCTCTTAGGTCATGGTCCGCTCATCGGCATGTGGAGGGTGCGGGACCGTAGACGATAAGTGAACGAGTTGCAGGATCAACGCTTTGTCAGAGCTGGATTTGACTTCGTCGTTCGTTTGTGCTTTCGTCTGTCAATGATTCCATCTTCATCGGGATTTCCAATTTAATAAATGTTGGCACAACACTGATTTGTGAGGGCTGAATGGAGCCTAGTTGGTGTCTTGGCTGCTCGAAAGGAAATCGCGAGTAGATGTCATGGAGCAAGAAATGTTTTGTCGGGACCCATCTCGATAGGATGAAAAAAAACCACAAGGCAATCAACTAGTTCAGCAGCCGAATGGCATCAAACCACAACTGAATACCCCAATCGAGTCATCGTTGGAATAAGTACTGGGATGACGTTATTGCTATCGGCCTGATTTGAATCCTGTGCCGCAACTGCTAGATCTGATGCTTAGGTACAAGTCTGTATGTCAGGCACGAGCATGGATGATCGCAGGATGATGGAGCTGCATGCCGAGTTGAAGTTGGTTTAGAACGAGCGCTTATCGTAGGACGGGCCCAGCCCCGACCCGTGATCTTAAATCCACTCCCTGCGATCTGAGGAAAAACTGTCCACAAAGCAAGACAGTGAGGAGAATCCGGTGGGTGATAGGGCTAGATATCTAGCTGTCGGAATTAATAGGTATGGTGGTGGTCTTTTCGATATGGTGTGAGCAAGATGATCGCAGTTAATCGATTCCTCATGTGGCGGTGAGGGAAGCAAACGAGCGCAAGGCGAATGAGTGTAGTCCCTCTTCCCCCCATTTCAACCCCACCTGCGCTGCATCATCCCTCTAAAAAGAAGGACTAGCCATCCGCAGCGTGCGTCCGGCGCCGTTAGCTGACAGGAAAGGAAAGCCTGTCTGCCCCTCCACTCCGGAGTCGTATTTTCGCCCATGGAGAAACTCAGCACGCACCCTCGCCTGCAGCCGATTGTTGGGCACTGCGGGGACTGTCGTCTCACAACCATAGGAAGCCATGACCTAGCATGCATCTGGGAAGTTATTAGCAGGCTAGCCCAGAAGCCTTGGTGCAGCATCGGCGCATGTCGAGCAGCAGTCGGTTGCATTAGCGTAGCGGTACCAGTGTAGACAAGATAGGCTCTTCAAGCCGCTGCTCTCCGTATTCTAAAAGTGAGATAATTCGATCCTGCCTTGTTGGCCATTCTCTCAATTTCTACTCAGGCGATATGACATGCTGCATAGCAGCGCTTGGCGACTTGGGAAAATTTGTGCTGTAATGTAAGAGGGAATGGAAAAAGAATGAAATGAAAAGCGAAAAATAAAGTGAAAAAGGAAGCCCAGAATCCAAATCAAGTCAAGCCAGATGAACGTATTTGATCAAAATATTCCTCATCTCGCGGAGGCATAGACATCACTTCATTGGATCTTTGTGTGACCAATTTTTCCGGTCGGGCTGCTGGACAAGCAGGCAAAAGAGACCCTTCTCTAAGGTGCCAATACTAGAGACCTGATGGTTAGGGCCGCTCAGGCACACTTCTGAGTGACATGAGGATAAGAATACGGCCGCCATTGTCAGGCAACAAGCCGAGAGTTCATGAGGCAGCAAGGCTGTAGACATAATGACGGTGCCCGCATAGGGTATAAAAATGATGGAATGCCACTGGCCATGATGGTTGTCGGTGGATATCACCGTGAAGCCGGCGTCGATCGTGACTGGTTTGTCTTCTGATCCAAGCCGGCGACCAGAAAGAACAGGCTTTCCTTGCGTGTTTAGCAACTCCGATCTGCCTGTCAGACAAGAACCTGTATTGCGCGCGCATCCAGACCGTGTCTCTTACTTCCCTGGCGCCATGTCATTTGTACTGCCTTCGGTATTATCATGAGGCCCTGAGTTCGAAATCTCGGCTTACTAGGCAGGGATGCCCTGAACCAAAGTCTTGGGAGGACCGGAGGGCTCCGAGCCTGTTTCGACACAATAGTAAGTTCTGTATGTATCTGCAAGCCAGTCGATCCGGTTCTCGTCTGGACCCATTCTGCCCCATCTATCATCGAGATTAACATAATGTTGGCGTCTATAGCGCTTGTCAGCGTTGGGAGTGGTGGATGATGGTTCATTCCATCGCTCAACGGAAGACATACAGGCGCGGGATGGATGCTAAGCCGCCGATAAGCGGACGACACACTCATTGAAACCCACATCCCGGACGGGTTTTTGTTCTTTGCATGTCATATGCCCGGCGCATGAAATTGATGGGAAATACCCCTGTCTGTTACACAGTCTCTCATTTGATCTCAGGGGCCAATTCCTGCCCTGCTGTGCCACTCGAGTGACCTTGGATCGCCGCGCCGAGTTAGCAGGAGTCATAACCCGTGGGCCCTTGGTCTGAGAATTCAAGTCCGGCCCTTTTGTGCTCCTGAGTTGCCGTTTCTCCGTGCTTGTCATTATTTTGTCTTAGATGACAAACTGGTTTTGTTCGTTCGTTCCCGAGCATATGCAGAGATGTCCAATTGCTGATTCACGAATTCCAATATCCGGATCATTGCTTTTTACGCAAAGCCGTAAGTTTCGTCACCTCCCGCTGCATTCACTGCGTTTGCAGTTATTCGAGCCTTGCAGTCTCTAACTCAGAGTATCGTCATTCATTTAGCGACTCACGGATCAAGTCATGTGTCGAAGGCGGAATACAAAAGAGACAAGCTTTCTTACCGTAATATGTCCTCAAGCCAGCCGAACGGAAGGTTCTACCATCTCAAGACGGGCGAGACTGCAAGAATTCGAACTCCGACAACTGAGCCACGATCTGGGTAATATGGTTCAAGGGCCCAATGGTTGGTACAGCTCGACTGTATGTCGCAGACATTTACTGCTCCGTAGACAGGAATTTCACACCACAGTGAGGTTTCTGTTTGTCGAGTCGGTCTTCTGCATTTCTGCTGCAGCGGCACAATCCAGCCACCCAGCCTCCTGATCTTGATGGCTCGTTCGCAAACGAGTAGTCTGATAGAGGGAAAGGCTTTTACTGCCTTCACATCCGGAAGACAAGGACTGCAGTGGTTAACAGTTAAAAGAGTCAATCTGGACTGATTAGAAGTCTCGTGGTTTTTAACTCATAGAGTCACTTCCCCATGGTGGGGGTCAGATGAAGGATAATGATTTCGCTAAGGCCAAACTCGAGAGAACGCAGGACCAGCTTGCCAGCCCTTCTCGATAGCCCTCTTATAGCCTTTTCCTAACATCCAAGCCATTGCAGCCCAAGTAGAGAAAGAGTAAAACGCCCGAGGACCTCCAGGTAACCCGATAGTGTCGTCACGGGACATCGGGGCAGGATATCCTTGTGGAGGAACAACGCAGAGGGCTGGACCACTCTCCGGCCATTCAGCAATCTTTCTGATTTTGCATCCTTTCAGCCAGAGCGGGGTCCTTTCGGAAGAAGGAGCGAATTGGAGTTCAGAAACTGCAAGACGGGCGGAATTGGGGGGTTGGGATTGGCGACAAGTGGAGGGATGATGGAGGGTGAGAGACAGAAGGGGGGGTGGAAGAAAATGCCTCCCCGGACAATTCCAATGCCCAATGGCTCCATCTCGCCCATCCCCGAGGCCCCCGATTTCCCCTCAGGTCTTTGCTAAGTCTCATTTCTGTTGATCAAAGTTCGTTCCGCCGGATGGAAGACTCTCCGCGGAGGGCTATATAAGCCCTCTCCTCATCCTCGATCGTCCAGTCTTGCTCCCTCTTCCTTTCCCATCTCTCCAAGAATCTTGTCCCTTTCATCATCACTCGTCAGACTCCTTTTATAACTCCGGTCTTTGTCTTCTGACATACCAGCCCCTTGATCCGTGTCAGTCATTGAACGCTTCTTGCACTGTGAATCACTGCTGCCATACTTCTCATCAGTCTGAGACCTCTCTTCACAATGGCGACTCATCACTATCAGTCTCCCGCTCTTCCAATCAGTATCCCTTCCAAGGCCCCAGTACCAGCAAGCCTGTATCCCGTGGGTAGAGTATTGGGATCCCCTCCTGATATCTCCGACGCCAGCACCACTGCAGGAAGCCGTACATCTGCCGGATACAGTTACGCATCTGGAAGCATTGGCGGTGACTACGAGTCCAGCTCTGCCTCTTACTCCGGAGTTGATGTTGTCGATGTTTTGAACGACCGGATGCAGAACATGTTTGACCCAACACCGTTGGACAAGGGACTTGCAATGCAGGCACAAGCGTGAGTGACTATCCCTCGTTGCGGCGGTTGTCTTTAAACCCCCTCATAGCATTCCGTGGGAGACATGATTCAGAGGTAGAGCGAGACTGAGATTTTGCGAAACCAGTTCCGGACAACTGAATGCGAAGCAGCGGGAGCTGCTTGAGCTGCAAGCCCTTGCGCAAAGGCGCCTGAAGGGCGTGCGCGCCAATTTTGCCGATGGTATGAAAGTCGCCCGCGAGACCAAGCGAGATTTGGAATGGACACAGAAACGCGTCAAGTAAGCTGCAAACTCCTCCATGGGCAGGGTTCCCTGTTGCATCATATACGGCCGTCGTAAACGGATTCCGCTCCGCTGAGCAGCTGCGCGGACGTCCGCCGCGCTCCGCTGTCAGAATAATTCTTGGCAGCGTTCGGCCTTTTATTGGTACCACAGCAGATCTTCCGCGCGCGTGATCTGCGGGCGGTTCCTGCTCTCTTCTGGTACATGAAGTGCTGACTGAACATCCAAGTGCATTGAAGGCGAAAGCTGAAAAAGCCCATCCCGATGAATATCGTCGTGCGACCAAGAAATACACTTTCGATGACAACTGAGCGATTGGGAAAACATCATGTTCTGGATCGGACCGAGGATCGCTTCTGGGTGGCAACATCACCGTCAGGAATAGTGAAAGCTGCTTTATGGTAATTTGAGTTATTTGGGTTCGGTATTCGGCGTGCTTGGGTTTGGGTTGGTTAGTTCTGGTTTGCGATATTGTATGGTTGGGAGGATTTTCTGGAATGGCCTTCCCTCAATCCTTCGGGGGGTGCGCAATGTACTGCTGTATTCAATTCTCACCGGTGGATACGCGTGACTTCTGTCAATATATTTCGATTTTCTTGCGAAACCGAGAATTGTTGCATTTCTGACAGGATCCGCGGTGGAAGCAAGGTGACCAATCGAAGCATAAAACCCGGAGATGCAAAAACGACGCCCGCGACGTTTCAAATTGACTTGGAGGTAACAGCCAGATCTCCCGCCGCCACATCCTGTGACGACAAGTGCCAAGTCATGTGCTAGGTCCGGGTCACCTGGGGTCACGATATGGGCACGGCCCTCGGAGATATGCCTTGGGCGCATACCAAGGATGTTGGGACATCAACACAAGAATACGAACAGAGGGATATAAGAATCTAGAGCGAGACTCTGAGACTGGTATGAGCCTGCCACAAGCCACCTCGCGTTCTCTCTCGAGACCTAAAGAGCAGTCTGTCCGAAGTCGATCCCGCTGTGCCGACTCCGCCGGCGGACAGAACACGCTCGGCCTCCTCCGCTCCACCCCCTGTTCCTCTAGCCGCTTTTAGGAGAACCGGAGCTCCTTAAGCTCAGGGATTGCGTTGTCATCTGGTGTCAAGTGTGGCACAGCGCCTCCAGCCACACTGCGTACATTCAGTTCTCTGAAGGATCGACCGGGGAGTGGAGCGCCGTAGTGTGCACTAATATGTAAAGATCTGCCAGCACTGTGTCCTGATGCACCAGATTACGGTTAGCAGTCAGTCGCACTAATGCAGGAACAATAGCCTACTTGTAACGCTGAGCTGAACCTGGAGCCAAGATCCAGGGATGCAGTAATCTGGGGTTCGTCATCGCGGGGCATTGTCCGCGCCCTGTCTCTTGAGAATCCCATTGGCACATTTCGCCACATAGGAAGCTAGACAAGCATAGGTAAGACTTGCATGAACTCAAGTTAATCGGTCCAGCCGCGTGTTTCATCACGCGTAAGTTGTGAAACAAGCGGCAGTGGCAGAAGCCCATCTGGCAGGTCTAGTGGATCTGCTGTGCCAGTTTGCGCACTGGTAATTTCCCAGAATTTTGGTCATGTAGGTTCAAAGGCGAGGAAATTTTCATCCCATGTAAGATTATTTTTCTCGACCAATTCGTATCATTGAGGTGGCTTCAGGTCGTTACTAAGGCGACCCAATATCGTCGGGCGAGGTGGGACTTGGGGAAATGGCAAACCCCTTCCGTAAAGGGAGATGGGATTTCGGATCCTATTCAATTTCTGTTTCGATAGCGTGCACATGAATTTGTGAGATCACAAAGGCATTTCAGATACATTTGGAATGTACTATCGGTAAGTTGGTGCTGTTAACGAGGCAGTGGCATGCTGTGATTTTCGAGGTACAGTAGCCTAACTTCTTACTATGTTCAGGGGCTAAGGAAGGAACGCCCAGCTGGAGAGAAGGAAGCATTACTATTTTGGGATTCAGCCTATTCGACCACCAGTTCGCATTTACCTCTTCACTACCCACCGTGTACCTTTCAATCTACTGAGAAATTTAATCATTACTTAGCTGAGAACTGTTTGTATTCATGATTTTACACTGCGAGCGAAATGTTGCACAGTCATGGGTGGGATTGAAGTAAAATCAATTAATCTACAAAACACAAAACACAAAGCTCAATGACATGAAGCATGATGCGACAAGATTAAGTAGTGTATGCTTAGCCGATTGGACTACCATTGAGATAGCGTGCTTGTCCGTGCTAACCTGTGCTTGTAATTTTTATACGACCTGGATCTGAAAGTCACGCGATAGTAATTACTGGATGGCAGGCTTCCTTAGACTGTAAAACCCATAAGCAATATGCCGCCACGAGGGTGCGATATTCTCATACACCGTGAAAAGCTGCAAAGAATCAGGTGTCATCTGAACATTATACATTAGCATCATGCCATTCGACTGAGCACAAATCAACAAAATGGTTAGCAGGTGAAAAGAGTAGCTCACCAGTACCGCGCAGCACATGTGGTCAGAACAGGTTTGAGTCCCTTCCACGGATTTTCGACAAACACAGGCATGAAAACCACCAGATCATCGTGTTTATCCTTGACCCCGACTGCCCATTTGAGTAGATCGTTGTGACGAATGAAGCGGGTGCCGTTCGGCGCGGTATAACAAGCAGACCCGAGTCGTAGTTTCTGCCTGCCTTCGGCAGCCTTCTTAGCAATGTCTATAGGTTTGGATGTCTGTCCTGCAGTGGTTGTTGGGCTGTCAGAGCACTGTTTCTGTTGATCTCCTCCATTTGCTGTGGAGCTTTCTGCTGCCTTGAATGTCTTTGTTGTAGATGAATGCGACATGTCACAGCAGCGCTTGTCTTTTATCTCGGCAGGTCTAGTACTGGGGTTTTGGCAGGACCCAGAGACCTCTGGTATGGCGGCACTCGAGACTAAGGGGCGCGAGTTCTGTTGAGTGTCACCAGTAGCTGGCTTGGATGACTTTTGGTTGCTCGCGTGAATAGTGTTAAATCGATTGTTGGCGCTCACAGTAGGCTGAGCGTAGTGACCTAAGAAGTTCCAGAATTAGCAAAAGATTAGATAGAATTGCATGAAGAGGGTCTACGCTGAAACTCATAAGCATGAGGAGTTTTATTCTTCGAACAAGTTTGCTGAGAGCCCTTGACCTTCGTCTGCAGCTGTTGACCTTCATTTCTTTCCTCAACAAAGACTGTAGCAGCCTTTGCATTCATAGGGTGAGGCAAGCGGACATTGTTTTGTGCTGAAGCATGGATAGGTAGACTGCACTGTTCGTTTGCGTTCTCTCCTTGTAAGGTGGCACGAGCTTTGCAATCTTCGTACAGTGACGACGTGCGCAGTCTCAAAGGTCTGTGGCTAGGTACATCTTGTACATCAAAGGAAGCAGCTTGAGGGGGTTCAAGAGCCTTCAGTTGAGAAGGAACTTCGTAATTCTTCAGTGTCTCGGGAGCCCATTCTTGCAAAAACTCATATTCCTTCTGCGACAGTGCTCGCTTCAGGATCTGCTTGGGTTGAATAGAGCCGGAAGGCATGGTAGAGTTTTGCAGCATACGCGTGGTGTTTAATATATGGTGATGATCAGGTAGGCATGCAAAAGAAGGAAAAGACGGGAGTGACCGCTAATGCCGATGAGAAGTAAGGTGAAATCGAAACGATGGGGAGTCTGGATTTCTAAAGACAGACCGAGTGTCCAAGGTGCGGCGAAAGGAAAGTGGACAGTTCCTCCCCACCGAGCTATAGCGAGGTGAATAAATTGAAAACGGCAGGGGCCTTATTAAATCAGCCTGTAAGTCTCTTTCCAATAATCACGCGTGGACATTACAGACTGTCACGTTCAACTATTCTAGCATCAATGTACACTTTGACATACCAGTCCTGTCAAGCATAGCTCCAGCTGACTCTACGCAAAATTGTGTTCCTCCTGAATGGCACGGTTGATGACACGCACAAAGCGGCCTACCTTGTCAACATCCTGCTTGGCCGTCTCAATTCCCAAAAGCACCTTCTTGACACCAACCCCAATAGTCTTGCTTTCAGAGATGTCGTCGAGGCCCTCTAGTGCTTGCTCAATTTCTGACGCATCGAAGGCTTCGGACTTCTCCAGTATATACCTCAACTCCTCGTACGTCATCACGTTCGGAACCATAATGTCGGCATTGAAGGAGTTATACACATCTAGCTGCTTCAACACAGCTCTCTCTGTAGTGGTTGCCAGAACCAAGAGGCGTCGGCCCTTGCTGGGCTGCTTTCTCAAGCATACCATCAGCGTTTGCAAAATGGCATTGCTGAATCGCGGGCCAATAGGCACCCACTCAATTAAGCGCTCGATATTGTCGACAACAACAACACTCGTACGACTCTTATATGCGTCATCGAAGATTTTAGTAATGTGCTGAATCTTCGCCATTTCACTGTATCCAACCATGTCCTCGGGACTGATCAGTTTGATGAAGGGAAAACCGGAGTCGATGGCAATTCGAGCAGCAAGGGCTGTCTTTCCACTTGCGGTCGGACCATGCAGTAGAACAGAGAAAAGAGGTGAAGATTCAGCATTGCTGACTTGTTTCACGAAAAGCTCCCCTTCTTTAAGAATCTCGTTGATGCCTGGAGAGAAATGAATGATGCCATATTGAATGCGACTGGACAGCTCCTCCTCGGAGACACCAAAAGCCGGCTTGACTTCGTCAAGTGCGTGGTGGAAGTCAGCTCGATTGACTTTCATGTTTACAACATCATCACTGACGTTAGCCATTGTCCCGACTTTGATGTGCCGAGAGAATGCGAAAGATGACGCAGACTTAACAAGACCAGCGATTTCGGCTCCAGAGAAATTCTTCGTCAGCTGAGCCAGCTCGGGCAAATCGACGTCATTATCCATAACATTATTGTCGCGCATCTTTTGAGTATGGATCTTGAGGATCTGAGCTCGTCCACTCTCATCGGGAAGAGAAATCTCCATGTGGACTTCAAGACGACCAGGACGCAATAGTGCCTCATCAATCATGTCTTTTCTATTGGTCATACCAATGAGTAGAATGTTGTTAAGCTGATCGACACCGTCTAGCTTCGAAAGCAGCTGGTTGACCACGCTGTCTCCGACACCAGTGCCGCCACCTGCTCCGCTACCGCGCTGCTTACAAACAGCGTCTAACTCATCGAAGATGATGATGTGAAGACCACTCTCTTCGCCCTTTTCCTTGTACTCCTTCTCTGCGTCTGCGAATAGTTTGCGGATATTCTCTTCCGACTGACCGACGTACTTATTCAAAACCTCTGGTCCGTTGATGACCTTGGGTTCTCTGGCGTTCAACATTTTTCCAATTTGGCGAGCAATCAGCGTTTTACCTGTTCCTGGAGGGCCGTAGAGCAGAATACCCTTCACATGCTGGAGACCCAACTTCTCAACAAGCCCCGGTGGGAAAATTCGAGACGCGAAGGCACGACGGAAGATAGTGCTGAACTCTGAGTCAAGACCACCAATACCCATATTTTCAAATTTGAAGTCAGGCTGGATGATGGAGTTGGCAGCCGGTCGACGGTTCGAAGCCTTTAGGTTAATACCTGTACGAGCATCCTTGAAGAAAGTTATCTGAGAGTGTCGCGTGAGTATACCTCTAGCAGTAGGGCTGGTCTCTACTTGTCCACCGCTAGGGTCGGGGGTGCCGGAGGACAAATCGACGCGCTGGACGGTCTTGATTGTCAACAAAAGCGGAATACTTCGGTGATCCATAAGGATCTTCTGACCCGGGGCGAATATTTGATTTTCGAAGTTCTAATCCTGTGAGAAACCATGACATCATCGCGGCTGAAATAGAAGTATGAAGCATACCTTGATCACAACGCTAGCTAGCTCGTCTTGGTCATATGGAGTCTCGACCCTTTTCTTGCCAGCGAATCCTACTTCGATATCGGTGGAGCCGACGTACGCCTGGCCACCCTGGCTGAAAGGATCGTAAATCTGCACTTGCACTGAATCTGTGAAGGCGATACCAGCCCAGGTCCGCTGCGGGTCTGACATGCTAATATGACCGGGAGGGAACCCATCAAGCGGACGCGCGGAGAGAACATAAAGATCGTTGATGAGAAGAAGAAGGTCGTGCCCATCGCGGGAGGGGGGGAAGTCCTGAGTGGAGACAGCGACTCTAAGAGAGTGTCAGAACAATGAACCATAGCTTGCATTCGACAGCAACGTACAAATTTCCAAAAGTATACACATTGTCCGGGCTCTTTGCAGGCCGCAGCGTCCACGTTTGACCAGAGTTGGCGTGCTTCTCGCTCCGTGCTGGCATATATGATGGGCTAGGTCTGCCCATGGCCTGTAGCGGGGGTCCATATCCTCCGGGACTAGTAGAGATTATGAGTTAGCATGCCATCGTGTGAAAGCCTTGCGTGGTTCATATGCGCACCCTGCAGCCTGATACCCGCCGGGTTGATTAGGGACCGGATGACCATCCCCACGGGAGGGGCGAGAGCCGAAAGGATTAGGCACCGAGGGGTAATTGTTGCGATTAAACATTTTTGTTCAGAGATGTAGCAATGAATGATAATGCTGAGGGCAGCCGAGGTGTGGTAGCGAACAATAGCTGACGGTGCGGTTGAGCGGTGGGGGAGGGGCGATTAGATGATGCTGCCGGCAGCTGTGGCACAATTTCAACTGAAATGAGAAATAAAAGAAAGGTATGAGAGAAGTGAAGAGAAGACTTGAGCAGTTGACGCAAAGTATAGCTAGATAGTGTCTGTAAGGTAGCAGGAATATAGAAGGTGAGGGGAGTGAGAGCAAGAGAAGTAAGTGGCGGCTAGGTATGAACCGGGGGAGCTCCTTTCGCAACACATGGACATAAGGGAACTACCATTTGCTTAGTCTTAGTCCATCGGCCCGCGGACCTCCGTTTTCGCCGACCACTAACTTTATGACGACTCTTGCGGTCGTCAAGCACTGCATCATCTCCATTCTTTCTTTTCATATTTGGTCATCGTCTCAAAATGCCGCTGTGAGTCAGGACTTTCATCTCTTTCCCTAGCTTATAGTACTGACAGGAATTCTCATCGTCCAGACACCTCCTCGGCAAGAAATCATGGAACGTTTACAATCAAGAGAATATCGCTCGCGTCCGGCGCGACGAGGCGCAGGCTAAAGCTCGAGAGGAGGAAGAGGAGCGTCGCATGCAGGAGGTTGACGCTGAGCGAAGAATCAAAATTCTGCGCGGAGAACGACCGTCAACACCAATTCCACCGCCGCCGGAGCCCTCTGTTGCTCTCACAGACAAACACAAGCACTACCCGGAGGATGCGGCGAGTCGACGAAAGAGAAGACGTCTGGCTGGGGAGAACGACACGGATAGGGATATCAGAATTGCTCATGAGGATGCGAAGAGAGCGATAGCCACCCAGGACCAGCGGGCTCGTCTTCGTTCGAGCGATGCGCCACTTCATGATAGCAGCGGGCATATCGACCTATTCCCGGCAGAAAAAGCCCGCAAACCAGTTGAGAAGAACACGGAGGCTGAAAAGGAGTCCTCTAAAAGGCAACGAGAATTTGAAGACCAATATACGATGCGCTTCTCGAATGCAGCGGGGTTTCGGCAGTCAGTCACTCAAACGCTTTGGTATTCGTCATCCCGGGTGGATGCAGAGGCATCAGAATCCATGCCAAGCAAGGATGTTTGGGGTAATGAGGACCCTCTAAGAAGAGAGCGAGAAAAGGCACGGATGGATGCCAATGACCCTCTGGCAGCGATGAAGAAAGGGGTCCAACAGCTACGGTCGGTTGAGCGAGAAAGGAACAGATGGAACGAGGAGCGGAAGCGCGAGCTCGAGGAATTGAAGTCCACGAAAGATTCCCGGTCGCGTCGCCGCAGAAGACGATCACCATCGCTAAATAGCCTTGAGGACTTCAGACTCGATGCTTCCCCAGACGGTCGCCAGAAACACCATGATAGAAGCTCACCTCGACGTCATCGTCATCATCACCATCACCATCATCGCAAGGACAGAAGCCGAGAGCGATCTCATCGTCGAGATTCACATTCTAAAACGGAATCCCACCATCGTCGCCATGACCGTCGTAGACCGGCAATGCCACAAATTGAACGTGATTAACCAGAGAGCATTGAGCATATGACTAATACCCAGAGGGTTTGCGAGCAAATTATTCAGCGCGAGCGACTCATTATCTATTACCAATACAGCGGAGTACGGAAAGCTAGTGTCTTACGCCAGGAAAGTTCGTGATCGATGCGAACACTAGTATGATACCTAACCGCAGCGAAAAGCTTACTGGAAAGTATCGTATATCATAACGGTTGGCCACTACTCATCTTGGACTCACTGCAAACTCCACAGCTGAGAACCCTTCTCGTTCTCGGTGTCCCACTCAATGCTGATGTCCAATGACCGTGAGCCTGCCTCCTTCTTTTGATAACCGACCTTACCAGTGATCGTTTGGCCCTTCTTAAGAGGAGCAGACTTCTTCTTCTCCTGGTCGATGAGGCAGATGGTTTGCTGCCAGTGCGTTTCAGTGCCGTGAGGGCCAGTGGTAAAAGAAACAATGCCCTTCTTCTGCATCTCAGAGGGGATGGCATTGTCCGCAAGAGGAGCGTCTCTGGAAGGCATAAAGAAGATGTCGAACCAGATAGCGAAGCCATCAAGTGCGTCAATGTCTTCGTTCAGAGTGACCTTGAAGTCCTTCAGGAAGGATAGTTCCTCGACAGTGATAGTATGCAAGGGAAGAGGCAGGAAAACATCAGAATCTCCGGGAATTGATGATGGCGGTACATGACGGACAAGTGCCTCGTCGTAAATACCGGTAAGCATGCTCTTCATGTTGAAACCGTAGACACTCTTCCAGAAAGTAATGTGCGATGAAATGAATTCGGAGTCAGCGAATGGGGCGATCCGGAGCGTAGCATGCGACGGAGCCATGAGGCCTCCAGGTGCAAGATAGCGGTCCCGAGCATAGATTACCGAATCGAACATAGCCTCGAACAGAAGGCCGTAGCCCATCCATTCAGACACGATGATATCCACCTGCGGAACGGGCAATGTAACTTCCTCAATCTTGCCACGGATACACCTGGAAATTCAAATATTAGCTTGGGCCAAATCAACGTCGGAATGAGGGAAGGGAAAACTTACGTTATGACATCCCCAAAACCGTTCTCATAAATGATCTCCTTGGCTCTGTCGATGATGTTCGAGTTATCGACGGAGATGACTTTACGAGCACCAGCCTTGGCACAGAACATCGAAAGGATTCCGGTTCCACAACCAACATCCAAGACGACCTTGTCCTTGAAAACATGTTTGTTTTCGTAGATGAAGTCCCGGTAAGCTTCAGTGCGGACTGTGTCCTTCAGCATGGACTCGTGAATGCCTGGATATCCTGTTAGATAGCAAATCCCATATGGAGATACCCGGCACTCATTAACTGTACCATTGTATGAATAGGAAACGAAATAATCGGCATCAGCTTCCTCAATTTTGCTCGTAGCTCGCCGCGCAGCAGGAGCACTCGGATCGGCCTTGAGCTTCTCATCCTCCTTGGATAATTGCTCTTCCATGGACTTCTGAACCGCATCTCTATATTCAGAGAATTGAGTCTGGAGGCGCTCAAGATCCTCCTGCAATTCGATCACGCGCCTTTCGGCGTCCGTACTTCCTGCAGCCTCAGGCTCTTCCTCGTCGATATCATCCAAGCTGTACAGTAGAGCATCGTCTTCGAGGACGGGCATCAAGTAGAGTTCGTCGTCGAACTTATCCTTCGAGGAGACATCAGGCGACATATTACCCTGCTTGACCTGGGAGCGAATGTAGTTGACGAGCTTGATAGTGCCCAAGAAGTCCAAGTCTGCCATTTCAATGCATGAAAAGTTAGCCATGTCACAGGGCACGAAGCGACTTCACGGGAATTGTGTGGACGTCGCGACGCATATCCACTGGGATAATTACACACCAAACTGCTTTCGAATTCCTCGCAAGTCAAAGTTGTGCTTGTCTTTAGTTTCCTTCAACATGGAAACCACATCGGGATACACTTTGTCGGAGAAAAGACCGACGACGGGCTGGGTTTCGTCATCAGGCTCAACATCTTCCCATCCTTCTTCATTGCTGATGTCGGATTCCTCAGAGGAGAGCGAGCGAGTGTCATCCTCAACGGGAGCACGCTGCAATGGAAGAGCAGAAGCAGACATGGCGACAGTTGCGGGGTAGCGCAAGGACCGATGTCGAGACGGGAATGTGATCAAATTGCCCACAGTATGATGTGGAGAAATGCGCCGATTGTGCGCTGCGTATAATCACTAATCCGTAGCACTGATACAGAGCTTCAGAATATGAAATATGAGGTAGAGGAGAGTAAAGTGAGACGGAGGAATCCAGTCTGCGGCGGCCGGAAAAGACAAACCGTAGGAAAAAAAACCCCCCCACCCGAAAATTGAAAAATGGAAAATGGAAATTGAGTGGGCCGGGCGGGCAATTGGTTGCCCCGCCTGCGTGTTTATTACTCGGGCAGTATTATTATCATGGCCCAGAACCACGATAAGAGAATCAATAAGCCTGAGTGAGGAGCCTGAGGTTGTTGTCGGCTTCCCCGCCAACAGAAGCGTCACCGCCTCCCCTCCAGACGAGCTGCAGCTCCCCCCCCTCATCTTTCACAGCCTCACCCTCCTCTCAGTGGAAAACCAACAACCTCTCTCAGTTCAATCCTCTGTCTGCTGTTGGAATAGAACCTCAGTGAGCATTTATCGCCACGTTTTGATGCCCCATACATGAGCTGAATCCGAGCGACCCTGCGCAGCGACTGCTCTATTTCCCTTCTACAGGCTGTTTTGGTTGCGCCGGCAATACAAAACAATCAAGCATGGCTTTCTTCTTCAATCGCGGTCGATCCCGCCAGCCTTCTGATCTTGTCCGGACAATCAAAGACACGTTGGTGCGGATTCGGGAGAATCCCTCGAATAACCAGGTTCGTTCCTAATGTGTATATTTTACTTGAAGCTTCCATATGAGTTCGGCGGCCGGACTGTTCCTTTCACAAACTCGAGCACATGCTGACCGCAGGGACATGTAGGAAGCGGAAAAACCGCTGGCTCAAATGAAAGTGATTGTTCAAGGAACGCAAGGTTCGTGTGCTCTTATTTATCACACTCCGCCGACGCTTCCCGCTCAATCCAATAAACCCCCCAGCTGACGTACTTCTTCGCAGATGTCGAGGTCTCCCCTGATCAGGTTCAGTCTTTGATCCAGGCGGCCTTACAGGAGGACTTGCTTTATGATCTAGCCCGCAGCCTTCATCTACTTCCTTTTGAAGCTCGGAAAGACACCCAAGCCATCTTTTCGCATATCCTACGTTTCAGGCCCGCCAATGCTAGCTCAAACCAGAATGACCCGCCCGTCATCTCTTATATAGTTCATAACCGACCCGAGGTAATCATTGAATTGTGCAAGGGCTACGAGCACAGCGAAAGTGCAATGCCGTGTGGCGTAATTCTGCGAGAGGCTCTGAAGTTCGACGTCATTGCGGCCATCATCCTATATGACCAGTCAGGAGATGGAGAGCCCGCGATCAAACTTACGGAGGTTCAGCCCGCTGTGCCCCAGGATGGTACCGGAATCTTTTGGCGTTTCTTCTACTGGATTGACCGAGGCAGTTTTGAGCTGAGTGCCGATTCTTTCACAACCTTCCGGGTAAGAATTATCCCTTAAAGCGTGCTGGTCCAGTCGAAAGATGCTCACATGTTTGCTCTAGGAGATTTTAACCCGTCACAAAAACCTAGTGACTGGTTACCTCTCGACCAATTTTGATCGATTCTTTGCGAAATTCAACGAGGTGCTTGTGAACTCCAATTCATATGTGACCAAGCGACAGAGCATCAAGCTCTTAGGCGAGATTTTGCTCGACCGGGCCAATTACAATGTAATGATGGCCTATGTAGAGAGTGGTGACAATTTGAAGCTGTGTATGAAATTGCTGCGAGATGATCGGAAGATGGTTCAGTACGAAGGATTCCACGTGTTCAAAGTATGGCAGATAGCACCCCGGGGCTCCCTGCGAAGGACGGCTGACTAAGAATACGATGCAGGTATTTGTTGCCAACCCAAACAAGTCGGTGGCCGTGCAGCGGATTCTTATCAATAATCGCGATCGCTTGTTGAGATTTCTGCCTCGCTTCCTGGAGGATCGAACTGAAGACGACCAGTTCACGGATGAGAAGAGCTTTCTGGTCCGTCAGATTGAACTTCTTCCCAATGAGCCGGTCGAGCCAGCACGCTCCACCCGTGAGCCTTCTAGATCCGGCGTCAACGCCGCCGCTGTAGCTTGAAAAGCTAGATCAGGAGTGTGTCATCTAACACTTCATCTTGTGCTGTGGATATTTGTTTTGGCCCTTGCTGGGTATGATTTCCGTATTCCACTCCCTTCTCTTGTGAATTATTTGAACTTGATGCGCAGGACTACATGCATTGAATGTATGTAATGCCTGGGTCGGATTTGCATGGAAGGTCAGCAGGCATCTGACCTTGTTGGAGTTACAATGGATGTGTCATTTATGGGACGGCTGAGTCGATCAGACGAGCAAGGCGGACAAACGAAAGGAGGCAATGAACCGAACAGGCTGTGTGAATGAAGAGGATAATGTATAAAAGCTGCAGTCATTCCTTGCGTTAGGACAGGACAGGATGTGCAGCAAAAAGCCGGGCTCTAGTAAATAATATAGTCACTGAGGTGGATCTGAGCCTTTGATAGAAGAAGACTCGCGAGCACCGCACCCGCTCATTGGCAGCGCAATCACGGCAACAGTTTCTTGGGGAATCCACTCACAAGGGGGTGGGTGGGATTAGGTATAAAAGCATCCCTCTCTTCTCCCTTCCTCGGTGGTCGAGCAAGGAGAGGAAGTTTGTGATGACCAGCTCTTAAGACATAAAGAGATCCAAGCTTATTCAACTAACTTCTGGGGGGAGGGGGGGGGGGGGGGGTGGTGCGTGCGCGCTCGACGGGAGGACCACTCCGATGAATATGTTGATTATTGTACTGTACACAGTATATGTAAGATTGAATTGACACAAGGAATGGGAGGTATTCTCACATTCAATCAGCCACAGAATGCCTGTCCTGCTCCTCTTTCCTTTGTCTTCAATTCACACCTCTCTCATTCTCATCACTACCACCACATGTTAGATAACAGTCAATTATAAATAGTGTTTTGGTGGTCGGGACCACGCAAAATTAACCGTGAAGCTCCACAGTTGCGTGGCCCTCCCGTGGAGTTAAAGCAGACTAAAATTTGTATAGTGGATCGCTCCTCGCCATTGAGTCGTCGCCGCCTCCTCTCTTCCACTATTTCTTCTGCTTTCCCCCCCTCCTCCTTCACCAACCCTGCTGGGATTACTCCTACAAGGTTTTGATTTTTTTTTTCTTCTCTGGATTTTGTCAATGAGGAGAGAGAGAATCGCAAAGTGAGGTGGTGTTGCTAGTAGCTAATAAGAGGTGAGCGCGCGCGCGCATTGCTGGAGTCCTTTTTTACACTTCTTTCTACATACTGGTGGAGCCTTGATCTCCTCCTTCTCCTTCTCTCCCCCTCCCCCTTGGCTCAGTAACTCCGTTTCATCGTGCCTCAACACAGACCAGATACGGCGAGGTTGTCTCCCCTTAGCCACACACATTCCGTGAACACCTCTTCCCACCCCATCCCCCTCCCCGACCTTTCGATCTCCTCCCTGGATTGCTGAAGCTTGTCCTGTCGCCAAGCAAGCAACTTTCCAGGAACTGCAATCCAGCCGTTCGGAAGTGGGAAGCAACGCCCGCCCCAAATTTCCTCCCTCTTCCTCCTCCTCCTCCTCCTCCTCCTCCTCCTTCTCTTCTCCGTCGCTTGATTGCGCGACGGCCATGATTTACCGCGCAAGAGACTTAATTTCCCCCAATTTGTCGCTCATTCCCTGTTCACAGATCCCATAATATTAATCCCTACTTTTTTTCATCACACGAACTACCATAACCATCACAATTCATTGGACATCTACTGCGCCCCCGGCCCTAATTCAGACCTTATCCGCTCCTTCATCTGCGATTCAAATTCGAATACTACATACAATCAATCGCCCCGCCGGCCGCTGCCTCTCCTAGCTAACGTGCACACCCATACACACTATCAACCCAGCATTAGTTGCAGGGTTCTTTCACAAAAAAAAAACATTACAATTTAATCCAGATAATACGGCGCAAGTCATGCCGGGATAATGGTGAATAATCGGCCTGTTTCTGTTCCCTCCGCCGTGATGTCCGATTCGACCTCGGCAATTTACAGCCTTCCCTACGATAAGACCGCTGCTGCGACAGTCCCAGTTTCACTCCGATCTGCATCGTTCCCTCCACCGAGTAATCAATCATTCTGCTCAGAGGACCGATCAAATCCGTCCAGTACCTCGTCCGGCGCCCCCCATGATCAAGCCCCACCCACCCCATCACAACGACCCATTAAACGCGGCAGAAACAGGTTGACAACCTTGCCGGATGCCGGTGCTTCTACTGTGAGCTTGCGATCATTGCGCAGTATTCCCAGCATTATCGTTGACGATACCGCATCGCGTCCCAGTTCACGTCCAGGATCTCGTCCCGGGTCGCGATGGTCAGAACGTAGATGGGGGGGCTTAAGGGGTAGAAAATCAGGGGAATTCGATCGGGACGATGATGACACACCGCCTGTCCCTCCTATTCAAGCCCCGTTCAACGGGATCCCACTGGACATTCCGAACGCTGCGCTAGACGGCCTTGGTCCGCAATCAATGAGGTTTTCAAAGCGCGGCAGTCTCATAAAGGAGGAGGAAAGGCGTCAGCTTCAACACCAAATCCAGCAGGCAGAAGCACAACAACAAAGAATTGCGCAAACGGGCCGGGCGGATCAACCTCTGCATGAACACATGCCGGAAGACGAGAGTGACACGGCTCTGCCAGCCATGGCATCCCCAGAAATGAATACCGCCGATGAAGAGCCGGTGGAATCGCCTACAAGACGCTCTAAACCGCAATCGACTCTACGTGTGAGACACAGCGCTATCGCCAGCAGAGCCATCTCCGCAGACGAAGACATGCTGTCGCGTCGCGTGCGCCTAATGTATGAGAAGGGCGATGAGAATGTGACCGACTCGGAAGTGGCAAGGTCCTTGGCTGCGGAGCACGGCGTTTTGTGGGAAGATGCGGCTCCCCCGAGCATGGAAGGCTCCCGTCTGTCTGGGCCAAGTGTATCCGGAACGGATACTCGAAGTATAGTGTCGTCTCTCGGGACGGATGGGGTGCCCGGTTTCAAGCGAGAAGCACACGAGCTTGCGGGAGGAATTGAGTATTGGCAGAATATCAAAGCTGGCGATGTGGACCGATACGGCTTCATTCGGTCCCCAACGTCAAATTCCAATGAAGGCATTGATCCTAGTCCCATCCAACGCGTCTCCACCAGCCTGCTGGTGGCCTCCGAAACTCCGAGGCGCAAATATTCCATGCGCCCGCCTTCAGCAATAGGTCCTAATCGCTCTTTCACAGGCCGATCTCCGACTCGAAAGTTATCCGAGCCATCAATTCGTCCATCGTCCTCTCAAAGCACCTACAGTTCACCACTGCGGCGGTCAACTACACGTTTTCGTCGGGCGGCAAACCATCTTCCTCACAATCGAACGCGTCGTGTCAAGGACGAGGCGGGGGACATGCTCACGCTGCCTACAAACGCTGTGAAGCCCGGGGATCGACAAGATGCAGCCGCTGCCCGCGCAGCGCGGAAGAAGGAGTGGGAGAGGGAAGACAAATGGACGAAGATGGCTAAACCGATACGGAGTAGTGACGGGGGCGGCATGACATTCGAGTTCGACACCACCAGTTCTAAGCTGATAGAACGGACATGGAAAGGCATACCTGACCGATGGCGTGCTACTGCTTGGTACGCCTTCTTGGAAACGAGCGCCAAACTACACAGCAACAGCCCTTCCAAAGAGGAACTCATTGAGGCGTTCAACGAATATCAATTAATGTCTTCTCCGGATGATGTCCAAATTGACATCGACGTTCCCAGAACGATCACCAGCCACATCATGTTTCGTCGTCGCTATCGCGGTGGTCAGCGGCTGCTCTTCCGCGTGCTGCATGCGATGTCTCTGTACTTTCCTGACACAGGTTACGTCCAGGGCATGGCTGCCCTCGCGGCGACGCTCCTCGCATACTATGACGAAGAACATGCATTTATTATGCTTGTTCGTCTTTGGCAATTGCGGGGCCTAGAGCGTCTGTATCAGTCCGGTTTTGCAGGACTCATGGAGGCCTTAGGAGACTTCGAACGAGAATGGCTGGAGAAAGGAGAAGTAGCGGCGAAATTAGTAAGTAACGTGGATGTCTTTTTTTGCGCGCCGTACTAATCTATCGCATTTAGAATGAGCTCGGAATCCCACCTACAGCGTATGGTACGCGCTGGTATCTCACTCTATTCAACTACTCCATCCCATTTCCGGCACAGCTCCGGGTGTGGGATGTGTTCATGCTGCTCGGTGATGCCGAGGATCTTACTGCTCCTGGGTCTTCTATCAAAAGCGGTAAGAAGGCTCACGTCAGTGCGTTCGGGAACGGATTGGATGTTCTTCATGCAACTTCGGCAGCCCTAATTGATGGCATGCGCGACATTGTCCTCGAATCGGATTTTGAGAACGCCATGAAGGTCCTCACCAGCTGGGTTCCCATAAAGGATGTAGAATTATTCATGCGCGTTGCCAAAACCGAGTGGAAAGTCCATCGTCGAAAGAAGTCCTCATAGTCGACTCTCTCAACTGATGTTCAAGCCTCGCCCGTGCAATTAGCGCGATGCGGACGGTTCTGTGATGACCTCGGTGGCTTATGTCGCCACCAAAATTACCCTCTACAATCACTTCTTATACCTAATCTAATGTTTTAGGTTGCTTCCTGGAATGTGGACCGCTGCCTCCAGCCGTCGAAAGGAAGTTCCTTATAATTCTCTTATGACTCAAGCGGACGATTCTTGATGACTAAAGAACAGTCGTTGTGCAATTAATACATCTATACCTGTGTTTTTCTTCTTATCCATCCTTCTACAGATGTTCCTTGGGTGTCCACACAAACCCACTTCCGTCGGCTCTTCATCCTGCCCACCAAGCAAATTCATGCTCTGCCTGTTTCCCTTACCTGACTTTGTCGAAGGCCAGATATTTCCCGTCCTCCGCTGGATACGTCTTGGATGCGAAGAGACAGCCCTTCTACACCGAGTATTTCATTTTTACTTCTGTGTTCGGCTTGTACCGCATCGGTCACACATGCGCCCCCCCCTTCTCTCTCTCTCTCTCCCTGTCAACATTTCCTACAGGTGTCTTGATTCTACATGCACACATGCACACATGCACCCTTTTGTTCTCATGTTTCACCGCCACAACAACAACTACTACTACTATCATCGCTACATTGTACTATCTGCGCCTCGCTCATTTCTTTTCCTTATGTTTCCTATCCACCTTGCCTATATACATATATACATAATCCCACACTGTCATACTATCTCTCAATACCATACCGTCAACTTTGTGCTTATAACTCGTCTTCTTGCCTCGATTGGGAACCTAGAACCCAGATCCAGCAGCAATATCCAGATCATCATACTCTTTCACCGTTCTATTCTCATTTCTCATTTCGTGTCGCTAAAATTGACATGGCGATTTCTCCTACCACCCGAAAGGGTACATCACCGGTGGTGACGGTGTGCGCGACACCTACGAATTGCGGATCCCTAGTTCTATCAACGTGGAAACCTAATCTGTCTGAGTTGACGGGTAAAGCCACACCAAGCCAGCATGAATAATAGTGACTTTGATTCTTGCTCTCGGTCACTACTGAAGATGTTGTGGTGTGTGAGACATCACACACATTATTTTCATAGAAACATGGTGCAGACATGAGAAAAAGAGGGGGGAAAGCAAGACGGAGTTGAAATAAACAAACAATCGGAGGAGAACGCTGCTGGCAACACAGTACGATACACCACATTACGAGGCTTTTAAGACTAGTCTCGCCTTGTACAATCAAGGTACAGTGCGTACAGTAATCATAAATGTGAATTACTCTCGCAAGCTCGTTGTTATGACCTAACCAACTGGCCTCTGCTTTGACTGATCCGCAGCACGGCTGCACATTGTAGATGGTAGAGGTCAACATCGATGTAGAGAACCCAATTCGGGGGATGGGCACGGCCATGGTTTAGGTTAACCGCTCGTCGGACTCATTGGTAAGACAGTACAGAAGAAGCAAAAAGTCGCCGAGCATAGCGAGATTCAGAGAGTAGAGTTGGGACAGCGGAACGAGATAAGAGAGTACAGAAAAGGCCGTTTCTAGACTTGGGTATCATAAAACTCAATCCAGCCCGATAGACACGAAAGGCTTCAAATGCAGAGAATCAACGATCGCTTTCCGACAGAGATATCATTACATAAATCAGATGGACCAGAGCACAATACGGAACGTCATTGGATCGACGACGAGGAACCCATGATGGCGGGTGGCTAAGTCTCCCGCGGCGGATCAGTCTGGCTATTTGCTTCACTTGATTTCGTGACGGCAGGCGGGCCCGGACTTTTGGTAGACCCTGCAGTTGACGGGGCCATGTCAGCGAGTGCGCTTTGCTGTACGCCCGGCTGTCGAACCGAAGAGATTTCCGCCGCGGACGGATCGCTTCGAGCAGGTACAAACTCTTCGCGGCGCTGATCCGAGTTCACAACCTCGGTAACTGGATTGGGGCTGGGACCACGGCTTCGCTGATCGGGTCTTGAATCCGCTATATGAGGGTCGTAACCCGATGCTGACTCGTTCAACGTTATCGGACCTCTAGCCGTTGGCGATCCTGGCTGAGAGGCATACACATTGCTGCCGCCAAGGACAGTCTCCGGCCCACGCAACGAGGGCATTGGAGCGGGAATATGAGGACCAGTAGCCTTCCTCTTCCGCCCTGGAGAATTATGAGATTCCACACGGCGTGGCCCCTGCGTTGCTCCAGGCGACTCCTGGCGAGTCCGCCCGCCTATTGGGTTGGCCTGCGACTGGCTGGGAGGCACCCAGTGATGAAAATACAGCGACGGCGGGGAAGGACGAGAGACGGAGTCTGACTTGCCTACCACTGACTGGGTGACCGGTATAGAGGATCCTGGAGCGTATTGAACATGACTGAGATTAATGGGTGGGGGAGGTTGAAGCTGCGGCTCGCTAGGAGGCATCCTCGGAACAGCCGAAGGCAGTCGAGTATCAACAACAGCATTCGTGACTGGCGGCGCTGGTGGTATATGCGGCCCCGCGCCCACAGGGTGTAGTGGTTGAGACAACAGTATGCTCGGAGGGGGCACAGCCTGCGCAGGGACTGATGCGGAAGCATACGGGTGGAGGGGAAGTGTGCGAGAGTCCCGTCGGACGTGCGATGGCCGCCGTTGAATCTGTGGTGGGGGATTTGACGGGACAGGCATCGTAGGAGCCGTACCCCGCGCGGGAGTCGATTGGGCCATGTGCTGTTGGACCATCTCAAGAATGGAGGGAGGTAGTCCTCCGGGACTAATTCCCGCGAAGATCAGCGGAATGAGGTGCGGCGGAATTCCGGCCTGCAACGCATCGCGCAGCATGCTCTGTTCGAGCCTTCGCTGCTCCAATCGCAGAGACTCTTGATGTGTCTTCTCTTCTTCCTGTTTCCTCCGATCCTCTTCCGCCTTGGCTTGGAGCCAATGGCGCATGGAGTCGTCGGAGCTCTGCCATTGGCCCGGAGGTGGGGGCAGGGTTTGATTCATGGCAGTAGCAGGACCGGTGCCACCTGCGAAGCCTAAATTTGGCGGCGGTAGAGTCAGGGAGGCCGGGGGCGGCAATCCACTGCGAGAGTTGTCCATCGAATTGTCTGCAGTTGATCTCGAAGGCGCCGCGATTGTTGATAATTCTGGCACCGGGGTTGGGGAAGACCGTGGGGTTGGAACGGACTGGCGAACAATAGCGTAATCATGGGGCCCTTTGACAGCGTTCTGCGACGAGGGCTTGAGTGTGAGCAGCATCCTTCTCCTTATGTGACAGCTTCGCCGAATGGATAAAAAAAGAGAGTGATTCGAGAAGCAAGCAAGCTCAGGGCGCGACGACGAGCATGAACCGAGCTTCAACTGGAGATCGATAGGCAGCACCGATAAGCACGAGCCGGAAAAGATCGTCTTCCAAGACCACTCGGTCCAGGACAAGCTTCCAATGGAAGTGGCGCCCAATGCACAGCATCCAATGGACTCACGAGGGCAGAGGAAGTCGGGGAGCAGCGAGGGTGAAGCACGACTGCATCGTCCGCCTGGCTGGGTGCAAGAAGTAGGTGGAGATTGGCAGAAGAAAAAGCGTTGGAGAGGTATAGAAGACAAGGACAAAGAGTGATGTGGCAGGGAAAGTACCAAAGCACTTGATTGCAAGAAAGCAAGCTTGTCAGATGCGAGCAAAACAAGCAGAACAACAAATAAAGAGCGACGAGATCGAAGAAGAAGAAGAGAAGAAGAGAAGAAAGAAGAGAAGAAGAAGCAGAGACAATAATACGACAAATCGCCTGGAAATAGTACCTCAATCGCCCAAACAGGATAACCCCAAACGGGAAAGACACACTTACCCAAAGAGGGCTGGTCCCCGCGCAGACTAACCAGATCGGGAAGAGAGAGTCCCCGGATATAGATGCCTGAAGATGCGGGCTTGCAGCGGATTGATGCCTGAGACTCGCCGGAGAGAAAGGGAGCGAAATTGAGTGAGAAGAGGAGAACAAGAGAGCAAAAGGAAGGACAGGAGGAATGAGAAGACCAAGATGGAAAACACGGGTGAAGCTAATTGATTATTGTTTAAGTTACGACAGATTATATAAACACAACGGTCGAGTTGGTGGAGTTAGTTGCCAACTACTAATGGACTAGTCGGGGCTTCATTGCGTATAGCGGCCAGCTTTGCTGACGACGAACCGCCCGGTGCGACTCGTCATCCTGTCCAAGATGGATCTTGATCCCATTCCCGCCCATTAAAGACATTGGGTGCTCTTAGTATCTCGGCGTGCCGCGTCTGAATTGGCTAACTCTCCCTGAGAAAAACCCGGCCTGGCCCGTTCCAGCAACTCCACTGTCCATCACTATCTCCCTTGGGACACTCAATCTGACGGCCTTACGCAACCCGCCCTCCAAGGGACTGCTTGGCGTGTCATCGTGTCCAGTCACTCCTATCTAGAACACACTACTAAACCAAGGTAAATCAACCTATATACTCGATAGAAGATAATCCCCGCCCACCCCAAGGGCATCATTCCGATACACAGCTAAAAACCGCCCCTCTCACTCACCCATCGCGGTCAAATCGACTGAGCACTTCTGGGGGCACGGTCGGGATGTATTTGCGCGCCCGCTCGCGATTTGTACCTCCCCATCCAGCTCCATAACTAATCAACATATCCGTGCTGGTGGGCAGAGAGAATGGAAGCGTCAAAGAGGGATCTAAAAACACCCCATGACCGCCAGCCCGCTCTTCCATCAGGGCCGGTCGCGGAGATGCGAAACTGGAGCCCGGGGAAGCTACCGAGGCGCGCGTCGAGGCGTCAGGGGAGGTGGCCGCATCGCCTGTCGTTGTCGTCGCTGGAGGCGTCTGAGGTCGTCCTCCATCGTTAGAGGCTGACGCCTGCGCCGCGCCTCGTTGCTGCTGGGCCGCTTCTAGTTTGGCATGTTCCCGGTATAGCAATTCCGGCTCACGCTGCAGTTCAATTAGGAACTTCATCGCCTGTTTGGTCAACCCTTTCTCTCCAACCTCTGGTCGATACGATTTGACCGCATGCAGAAGCTGGGCTGGAGTCAACTGCTGCAGTTGAAGAAGGGTCGTCACCAGCGACTCAAAGTCATCCCCCAGCGAAGAGAAGCATTGCAGCCATTGCAAAAGCTGAATTACCGGTGCGAGATGTTTGCGCGCGGCGTCCATGGTGCATTCGCCAGTGCTGCTCGTCGAGCCGTTCTCGTAATGTTCCGGTTGGCGATTATTGATGCGAGCCCAATCTTCTAACGTCGAAACATTCATGCGAATCTGCATCGCTTTCGTTCGGGCAAGGTACCGTTTGGTTGTCATGATTCGATTGAAGAGCTCAGCCCCCACCCAGTAAAAAAGCTGAGAGATGATTTGCGTGGTAATAACCGAATGAACATCGTACAACTCAAGAACAAATAAAGTCGAGGATAGGAGGGAGGTGATATTGCGCGGCGAAACCTGCGCACGCCGTCGCGGAGATGGTGGCCGGAAGCGCTTCTCCACCGGCTCGGGAGCTTTAGCCTTAGACTTGGGCCGAAACAGCTTCCATTCGTTCTGGAAGTGCACATCCTCCAGGCCAGGGATCGTCTCGTGATCAAGCATGGCTGAATCTAGAACCTTGTTCATTCGACGCTCAGCATCGCGGATAATCAAGATAAAGATCTCATTGATCAATTCGGCCAAATGAAGCTGGAATTCGACAGTTGCTTCAACCAAACCAGCGTCTTTCTTCAAATAATGGAGCAAGAGAGTTGCATTCGACATCCAGAAGGCAAGAATAGTCATGTCCCACTGATGACGCTCAACGACGTCGTTGATCTTGTCGGTCGCGGAGACCAGGAGCGTAGCCAGCAGCTCGGGACTGGCGTGGTAATGGGCGTAACGAGCACTGAGGAACAGAAGATTGGCAGGAACTGGCTTCTGCGAGGGAGATCGCTGTGGGGTCATATTGGTGATGATAATATTCAGTATCTTTTCGAGCTCGTGGTCTTGGAAGACGAACATCTGGTCGTTCAAACACCGATCCCAGACGAATTCCTGCTGCTCCTCTTCCAAATCTTCATCATCCTGCGACTGCCGATAAAGACGACTTTAGCCATGATATTTTCGTTGGAGGATTCCCATGCAACTTACGTCAAATTTCTCGTCAAGCCCCAGGCTCGATAAGTCGACCTCGAGATTGATCGCACTCTCTTCCATCATCATCCGCCGCTTCATCTCATTTTCTGCGATTTCCTCCTCAAAGCGGCCATGCCCAAATCCAGAGTCATAGAAATCATCTTCGATGGCGCTCGGTCCGAAATGATATCCATTTTCATGCAGGTACTCTGAGATCTCACTGCCTGGTTGGGCAAAGTCGAAAGCCGTCCCGCCTGACGAGGATTTGATGTCCGGAGACGCGCCGTGGTCGAGGAGGATTTTCGCGATCGTCTTATGTCGGTTGGTCATCGCCCACATCAAGGCACTCCACTGGTTGCGATCTTGCTGGTCGACCAGAGCCCCCGCGTCCAGAAGGGCCGATACGACATCCTGATGCCCCTAGACCGAGAAAATAGTTAGTCTCACAGGTTGATAGAGTCAGAGATGCAAAGGTATCACAGAACATACAAAGCAGCTTGCGTATATCAGGGGCACTGTGCCCTCTTCATCCGGCATGTTAACGTCCACGTAGTCCTTCGCCTCCCCTTGGACTAGCCTGCGAACACGTTCCACATCGCCATTGCTCGCTGCCATGTTCAGGCTGCGCTGTAAGATATTCCGTTTCTCCGCTTCGGTCAGCTTGTCATCGGAGGCAATAGCATCCTCATCCGCACCGAGCGAATCCACTTCTCGATGGGCCGCTTGCGCAGCAAGCATCTCCATCAATCGGGCATCGCTGTCCTCAAGACGAGCGGTTATCGTGGATTCGTTGTCGTCATCGATGGCAGCCGCTGCAAGACCGCGTCCATACTGGGCTTGTAAGGCATGTTCCTCGTCGTGTGTATGATCGTCGAGTGTGAGGCTGAAGCTCAAAGGTTTCGCAGCCACGGGAGTTGTGAGAAATTGCGACTGACCTGCAGTGTGTTGGAGAGATGTTAGCCACTCCCTACCAATGCTACCCATGAGACCATCTCTTTGGTATTGTGTATTTGGTCCGCGGCCCCTCCCACACTAGCTTAGGGGCAACAGCGATTCGCTTTTTTTGATGCTAACCACGCATCTAGGGGGCGTGACATTTGCGGGGGGTTGCGCGACCGGTCGGGAGGGGGCGCAATGGAGGGGTAGAAGAGGAATGAGTAGCCGCGCACCTTGCCAGGCATCGTACATCTCTGTCTCGGGTTGCAAGACGGGCATAGAACGGCGGTCATCTAAGGATTTGGGCAGATCATCGGGAAGCGTGCGGACGTGAAGATCTGTCGAAGACGGATCGCTATGGTCGAATTCGTCTGACGCCCCGCGGGGGGAGTCGGAGTCGCTCATGACGGGAGAAGGAGAGATGACGTCGGAGGACAGAGACAGAGGAGCAGGAAAGAAAATTCGAACAGTAGGAGTCTATCAATTCTCGCTCCATGGAGCAGACAGCCTGAAGACAAGTTAATGGTATGGAGGACAGCCTCCTTTCCCCAGTGGGTCGGCCTTCCCGTCTAATTCGAATGAGGAGATCTCGTTGAGATTAACCGGATGACGTGGGGGTATATCTCAAAGAAAGAAAAATTCGGAGAGATATTCTGCAAATAATGTTGGGAATTCATGGACAGAGTATTGGGAATTAGAAAAGAATGGAGAAGAGACAGCAGGAGTAGGGAGGACAAGAAAGCCAGTGGGGGGCCTAGAAAGAGAGAGAGAATGAGGGAGATGACGAGTGTCCAGGCGGACGGGCGCGCGGTGGGGATGTCCTTACAGTCACTATACATAGATCCACCGCGAAACTCCCACTCCCACTCTTTGCGCCCGGGTCTAAATCCAGGGTCGGTTCCGAATCCTAATGTGATTTATGTAGAAGCAAGATATGATGCGAAATGAAGGGATTCAGTGATTATGAAACACGAGATAGCCCGGTCCCAGGAAGTAATACCAGGTCGGGATACCTTCGCGAATAAGACTAGGTGACTCCTTTTCCCTTGCCATTAACAAGAGGAAAAGAATCAAGATAGGACAAACAGAATCGATCACCGTACAGGCTTCATCGCGTCATAAAACAAAACAACATGTACCTGTTTCTCCTTTCATGCCCAAAAAATCAAGACTATTTCAAAATCAAATCCAGATATGCAAGACAACGGTCAAAACCCAACGCAGCCCGATGCAAGATTAGTGTACAAACATGACAAGTAGATTTTAGCACCCATTGTGTCCGTCGCCAACGCGATCCAGGGTATATTCGGGGTATTTGGTATCTGACGCAACATGATCACGAGCGCTCCATGCAATAAAACAATCCGTCCTCCCAAATTAGTAATTGTATCATCTCGTTAAAAGGTTGATCGTGTAGCGACATGGTTCGTCATATGTCGAGCCGTAAATGTTGTTCAAACTAGCTGCTTGCTACGCAGCTGGACTTGCTCTTCGGAGAGCGATGCGATCCACAGGCAACGTTCGATGATGCCAGGGATCGGATGAAATTTGTACTTGGTGCTTGCATCTATCAAGCGAAGAAGACTCTTCACTATCTTGGCTGTGGTTCGATAACGTTCAAAGTTGATCAGAGGTTCACCCTCGTGTGTGGTCACTCGCGCTGGCTTTTGTGCGTTGTAGGTAAGGTCATGAACGTAGAGACCTGCAGTTTAGGTGATCAGTCAGCCACAGACCTTGATGATGAATAAATCGCAGACCCCAGAAAGACAACTCACCAACAAACGGAATGCACCCATCTTGAGCATTCGCCGTTTCCATCTCCACACGGAGGTCATGAAAGTTACGAATAGGTTGAATTAGAGATTCCATGTCTTTCAGCATGTGCCTGTCGGCAGGAGGAACCAGGGCCCATGTGCTCTGGAGTCTCGAGCAGTCGGTGGATGATAGAGCAATCGCTATCTGGAGCATTGTGGCGTAGTTACACATCCTCCGGGCGTGAACTGCCGTATGGATGAATTTGGCTATCGTCCGAGCCCGCTCGTGTAAATCGAGGGTCAGAACAATTTCAGATAGCACCCACTTGACCATCAAATTGAAGCGGCCTACTACCAGGTCAATACCCCGACTTTCCCCTTCTCTGAGAAACTGGACCCAGCTGAGGGCCGACGGTGAGCCGCTGCTCCAACGCATTTCAATCAAATCCCGCCAGTCCACCTCGCTCAATGCCGCCATCTCCACCAAGGTCAGCTGCTGAGCCAGGATATGAGATTCGCAAGAAAGAACGAAGGGTACATGGTCGGGTTTGGGATCGTTCAATGGCTGAGGAGTTTTGCGGTTCTTCTCAGAGCGGGAGAGTACATCACCAGATACATGCTCAACATCCATAGCTCGTCCGTCTGCTTGACCGGCAACGTTCCTGGGGGAGGGATCGGGCGTGAGAGGTTGCGTTGGAAACAGGATTGGATTAAGGGGCGTAGCGCAAGAGATCGATCGAGTATTTGGGATGGTCATCGGAGGAGACGGCGGGTGGGCCAGAGGATGAGGGGGAATTCCCAGGGACACATCGCTTAGCCGGTGAGTATCGAGGGACACCTGCTGCTCGACCGCTTGTGCATCAATCGGATCCAAGGAGATTTCTGAGGACAGCCCTGACAGACGACCCGCCTGCTTGCGTGATCCAGGGAGAACGACCGGAAGCGTAGACCCTCGTGGTATACGATTCAAGCTCTCAGTCTTCCTCACAATGTCAAGGGATGAATGCTCTGAGTCCACATCCGTTGTGCTACGATTAGAATTCTCATTAGCTTGAATTTGAGAAGAGCCGGTGACATGCGACGGGAGAGGATCGGATGCAGGCTTCTTCATTGAATCGTCACTCAGCCCTCGCTCAAGCAATGGGATTAAGTTGTTAGAGTTCTCTGTTTCTGTTACCGAATGGGAATAGGACCGATGGTGAAGAAGACGTCCCTGTATCTGTGAATAGGTCAAGCTATCACCAAGGAATGTCTCGTGCCGTCGGACAGTAGTCGCCGGTCCGGGTTGATGGTGCGCGGCTTGATGTCGATAACATTGATCCTCTTCACAGAAACTATTCAAGCTATGACCTTGAGACCAATGTTCTGCTTCATTGGAGGCAGTTTCTTGATCCGAGGCTGGTTGACCTTGCCACTTGCCCTCCAGCTTTAGCAGCGCTGATTCCACACCTCCGTCACCATCATCCGGGATTTGTGCAAATTGAGCAATGGCTGCTTCAAATGAGCGCCGCATGTTTTGAGACGAGTGCGTTGTTATCAAAGAATATCGCGGATTTGGTGGGATAAGACTTGTTTGAGGTCGAGAGCCAGGGTTTTCAAGCCGGGTATCGAAACTGTCCGCACCAGAAGTGCGATGGGTCACATCAGACAGCATCGATTGCGAGTGCACTCGAGATTGAGGACAACTTTCATTTCGCATTTGGCGAAGGTCTCCACCGGGGCGCCTGCGGAGCGTCGGGCCTGCCGGTCTATCCAATTCTTGCCGCGAATATTGAGCAGAAACGGCGACAGTGGGCTCGCTACCCAATGTGAGGCGCAGCTTGGAGATCCCACTTTGGAATGACGCATACTTACGTAGGCGCAGCGAGGGCGAGGTTCGTTTACAGAATGCCGACCCGCGTTCGACTGAGTATGATCTGCGCGACGAACTCGAACCCGAAGGACGGAGGAACTTAGACGCTCTGCTCAATGTACCCGACTCGCTCTCATCGAGGTAAACGGGGAGTGAATACTCGCCAGTGGCAAGCGTTGACCTTTGAGAGTGTACTTGCAAGGATGGAGCGTTTAGTGTTTGTGAAAAGGGCTCTGCTTCCAAGAATCGGGGAGGCTCTTCCAAACTAGCGTCTGCACCAAATGCTCCCGGCATCATTGGCACGGCAATGCCAGTGCCATCCACAATGACGATTGACTCACTACCTGCAGTCAGCTGGCTGTCCAGTCTAGTCAAACCAGCTGTGGCGAGGTGAGTCTCCGTCTCATTTTCTGCCGCAGTGGAATGCTGGAAAGTTCCAGGGGGCAAGACGACCGGCTTTGATTTCGCTTGTTCGGTCACGGCTGAACGGTATTGTCGTAAGGCCTCATCACACAGCGTGTCGATCCTGAACCGCCGTTTAGTCGCCGTAGTCGCCTTCTTATCACGGTAGAGATCGGATCCAAATGCGACATTATTCGGGAGCGCCGATATCCTCCCTTGATAAGATGGGGTTGTTTGTCCTTGCATGCCGCGGGAACCGCTTGGTCCGCCATGTCGACTGTTCAGTGCACGGCGAATAGACCCAATAATGGTTTTGACCCCCGACCCAGACGAACTAGGTTTGCTTGTCGTGTTTAAAGTGTTCCGTCGATTGGGGGAAACGTCTCTAGCAGATGATGGCAGAGGAGGCGATGGCGGCGCCATCATTATCGTGTACGACTCCGCCGGAGGGTAAAGTTCTCCGCGTATCAAGCTCCCTAGATTGAGCACTGCATATGTAGAAGCAGGGTGTTGTCCCGAGGAGAGGAACGAGAAAGGTGCACGGTCATCTCTGACAGAGTCGGAAAAGCTTCCGCTACGTTTGTGCTTGTGGCTCGAATATGGAAGACGACGGGTGGTGAGAGGCGAAGGTGGTACTGCATCCCGAGACGATACCAATTTCAATGGTGCAAGTGGCACAGGGTGCGGTGCTTTGTTAGGGTTGACGACCAAGGAAAGTCGTTTAGGGGACTTGGGCGGCAGAGAACACGAGGTTGCATGGATGCTGCGATCACTGGTTGTGGTTATTGGCAGACTTCCTGATGTAGTAGCTGAATTGTTCCGCTGGTGATGACTAGCAGTGTGCGAGACACTACGCTCAAGGCCGACTCCCAAATTGAAGTCCGGGCCCCCGACAGCTAGGACTTTATCGCCAGTTGCGTCCACAGTCATATCATCTTCACCACCACCCGGACGAATAGCAACTTCAGGGCTGTGGAACGCGACATGCTGCTCCGCGGTGTCCCAGTAAAGAGAGCACTTGCCATACCAGCATCTTTTGAGATCAATGAGAATCTTCAAATCACTCAATCCTCCCCCTTGCCGGGCTTTCACATCGATATACATGCCGTTGATCGTCTCGCAGAAGGATGCTCGCAAGCTGTAATCAGGAACAAAATCATCCACGAAGTAATTTAGGATCCAATGTCGGAGTGCGGCAAAGGTACGGATGCGGATAATTCTGCCGTCATCCTGTGGCCGATTGATCGCCCATCGAAGCCGAGCCAGTAGCAGTGCTAAAAGTGTGCTAGGGGCCAGGTAGGACCGGAAAGTCAGAAAGAAGTCCGAAACAAGCTCGTAGTCCATAAAAGAGGCCGATGATATCTGTGCCACGATTCGTGCAGGGGTGGCAGCGCTGATGTCTTTCGTGCCAGCGACGTAGCGCACAACCGATTCTTTATCCATTTGCGAAGCCAGGACCTCGAATATGGATGGTTCAATAGGCTCCTTGAGCTCATAGGTCGACTGCTCGTTGATTGCTGGACCCAGGGGCATCTCAATAGCACCAGTTCCGGAGAAGAAAGAGCCGGCGAAAGAGGGTCGAACTGGATCCCTGATATAAGCATTGGGCGCCGCAGTGTTAATCCAATAATCTCGAGGTATATCCGAGGCGCGCAGGTCCGTTGACAGAGATGTCCTCACGTATACTGAGCTAAGCAGCGCGGTTTCATTGTCGAGGGTTGGTAGTGGCCAACCCAGGTGGTATGGAGTAATGGCACTATCCGAAGGGCGGCGTAACGGTTCATCAGCAGTTTTGGGTCTGCCAGCCGCTTGTTCAATGAATATCTGAAGCTCTTCAGGGCGACGGACTTCCGACCATTGTTCGGAGACGGTGGAAAATGAGTGCGCTTTCCGGGGACGAGGGTGAAGATGGTGATGTTGAGAATGCGCCGATTCTGTGTCGACCGAGCTGTCATCCTCGGGGCCTTCTTCCGGAATAAGATCTGGGCGGAGTTCGGAGAGCTGCGAGTTCGACCACCTGGAGGGCTGTGCCCTGTCGCGTCCAGTATGTGCGTGCGGTTGTAGATGCTCTTGTCGGGTTTTGTTCAAGGTAGGGGCGGAAGGCGCCTGGAAGGGTTCTGTGGTTGATGGATTGCGAATCGGCCTGGATGATGATAATGAATTGCAGGGGTTAGTTTCGTGCACTTGAGCATAACGTCACCGAATCTGTGCAGCCATCGATAAACAATACCTTAGAAAAATTGCCCCGTTCTGGCCAACATTACCCACCGTGAAATGATTGGGTTCTCTGGTTGTCGATAGGGGTTCGCCGGCAGTCTGAGGGGCATTGGCCCGCTTAAAGGAGCGCTTGCGCAAGAGTTCATGACTGTCCTTGACACGCAGAAATGAGGTCGCTATCCGCTCACGGGTTGTTTTGGCGTTCGCAGTAGGCTTATCCCGGGTGTTCGTGCCGTGTGTTACTGTGTGGGCGCGTCGAAGATCGGATGTCGTATACCGGATATCTGCATCTCCAGATGCAGTTCCTTGAGACCCCAGGTCGACCCACGTCGGACAGATGCTTGTCTGCAGCTGACCCGGGGTTCCCGCGACAGCACTCGAACTAGACGCCATAGCAAACCCTGAATTACACGAAAGCAGCCGCACGTCCACTGAATGACCACAAAAATCGCGATAGGCCAGGGTCGCGAACTAGCAGGAATGAGGATACAGGTAGAGTCCACGCTGGGATCGCAATAGATGCCTGCGAAACGACATGACCAGAGAACGTTCACGAGGGCGGTCGTTTATCGGACGAAGTGAAGGAGGCTGAACATTGGCGATGTCTGCAGTAGCACGAGATGAGGCGCGATGGTGGGAAGGGAAACTACCTAGCACGTCTGGGGCACGTATTATACGTGACCGGGGGGTAGTTGATAGATAATAATAGAACAGCAGTAGGACGGTGCCTGAGGAACCAGAGCAGAGAAATCCGCGAATTACTTGGGGGATAGATTTGATGGCACCAACAATGGAGAGGAAAAGTTAAAACACACCAAAGATAATTACAACCACAACACAAGTAGGGATGATGAAAGAGGAGGGGAGGGGGAAGGGGCGAGAGATATCTAGCGGCACACGGCTGCTTATGGATAGAGATGGGTAAATAAAAGAAAGATGGGGGGCGGATGGGATGGGATGAATGGATGGATGGATGAATGGTGGATGGTGGAGTGCGGCGACGGGTGGAGAGTAAGTAGGAAGTAAACTAACGATGGAAAGTAGGGGAGGAAAAGCCGTCACTGGCCTTAGGCAGGCCCCAGTCAGGTTCCAACAGGGCGGAACGCAGAACCACCTGGAGATCGGAGGAGGTCAACCTGTCCACACCAGATTTTTGGGCAAGGCACGACAAGAGGAGAACCATGGATTCCCCTTACACACGGGCAAACGTGGTGATTTTCCTGCGGAGTCAAATAATGAATAAATAAATCAATCAATGAATGAATGAATGAATGAATGAATCTCCCCAATCTTGTTCTCTCATCGTGTTTTCTGTCCTTTGCTAAATGGTACTCCGTATCCTCATCCATCATCTCATCTCCCCTTCTTCTATCGCTAATCATGACCACACAAATCTGTATCGGAATGGGTCGATCGACCTAACAGATCGTGGGACGACCTGCAATGCATCCACCATGATTCCCTCGTTGAGACTCCTTTTGCGCACTAAGTTACTAATTAAAACCACCTCTATTAAGTGATGGATGATATAAGGGGATAAGTTGACGAGTCCTCCTTGACATGGAATATCGGCTCATTTCAAATCCGCTATTCCGTTCCTGAAGAGGAAATCCTGGTCCCCATTCTCCGATGGGCGGAAATTACTGGGATCCATCTTCATCCAGCAAGAATACCACCAGGAACCCACTTGCAGCAATCTCTACTGCGTCCCAACTCTACCTATCTAATCTGCTCAGTCTCCAGCTGTAATCTTGTTGCAGAGACATAAGATATGACGCTTGATCGACCATCGTGCATGAGCGGCATCAAAGCCACCGATACGAGACAGGCAAGTCGATCCATCACTAGCTCCAGCTACAGTTGCCCGCGTACACAGTAGTCTGCCTCCTCTCTCATCCGAGCGAAGAAAGATCTCATTAGCCAAAGGGGCAGGGATACACACGGCACGAGTCAAAAGGTAAATAAAGAAACAAAGAACAGAGCGAAAAGAGCGAGTGGGCCAAGCAAGCCGAGTGGATCAGGTATGACTTGGGTAATCCTTCCATCATAGTTAGTTAGTTGACTTAAGAGTAGTAACTAGGGCAGTCAGTTGGTCGCAGGTTCCCTGCACTCATTCGGGAGGGTGATTTGATGGGTGTTCATTGCCCCGAAGAAGCAAATGTTGAAAATGATCGGACTGTCTTACGACTGAGAAAAGCAGCTGAAAAGGGGGGGCATGGTGTTCCACTTTACTGCTGCTGCTACTGCACGCCAGGGATTTTCCAATAAGTACTAAATTCTTCATTGCAACAAAATGATCCATGATCAAGGTTTAAAGCCGTTAAGTGCCATGAATGGCTACCTCAAGGCTGTTGTGGAGCAAAACCAAAGGGAAGAAAAAAGACGTTTTTTGTCCCATTCGGAAGAAGCTGGGAACCATGGATTTCCCTCAGCTCGAAGCTTTGGGGAGGTTTTCGGCTGACCGTTATTGCACGGCTTATCTATACAACTACACACTTTACACAGTACTGTTGAGCATAAAAATGGCTGCTGATCTCCAGGCGATCGGATCCATCTCAGCCAGTTACTGCAGCATTATCGCAAATTTGGTCTTTGCGCTTCGATTCTTTTCTGCAATGAGGGCTTCATAAGCAGGTACTCCGTAGTTCAAGGCCCAGCCGGTCAGCCGGTCAGCCAGGCGTTAGAGCCCCAGCGACTAGGGACATCTGCAATGCAGTCCAAGCAAAGGTTCAGTCGATACGTACTGTATTTGTAGCCTTGCCCAAAAGTACCAATGCCTGACATGTGCTCCACTTCCACTCAGCGTCAATCCCCGATTTGCCCGATCCCGGAAAATCTATACATCACCTACAGGCGGTTCTGGCAGCAAATCCTGGAAGGTTACAGGACAGCAGGTCGCCTCGATCATACTAGCTAGCGCATGAGGGAGGACGAATGATCTATCGACCACATCCTATACCTATACATGCGCGCTCTCTCATATTGTTTGACATTATGAATCTCTCAGCTCTCTCCCTGGTCACTACTTCGTGACCGGGAGAATGCTCAGCACTTGAGTCCCCTTTCCAATTCTCACATATGATATATACGGAGTAGAATCTTATCAGTCAACTTCAGGACTTTAAATTCTCTTTGTCCCGGACGGTCCAGGCTCTCTTAATTCCCTAGTCCACCTCATGCTGATTGCAATGCTTCGGTAGTTATCATCGGGCAAACGTCAACCGTCACCATCTACTCCGTACTATTATCCTCGTAATATATCTTACTGTAGTGGTACTTTGCACGCATCAACGAGAATGACTCCATGATGCCGGAATCGCCAATACCAACTTATAATGGTCCCGAGGAACTCGGCACGGCAGCCTATTCCTGCGTCTGTGGATAAACTCGAGCCAACTTCCTGAGCGACATAAAAAACACGCGTAGGTTATTGACAGGGCTGTGTCACAACCGCCATGTGCTCCATAACTCCATCGAGGTGATACAGGGCCTCCATGGGTTCCAGCTTGGACTGCTTTCATATTACACCAATCACTCGCAAAACCTGATGCCTGCTGTGTTGAGATTGGAATACTCCTGACACTAGCTATAGAACCCTTATCACCCAAGAGAGATCCCAAGTGTGCCTCAAGTTGATTCATCCTCCGATTCCCCATTCCACTGGTCTTGCGTATCAAATCATTAGATTTGTTCTGCGCGGACCACATTCTACCCACCAGCGCGCCCTTTCACGCTTCATGCTTCATGCTTCATGCTCCATGCTCCATGCTCCATGCGCCTGTCCGATTGCCTCTTGACTCCCACGAATTTACTTCGATATCCGCTACATTCGATATGTATGACCGTTATATAATCTATCCTTTCAGAGACGACAGACCAAAGGTACACTCGACTCTTTCCTTCATCACCCGTACAAACCATCTCCGAATGAGCCCCATTCCCTACAACGAAACCTGCCCAATCATCGGCCCAAATCTTAAGATGCAGTGCTTCTCCTGTGCAAACAGCGGAGAAAGACTTATTATAGAAGGGAGACTCGGTAGGTATTATCACCTATCACCAAACTTGAAGGGTAACACGAGCAAGAACCAAGAATCGATCAGATAGGCTGTTTGTTTGAGGACAACAACTAAGTAGGTAGTTCCAAAGCGAGCAGCAGCATGACTGCGACCAACATGGCCTTTCTATACTGCTTCCCACGCCAGTCCTCGAAACCTGGCGTCTCGTGGGCGGCGCAAAGTCATCAACTGCATTTTCTACCTCTCTTCCCGGCTTTCTTACGCCGCGAAGCGAAGCGCACTTGTTTTGCTCTCACTCATTATGCTCTCCGGGTTGCTCCCGACCGGGTCGAACTCTCATTCTTGTAGGAAGGGAGAGAGACCCGGGGACAAGGCAGGGTAAGCTTCACAGGGCCCCTCGTGCATTGTTCATACACCATAGTTACATAGAAACGTTCCTGTCCGGTCAGCTGGATACTCGTGCAACATCACTCTAACCCATAGCTTTTCTGGAAAGAAAAAAAAGAAAAAAAAAGAAATGCTCTAAACGACAAGCAAGGGAGTTTTAGCTAAAAGATGCAATGATACTTCTGTTACACTACTAGCGCAGAACTTCATTTCCGCTGGGATGTGTGGTTTCAGGCCCTGGAACAGAAACGCTGTTGAGGCGCAGCTACCTAGTACCTTAGTACCACATCATCTTTTCTGACTTAGTATCGAGCCGTATCTCACCATTCAAAAGACAGAGGGGCTAGAGTTGCAGAACCTGATATGCTTCTCTTTTCTGCTTTGGCTGGGCCTCCGCAAAGGAGAGCACCGTCCTAGTGGCCCTGCTTCAGTCGGAGGACCCGCCATTTTGCAGGGCTGTGAGCTCCGAGCGAGTTTTTCAGTCATTCGTGACGGGCTGACGGAATGTGGACTGTTGACAGGTCGGTGTAGAGTATTCTGAATGAGTTGGTTGTTGTTGTTGTTGTATTGCTTAACGCCCACGGGGCACCCAAGCAGTGCCCTGGTCAATGTCAGGGTGCCCACATCTCCCATGGGGTATAGGGGCGTGTCTGACAAGCTATCTATATTATATATACATAACTAAGACAAGTGCATGCTTTGAAGCTTGTGGAATTAGGCCAAATGGTTCCATCAACTGTAATGAGCCCGACATATGGCCGATTACATGGGTTAGTCAAGTCCCCATCAGGGGAGTGGTGAATTCGATAGCCCGGGGGCTAATGATATAACCCTCTTCCTCGGGGAGAGAGGCGGTGGTTCGATAGCCCGAAGGCTAATAATTTAAGCCCTTCGGCGGGGGAAGGGGTGGTTTTCCGATTCAATGGCCAGAGCGAGGGCTAAGATGCTGGCATCAAGGCCCTTCACGGGGAGGGGAGTACCCAAATGAAGTACCACGGTGGTTTGGTCGGCGGATATTGCTCGCTTCTCGGAGCTAAGTTAAACACTCATGGTAGAGGAACGCCCCGGGCAACTAAGAAGGCTGTGCCCAAGTCATTGAGTGCGTTTGCTCATGTTTGTGTGGATCTGAATGTTTGCGTCTTGAGAGCGAAGATGTTCGCCTGCTGGGGTCGAAATACGTTCTCGGGCATAGGGGCGCAAATATGGGCGCCCTGCTTGGTTTACCGTTCTACTCCATCGGTGTTGCACAATTATGAATCAGCTACGGTTCATCTGGTTGGTCTTCGCGTCAACGAATGATTCAATGCTATGCAGATAATCTGGGGGGTACGGTTGACGAAACAGGTCTGAGGCAAAGTAGAAGAGGCTCACCCGAGTAGCCTTTCGTTGACAGTGCTTCAGCTAGCAGGTAGACGGTGGAAATACTCATATTACCTCTGGACTTTGACAGCCTAGTTGTGACGAAGAATGGCCATCAAGTGGTATGACTCCTGTGAGGAACAGTGGGTAATGGTCATTGGTGACCCCGTAATATGATATTTTCTACAAAAGCCGAGACCGCATGATCTACAAGCTGCGTAGCATATATACCGACAGGTAATCTCCAGATGCAAGAGTGATGAGAGATGTACATAATTTGGCCTGTCGGCCGGTACTGTATCGAAAGGGACGCAGTAGCTTTGTTGAAGTGGTGACGGATCTGTCAAGCCACATGCAAAAGAGACTTATCGTGATTGCAATCGCGTTCAGCACATAACCCGAGGTATGATTGAGGATCATGGTTAACACGACCTGTGAACGTGTCTGTTGAGAATTTGTAGACAAATCAGTCTAGTTGCCCACCACTCAACAGCATTCGTGCTGGGTTTCAGACTGTCCTGGCCATGAAAGAAAGTGCTGTCCAAAGATCAATCATCAAAGTTATCTTTCGAGATTGAACCATGATGTGGACATTGTCATCCCCGCGACATCGAAGAGACTAGAAAACATGCTGCATCGTCCCTGGTTTTGAACGATTATCTGGGTCAAGGAACACCTGAGTTCCAGACTTGATGGCCGGTGGGGAGACTATGCTGCATGGAGAGACTTTCGATTCGAGCTTGTTTGTGTATGTACATGAGAAGTAGGAGCGAGGGTGCTTCGTAGAGTGGCCTTCATGGAGGTTCATCTGTTCAGGTACTGGACGCCCGGCGGTGCGCAACAGCCTCGTGAGACTAGTCACATTTCGAATGAACATCACCATCCCTCAAAGCCCGAGTCCGAATGCTGATTGGTGCGGTTGGCAAAACCGAAGCTTTAAGATCAGACACCCCTGGTGGCATCATGGCTCTCGAGGTTCCTTTCTTTGCCTGGCCGCGCCACGCCTGTGAGTCCCTGCTTCGGGCCGTGTTTAGAAGACAATTCTTCAGATATGACCGATCGAACAATAGGCATTATCACACCGTATAGCGAGAACGATCCGCCGCAAGAGAAGACACCATCAATGTCGATCTAGGTGATCAAGACAGTCGAAACGGGACTGTGTTGTGAAGGTTCGTCTGGCAGTGGATTTCAGCGAAAAACCGTCGGATGAAGAGTGGCGAAATCAACAGGCGGTAACATACAGGGCATCAGGGACCAAAAGTAGTAGGCAGCCGCAAAGAAGGAAAGAATGGAGAAGAGAATGAAGCTGATGACACCCAGCAAGGAGTTGCTTCTGTACCCATACAGAGCACTCAGGAGGTTCAAGACATCATTGCGATCGTCCGGCGATTCGTAGTAGAGTTGATTCTTTTCGATGTCAGGGGTCCAACGGCCTGATAGGTATCGTTCGAGATGTGGTGCACCTTCATTGCTATTGCTACATGGTGTTAGTCCTCACTTGCTTGTCGAACTCCATGAAAGCTGGATTGACTGACCTCTTCAGGGGTAGTAAGTTGCTCTGCATGCCCCTCATCTCACTGGCCGCCCGCCGCGCGACCAACGTTGAATGACGAAGGAACAAGAATAAGGTATGCAGTCAGCTCGAGATAGAGTTTAGCGCGAGGAAACCCTTTCCAGCCGGGAATCGTCAGCCTGTCACTTTCTTCATCGTTTATCAGTGAGACATGACGACGAAAGGTCCCCAGAACCCCATAATAATAAGACACTGATTTAGTTGGTTGACGGTGTCCCTTGGCATGAGTGGATTTGTACTGATGACTCAGCTATCCCTGCATGAGCCCCTTTGATCACTCGTAATTTCGACTTGGGCAGGGCCAATAAGTCGAATTTCGCTCGCTGGAGCATCGGCACTTCGGTAGTTGTCCGTAGTCTGGAAAGTACCGGACATAGTAGATAAATACCTAGTGAGTGAAGCAAACTATCTTTCCTCCGTGGCCCACGCAAGTGTACCACAATGGGCTTAAATTCGGGCGATATCACCCACGAACTTTCCGAGTGTCGTCGCGCGTTGTCTATTCTACGGCTCAGAGAAGGACAGATTCTCAACCTCGTATGACTCGTTTGAGATACACCCCAGAGGCACAACCGGGTCCTGCAGACCTTCGAGAGCAGCCATCTCGGATCGATCCTTGCTACCGAGCCATGGTTCGCCCACGCCATAGCTCGACGAAACTTCACGCGCCATGAAGAGACGGCGTGCCCCATGTTGTGGGGACTGGGCACCGGAGGCAATGGACCGCTTGCTACGGAGTAGTGCCAATCCAAAAGCACCACAAGTAGGAAGATTAAGCGATGTCAGGACACAACATCCCACCAGTCCGGATTCATCACGTAAAGAAACGAGCTGAAATGTTGACCGACTCGGAGCTTGTTCACTGAGAGAGTGTGTTTGACCATTAAGAATAACGATATGACAGCTGCCTTTCAGAGTCACTCGGCGACATCCCAGAGAAGCATGGATTGACAGGCCCTTACGGCCCGGAGGCATATCTCTGGCGGATGGCCATTCCACCTGAATTCCGACAGCAACGGGATTTACTCGCTGAGACTTCGGCCCCCGCCTTGAGCCTGGGCGGTTCCGGCAGCCCCTGGGCAGACGACACCGTTAACTATGATCAACACCAGGGATGTTGAAGCTTGCGTTGTCCCTCAAGTCCTGTTGGGGAAAGATAGCCTCTTAGGAAAGTCATCACATATCCACTTTACAACCATCCCTTACGCTGCTTAGAAATGACAGAGCCTGTCTTCTCGGCTCTGGTAGTTATATAATTAAAGTTTTGAATACGGGGAAGCCGCGGCATATCGCTTGTTCGATTTAATTTATTTTCACTTTGGTTCGTCGATTAGGATTACCGATGATAGGGTGCTTGGAGAATGTTCTGCATCCGCACCGGACCTCACCGACACCCGACACACCGCAGCAAAGGCAGCTCATCGTTCGACGTAACGACCATGCCACCTTCATGTTGGTTGGTTGAAGTATGGATATAATTAGCGACAGAAATGATTAAGATCTCCTGAGCCAAGGATGCAATGTACTGTGTAAGCTGACCGTGCAGTCCGGGGTTTGTTTACCAAGGATGTGTGCCCTTTCTGCTTGCGTTCGGAGGGATGAGGATCATAAGCGCACATCCCTCCCTTTTCCGGTGGCCAACAGCCGTTGGCAGAGTATAGAGCTTTGCATTATTGGTGGAACCCGGATGCAGACCGCATTTTTGAACTGACAGTTCTTTTCTTCTCACCACGCGAAGGGCTGAACCGTTCGCCCAATGATCGAGGTCGAACCGGGTTTCTGGCGGGTATGCTTCCATGCATGGAAATTCGGCTGAGGTGTGCCACGCTGCCCGTTATCCCAAATGAGGGCTCTCCGTTGGTGGAGTTCAGGACAGTTTAAAGCTGGCTAAGCATAATTCAGGGAAAAAAAAAGGGGTGGCTTGAAGGATTTGTGGTTGTGCAAGGCTTGTCCGGCATGGTGCGACGCTCAATACTCAACACAGAAACCATGTAGTGTGCAACTTGAGAGCGTCAGGCGATACAGTCAATAAGTGAATTAATCAACCTTTTGATGACTAGAAAATTCTTCAAGCATAGAGTATGCTTAGTAGCACTCGGGGTCTGTGAACATGCAAGGAGGGTAGTATATGGAGTATCTACCAGGAGATCGAACAGCGAAAAGTAACTAACTAAACATTGACGAGAAAAATGGGCCGTGAAGCTCAGTGCGTCCTGTCAGGCCTTTTGGTTGCTCCGGATGTGGGGTCACTGCCCGGGACGAGCGCAAAGCTCTCACTAACTAGCAGCCATTCATTCCATGGTGAAACCACTACCGATTAAGGCTCCAACAATACCAGACGACGCGAAGCACGTGGTTCCGGGGGGGGGGGGGGGGCAAGCTGTGGGCTATACACGGTAATTACTGTTACATCTTAGTCTCGCTCTATTGTGGTTCCGTATGTTCTGTATGTTTTGTATGTTCTGTATGTATTGCTCTCATACATCTTCAAGTCCTGATAACTAAGTAGTTGTTATTTGTACTCCGCAGTCATGGTCTCAATTGACGAGTCCTGACTGCTATGAACTGTCCTTAGACTTACCGCTGCTATAACCCTCCTGGATGTATTGATCGCACCCAAGAAGAGAAAGAATCAATCTGTTCTGGTGTTTGCATTCATGTTTGTTAACTTATGCCTGAGGTCAAAGCTATGGAGTCCGCACTTTTCGTTTCAACGATAACCGAAAGATAGTAACTTGACGAAGCCTCATCCAGCCCTGTTATGAGCCCCTGATTGTGGAATTGATGTCTTACCCCAACAATACGATCGTCATCTCAAACATCCATGAGCATGGGCAAACATGTCACTTGCGGAATGTCTCTGAGACCTCGTTCATTCCTCACGGCTGCTCCCTTGCACTATCTCTCTAAGAATGCGGCAGCCCGCTATACGGACTGGCATCGCCATCCCACGTGTTTTAGATAAGATCTGAACTAGTGGCCGGTATAAGGTCGACAAGTTGTACACGTATGTCGAGCTTAGGGCAGGTCAGTTGGGAATTCATCAAGCCTTGGCAATCACAATACGGAGTCAATTAGAGAACATCAACCTCTGCTGAATGCATCGAGCAAGGCTCTATCAGGAAGACCGCGCGGTGATTGTGTATAAATAGAAGGTCTGATATAGCGTGGCACTTGCACAAGCACGGTTAGCCATCTGAGAGAGAGAGAGGCTCACCTCGAACCATTCTCGTAAGGCCATAGCCTTTAAATTTGGAACCGTTAGGGGCCATGCAGCTGAGCGAATGCTGCCGCTCGCCAGGTAGTTAGTAGTATTTGGATAGTAGTATTTGGATAGACCTCCCCCATGCCAAATTCGGGGTGAAGGCCCGAGATTTACTCCTGTAGATCTTCTCTTCGTTGAACCTTCTTCGTTACGAGCACTCTGCATTTGATATGTCCGGAAATGGCACACCCTTCCGCCCAAGGGTCGCATGGAATGGGCAATGTTTACCAGTTCGAAGCCATGCTACCTGTCGAGTCCGCAACCGGCCGTCTTCAGCAAATTGATTGGGACGGAATTGACATGGTCCATGCCGACGGTTGCTGACTCATCACTTCCCCTGCCTTAGCGTCCTCCACCGGCGTATTATTCCCTGCTTGGCAGAACTAGATGAAACCGGAAGCCTGCAAGGCCGGCGGGACCGACTCGCACATGTAAATACCTTGAAAGATAAGTTACCCTACTTGGTATACATAATATACACTATACTCCGTACACTATACAGGTCAGCCACAATACACCTTCTAACTATGGATAAGTTAATGGATAGCTCGCTTGACTCGCCATGACAGGTCATGCTCTGGTGCAATAGAGTTTGAAACTCAGAAGATTGTTGTTGGATCAACTTGGAACCTAGGTTCGTGCTTTATCCTCGATACTGTTGCCTACTTGGTCATAGTATGACGCCGGATAGGTTCGGGAATTGCTTCAATGACTGGTTATTGGAAGGATGGAGAGATGAAACTGCGCCTAAGTCCGTTCGTTAGCCCGCTAATCCAAAGCCTCTTTTCAATTGTTCTTGCTCGATCGAGGTTCTCATCACCGAATAGCTAATCAAAGGAATGCTTATATTTGCAATGTTGGATAGAGAGACTAGAGTCTGCAGACACTGTCGAATAAATCGAACAATGATCTGCTCCTCCTAAGCTTGCTTGTCGTTGGTGTCTCGCTGAGCCAAATCAGAATTCTGGTAGAACGTCCCTCGACTCTCGAGAGCTGGCTGGAAGGCGATCTACTGTGAGATCTCACGGTCCATCCCGATCTACGGGGCTCATGCGCTGACAGAGCTAAGAGCCCCAGCAACCTCCAAACACCGAACCTCCCTCAGGGTTGAATGCACTGCAATTTAGCTGAGAAGGAAACTATTCATCAATGGAACCGCTAGTGGCAGCTAGGTTGAAAGATTTCTTTGTTGCCCCGCGGTGTCCAGCACCATCCACGGTTTGCACCATGCGCCAAATAAGGTTCACTTTCCTCCTATGGTCTTTCTGGCAAATATACGTCGATCCGTGCATGGCACCGCGGTGCTTCCGTGCCTCGTGGCGTCGTGTGCGCGAGTAGGTGGAGTTTTAGAAAGGAGCTATGTCTGGATAGTCTGAAACTCAAGCTCGAAGAATCGATAGAATTGCTCGAAGTTGAATGGTATGCGAGTGTCTTTGTTTCTGATCGTATGAAGAGAGGGAAGGATGCATGACCAGGGAGGTTCATCTCAGTTGCCGTATACAGTAATTTTGCGGTTCTCTGCAGACCCATGGCGTAGCAAGCCGAGACACAAAGGTGGTGATTCTGCAATTGCGAAACTTGCACTGGGTCTCCAAGCCAAGAGACTCGAGTCAGCGGTCACTATTTCACTCGCTCAAACTGTACCGGTCATAGATGGTAAACGGGGTTTGTATCCATCAGCGTAATATATGTTTCCTCCGGGTAAAAATACCTTACTGCAGACTCCATACTACAAGCATACAATTACCTCCAATCGGCTTAAACCAGACTAAGAGCGGGCGAAGAAACAACTGGTGGATCCAGGCCTCATCCACCCGGAGCCACTCGTATTATTGCTGTGCCGGTGCCCCTCTCAACTCTTTAACATGACCGAATCAACTACCTAAGCTAACTTAGTCTCAAGAGTCTAGCTCTCCGCCCGCCATGTGATCTCCTTGACTACGACCTACTAGATGACTGACACTTATGCATAAGGGCTTACTTATGGCTAAGTCCCTTTAGCACCGCTACCACCACTACCACCCTCACACTCCCTCACTCCCTCAGTCCCTCACCCCTCTCTCTCTCTCTCTTTTCTCTTCTTCTTTCTCGCTTCACTTGCTCACTCTCCCCAGGGACAAACGGAGCAGAGCATCTCAATTCTCACCTCTAGGTAACGAATCTTGCAAACGGGGCGTCAGGACCATTTAGCATCCACGAGAACCCATATCCACCGACAAGACCGACCTTGCTAGCAAAACCACTGCGACCCACTCCGCTCGGTGTTGCTTGAATATCTTAATTCAAACCGAATGCGCAACACCTTTTCACCCTCTTTCTCTCATCAATTATTCCTCCTATAAACTGATTCTCTGAGGATTCGACCGGGAGGCACCTTGCTCATCTACTCTGCGCACCTTGCCTTCCTCCCTGCTGTGACTTGGGAGTAATGCATCTGTCCCTCCTCCGCTGACTCCGATTCTGATCATCTTCGACTTCTTTTCGTTCAGCTGGAACTCTCCTTCTCCTTTAACCCCCCGAACCCAAAACGAACTCATCGACAAAAGGTTCGTTTTATCTTGCACGTACTCGAGTTCCTCAGTCCCTCTTCGCGCCGCACTCATTGCTGCGCTTATCACAACCTCGACCTAAAGTCGTACGAAGCCGTGGCCGTCGAATTTCCCGCTTCTGCCAACCAGACTCGCGCTGCCTTATTTACAGCTTTTTTGCCCTCAAATCCGCTTCAGTACTTTCGGGCCGCCGTTACAACGAACTTTTCCCGGTGGAGAGTACCGTCACCTTGAGACTGCCGCACGAAATTGACACTTGAAAACCCGCGCACCTGGAACTTTTTCCCGAAGTGCCGAACCAGAAGAATTCATTTGGCCGGAAACTGGATACTGCAGTGTACGTATAACCTTTCCGTCGCCTCTTGCAGCAGAAGCAGCAATGATTGCTAGTGGATGCATGCTCTAAGCTCACGCTGCGCATACAGTGATTCTACCCCTCTACCTGTCAGGCTCTTTTATTGCTCCTGAGTGTAAGTCAATTCATCGCATTTGGGTTTTGATTTCAGTGCTCGTCACCCCCCTTTGGGCTCGAGGTTGCACCTGATACATGTTCAAGTAAAACACATTCTACTGGCCACTTTTTTGCTGTCTGTGCGCATCCCTGATTCAATCTTGGATCCCATAATCTGAGCGCGCACCTTGGTCACACCTTCAGGAGTCAGTCATCTAACGCGACGTCCGCAGACATATCTCGCTCGTGTTCTCAAATCACATTTTACGATCTCAAAATGGGTTGTATGAGCTCGAAGCCCGTAGACGCGGGTGATAAAGAAGCCCTTCAACGAAATGTTAGGATAGAGAAGGCGCTGAAAAATGATAAAAAAGTGATGGACAGGACGATCAAGATTCTTCTTCTCGGTAAATATGCCTCGGAATATACACCATAGTTGATTTGCTCTTGGTACTGACCAAACTTGCCTAGGTGCGGGAGAGTCGGGCAAATCAACAATCATTAAACAGATGCGCATCATTCACTCGGGAGGGTTTCCAGAAGATGAACGTATCCAGACTCGGGCGGTAATCTATTCAAATCTGATTATCGCCTTCAAGGTTTTATTGGAGATTATGCGAACGGAGAACATCGATTTCCAACTCGAAACAACTCAGGTAAGATGACCCGTAATCGTTGGCGCTCCGGTCTGGTTACTCTGAGTATTAACGCTTGGGGTCATGTTTCCAGTCGCTTGGCGAATTCATTGACAATTTGGAGCCGGATGTGGGCTCCGACGAAGCCTTTTCGGACATGAAAGTCCGGGATGCTTTGAGGGATATGTGGGAAGATTCAGGCGTCCAGAAGGCAGTGGCTCGAGGACATGAATTCGCGCTCCATGATAACCTGCATTAGTATGTAGCGACCACGGCTTGGTTGGGACGCCTCAGCTAATCCCTTTCCAGCTTCTTCGAATCCCTCGACCGGATCTTTACTCCGGGTTGGCTACCGGACAACCAGGACATGCTACAAGCTCGGTTGCGAACAACTGGTATAACGGAAACACTTTTCGAGCTTGGTCAGATGAACTTCCGGATGATGGACGTTGGTGGACAACGGTCCGAGCGCAAGAAGTGGATCCACTGTTTCGAGGGCGTGCAATGCCTGCTGTTCATGGTTGCTTTATCCGGCTACGATCAGTGCCTTGTTGAGGATCAGAATGCCGTAAGTCGTCGTCCTGCTGTGAAGTATACAGGTCACCTCTAATCATTCTCCGCACACAGAACCAAATGCATGAGGCAATGATGCTATTTGAATCGCTTGTGAACGGAGAGTGGTTCAAGCGCAAGCCCATCATTCTTTTCCTGAACAAGATCGATTTGTTCAAGGGAAAGCTTCAACTCTCACCTGTTTCCAATCATTTCCCCGACTACAATGGCTCGAACACAGACTTCGATGCAGCCGCAAGATACTTTGCCGACCGCTTCCGAGGCATCAACCGGATACCGGACCGCGAGATCTATATCCATTACACCAATGCCACCGATACCACTTTACTAAAAGCTACCATGGATTCCGTACAGGACATGATAATCCAGAAGAACCTGCACACCCTAATACTCTAAGGTTTCCCCTGGACATGACTAATTTCTAATGAACTTCACTCGCGGGTCCATATCTCGCCAATCACTATTCAAATTGCCTGGCAGCAATTTTTTTGGTGTCGTTCGCAATTCCTCAGCGCCAATCACTTCCTTGCCATGCCTAAACCTCACTCTGGCTGGCTTGGCATGGATCCCTTCCTTCCAAGCCCTTCTCTATTGAGAAAAAGCACGCATCTTGTCTTCGATTCAGCGGCTAGTTGAATCTTTTTTCTAATGCAGGTTGATACCATATACCACATAGTTGTGTCTGTGTCTGCGTCTGCGTCCTTAGCAACACTTTATGATTTCCTTCTGGCCGTTTTTCCAAATGTTGACCATTCTCAACAGGTCTATGGATCCCATCTCTTTCTTCGTTGTACCTATTTCTTTCTTTTCTTGAGTGTCATATCAAGGACAGGCTTTCTTCATTGTATTGACAGCATTACGCACATCTTCAAGACTTCTATACCCTCTTGCAGTCTTCAGGTTATTAGGTCGTACATTGAACTGATTTTAACTCCATTATCAATCACAACAAAACTAAGACACTCTCAGAGTCAATTGAATCGAGACTGCAAATAATACAAGTCTACTCCTACACCCCTTGTCTACAAGAGTGACGTTCTCTCGGCCAATGGTGTGAATGGCGCAATGATTAACGTGAGAAACTTCAAGTGAAATCGTCATCATTGAATTTCTGAGATAGACAGATACTGCCACATAAGTAATCAAGCTCCTAGAACCTAAAGTATCAATAGAACGCTTTTCGACAGACCAATCATCATTTGTTCTCTGCCTCGGCGGTAATGAGGCATTGTTATCACATGACCTGTCACATGGAATGCCTGAGGAACTCCGGCAAAAGTCTGCTGAGCTAAGCCGAGATCCGCATGATCGGCTCATCAACTTCAACTTCGGTTTCGCCTCTTTCGCATCCGCCAAGTTCGTTTACCCAGCTTCTGGGACCTGCGACGTTTTGCAAACACAAAATGCTATCCTCCTCACTGCGCCGGGCGGCCTGGGCCCCTATTACTCCCATCTCAGGCGTCGCACGCGCCTCGAGCCAGACTCTCACCACCTCCGCTAACAACCTCACCGGCTCGACGCAGCCTGTGCGTCAACGGCGCTACTCCTCGTCATCGTCGTCAAACCCCAGCGATGGCGCGAGGAAACTTGAGTGCGAGGTGAACTCTGGGAAGTCGACCCGTCGGAGAGGCAAGGACAGTGTCCGCGCCAGCTCCAAGCAGCAACAGCAACAGCAGCAGACGGCATTTTCCCGACTTCCCAGCGTTCCCTCAACCCAGCACCTCCTCCCGCATGGTAAGCCAGCCAGCCCAGCTTTCGAACCCCTTCCGGCCTCCGGAAACCCAGAATTTCAACAAGCAAACCCCCGCGAAGACTCTTTTTGCTCAAGCCCTCAAGCTAACTCATTTTCTCCTATCGCTCTGCAGACGTCCAGGTCGCTTCCTTCTTTTCCATCCACCGTCCCATCTCCGTCTCCACCAGCGTGCCCCCAACTTCCACCTCTGAAGCCTTCGACGCCATCTTCACTGCGCGCAAGCCCGCTGTCGACGATGTCATCTCCACGCTCTCGTCCGCCGTTAACTCCATGGAAGCGGAAGACGACCACCAGCACTACCACGCTGTCCTGCAGGAATTGACCGAGAGGATGCAGCAACAGCAGCAACAGGGCCAGCTGCAGCACCCCTCCCAGACCATGAATCTGACTCTCTCCATCGAGGAACTCACCAAGCGCCTGCGGCCCTTCCACCCGCCTCCCCCTCCCGTCCCCATGGACGAGGTCGCCGTCCACACCTCCGAGAACGCCTCCGAGCAGCAGCTCCTCCCGCCCACGACGACGGGATCCAATGCCACGGGCAGCTACTCCGCCGTGCTGACCATTCACGAGTCCACCCTTCCCGACGGCCGCAAGACCTACCAGGCCCACGCCGGCCCCTTTATGCCTACCAAGGACATGGGCATTACTCAGGGTGCGGCGCCGGAGATCGTTGAGGCCTACATCGATGTTGTGGACCCCAACTCGCACCCGGAGCTCCGTTACATCGACCAGCAGGGTCACCACATCAACGGCCCCATGCAGGCTCTCAGCACAAAGAGACGTCGTCGGTTGAAGATGAAGAAGCACAAGTTCAAGAAGTTGTTGCGGAAGACGAGAACTTTGAGGCGCAAGTTGGAGAGGTCCTAAGGGGTTGTGCTCCTCTTTACAACCCTCGAAGGATGTTCGCGGTGGTCATTTTTGCACCTATTTCATTTTTTTTTTCTTTCTTTTTTTCCCTCCTACCTGTCGCCCGGTTTCTTCATTTCCGGTGTTCCGCCAAGCTTTCCCGAAGCAACTTATTTGGTTCTGTGAATATCTTTCCGTTTGCCTTTTCTCTCACCCTCTAAATTATGCATGCATCTTATCTCCCTCTCCGTCCTCTCAACCAACCAATCAACCACTTAACACACACTTATAGACAATACTACGTGACATATTACCTTCTGTTTTTTTCGCTTTAGCCGCTAAGATTGTATAGTCGTAGGTATAGAACCAGGCCTATCCCGACTTTTCTGCTACGGTTTAGCACAAGACAGCACCCCCTGCAGAGGCAACGCGCACATCTGAGAACATCGGCCAGCAACACAACATGTACCAGGAACGAGTTAGAGGCCGGGTATGCGTAATCTACCAGACAAAAGACCTCTCCCAGGCCCGCACTTACTCCTTTGCCTCTCCCGAGTGACGGCAGCTCGAATAGGTCAAGGTCAAGGTCAATTGATTCATCAAGTACCAAAGACACGACAACCGTAGAATACAGGAAACTGATAGCATAAGCAGCGCAAGAAACAGGAAAATAGGAGAACCTTTAGCCATGCAATACTGAATTCAAATATCTACCAACCAGTACAGAGTCGCCCCCAACCGCCACCTGCCTCACCGCATAGTCTACAATAGCATATCGAGCCCTCTTTTCTGCTTGAAGGGATCGGAAGAAGAGAAAAGAGGATATTCGATATACTATCCAACATCCGTTCCTTGTCTCAACTGACTACTCCCCTCAAGCAGAGCGACTTCTTCTCCCTCCACCACTTGTCGGCAAAGAAATGTTTCCGACAGCAAAGACACACACATCACGTAACGAGATCGTATTTTCTTGAGAATCGATTTCTTGATCAAATCCACGCTTCACGGTATAAATCATTCGTAACACGGGTACGATAGGCCTGAACGACGGGGCACCGCTTGCGCGGGGTTCTTGTACACATCTCGTCGTTGCATTCGCCGCTGGGCACGCGTCTCGCAGAGAACGTGCGACGGGCGAGCATAGGGTTCGTTCGCTTAGCAGACGGCGTCGATTCTCGAGCGGGAGTTCATAAGAAGGGCGACGATAAGACCGTACAGACCTGATAAGAGGATTGGTGGTTAGCGGTGACGGAACAATTATGCTGCAGGATGGATCAATGGACGTACCCAAGACTTCAGCAAAAATGAGAATCAAAATCATTCCAACGTAAAGACGGGGCTGTTGAGCAGTTCCACGGACACCAGCATCACCCACAATACCGATGGCGAAACTTGGGAGGAACGAGTTAGTTTCTTAATCAAGTATCGCAAATCAGGATGAACATACCCAGCAGCCAGACCGGCCAGCCCGACAGCGAGACCAGCTCCCAGCTGAATGAATCCGGTGTAGAGAGGTACCTTCTGGTTCAGATCGTTGGCGATAAGGACGGACACGACCAATCCGTAAATACCAATGATACCCGCCATGACGATGGGGACAATGTCTGTCACATGTTCCGTCAGTATTTCGATCCCATATAGCTAGAGCCGGTGTATCGGTTCTCTCCACGACTGCAGCTAGTACGGAAAATAGGTTCCAACATACTCTTGACGATCAGGTCAGGTCTGAGGACGGCCATGCCGCAAACACCGACACCAGCCTTGGCAGTTCCATAGGCAGCTCCGAAGCAGGTGAATACGATGGCTGAGGTGCAACCCAGCGCACCGAAGAAGGGCTACGCGGCGAAAAGTCAGCTATTAAGTCGATCCGTGCAGGTGACGTTGCTTCAGTTGGGAGGAACCCAATGCTCCGTTCCATCAAGCTTCAGTACATCATCGATGAAGACTTCGAGTAACTCACAGCATAGACGGGACTAAGTATTACAGATTAGCATAGTCGTTCAAAAGCACTGACAGGCAGGACTGGTCGCTTTCGCACAAGCTATGCATGGAGGTGTTGGGGAAAAGGAGTCAACCAGGGTGATTACGTACCAAAGTTCAGTAGCCATTTTGGTGGTATAGATGGCCGTTTAGACTTGAATAGGTGGTATGAAGCTATGAAAGAAAGCCAAGTAGAGTGATGACAGGGGTGAGGAAGGCTGCGTCGACGGCGATGAGATGGGGCAAAGGCGTGGGGGGAGAGCTGAGACGGAGATGGAGGCTTGTGAGGCGAACACGCTGGTAGCTTCGGAGAGGCTCACCGACCACCTGCGCTGCCACGTGACCTGCAGCTTGGCGCCTTCCCGCGTCTGCCCCGATCACTAACATCAGCACCACTCGGTTTATTCTCGGAGCTGCGCTGCATTATTGACAAAGACAAATCTTATCAATTTACACTATTTCAATCTGTGCCTGCTTCTTTAATCATTAATTGTACATGACTAACTCTTGATCCTATCTATGAGTAGACTATTAATCTAGCATCAATGCCACCCGACACCCAGGGATGTCGAATTTGGAGCTTGATTCGTGCACCTCACCATTCGACCCTTGTCCAGCGATAGGCTGCATATAGGTTATAGCTTTCTCTGACAGTCCACCAAAGTAGCCAGGCACCACCACAAGGTCTTTCTGCTTGGCAGTCTCGCTTTGCATAGGGACAGCCTCCGCGTCTGATACAACCCCGAAATGAAAGGAATTACTCTGAGTCTCTGGCGCAGCCCAGTCCGACTGACCGGGTTCGACGGAGACGAAGAATTGGATATAGTCACCAGATCCCGCAGCCTGCGAGAGCGTAGACAGGTCTTCCCCGAACCCGCGCATTTCGAACGACGGTGGCGGCGGCGATGAATCAAACGAGATATTCGCGTTGTCTGCGTTGAATAGCCCTTCTAGCCCCAGCAGCCTGTGCTTCTGGCCTGTTTCCATGAAAGTGGTTTCAGGGTCTAATGAAAGGAGGCCCTGCTTCTTGCCCCATCCCCCTCCGCCGCTCATCACTCGGTGGAGTTTACCGCCCTTCCGGATCGCCTCAATGAGGCTTTCTTGAGAAGCGCCCTTGCCTGCTGTGTAGCCCTCCTCGGAAGTCTCAATCAAAGCCCAGACGGAGACCCTCTGGTCGGCAATGTTGTGTTCCGCAATATAGCGAGGGAGATCCTTCTCCAGCTCCAGAGAAGCTGGCATTGGGTCCATTGAATGGTTATCTGTATGTTTTGACAGTTGACGGAGGATGTTTCCCATGCTCGATATAACCCTCCTCCTTTGCCCAACGGGGTGTAATGGAAACTTGAAGGAGTCGCTGACATTTGCTGTTGGTGAGGTGACGATACAGTTCGATAGATCCAGCGCGTTGTCTAAAGTATATTTCTTCGCTGCAGTATCGTATACCCAGCGGGCGCCAAATAGAGTGTTCTCCTTCCCATTGATGAAGATCGTATTTGCAAGTCGCAGGCCTACCTCATGGAGCGGCTTCCGAGATCTTGCATTCGTCGCCTGGGTATGACTCCTTGGTATCGAGAATACGAGTCCGGCTTCTGTGGCCTCCATGCTTCGTGGGCGGCGAGGCGCGGCGAGTTGACCCTGTACATTGTCCCGGTCTACCAAGAGCACTGATATTCCGTCCGCTTCCTGGGCGCGAGGAATCTGACTGTCCTGCGGCACTTGTGGTCGACTATCAGGTAGCTTATCGACAATCGCGAATATGGAATGTACTGGCTGAGTGAACCCTGAGAAGTATTGATTCACCCAACGTTCAGGGAATGTATGAGATGACAAGTCGATCCATGATGCGAAGGCCGAGGTAACGAGGAAAATAGGAACATAATCGCGTTGTGTGAGAGGTTCTAGGGTGGAGGGTGTATTCGCGAGAACGTCGTCTGAAGTCTGTCAGAAGATTAGTTTCATAAGACCTCAGGAAGTAGCAAAGAAAACGCACAATCGCACCCGGGGTCTGTGTGAGCCAGGTGTAGGCTATAGGGCGGGCACTAGAAGCTGTCTTTGCGACCGACCTTCGAATGATGGAAGGAACACGATTTTCTTTGAGGCGATGATGAACCAACCGTGCTGGTAATGAACGCGGAGTAGATCCGAGCATTAGCGACATCGAAGCAGCATTGGTGCTTCAACTAAGTGCGTTCTGTTTGACTAGCTGATAGCTTTTTCTTTGCCAGGAGTATTGCCGGTCAACGGCGAGACATTCAGATCCAACATTTACCTCAGCAAGCTCAGGCGCTTCGCTCAATGCACCCGCCGTTCTTAGTAAGCAATTTATGTAGATTTATGTGGATCAATCAGATTGCGCCCAGGTGCTTGGACCCACCCGTACGGCCTTTTTCGCGAAGCGCCTAAGAATTCCAGATTGAACATGTTCTTAGCGAATTTTGCACTAAAATACCAAAAAGACATCAACCAGTATACAACTCTACTTAACCACTCAACTACCACAGTGAACTACATTTTCTGTACAGGCACAATCGCTAGATTCAACTATAAGGATTTTTCAGGCCTAAAAAAATCAAAGATATACTAAGAATTGACTATAGAAGTACAGGTCTTAAGATTGTACCCCCTCTAATCTAAACTTTACATGCCGTCCTTACTTGAGTATATACCTTCAAACTTACCAATTAAATATACTAAATTAATTCTATTTACCTATTAGAACCATACAAAAGCACTAAACCGATTATCAGAATATGCATCGAAAGTCGGCTCCAGAACAGATTTCGTTCAAAGACTAGGAGCACTGTGATAAATATAAGCATGAACTAGTCGTATTCCTACAGTCACTTGTTCCTCGGATTGAAGCATCTTATACAGAGTTTGCTTAATCAACAACCTCGAGAGAATCAGCGCTGTCGGAGCTTGTAACAAACTAATAGAGAATACCATGGAGAGACCCAGTCTTCTTGGATTCGATATAATAATAGTCTAGCTCAGATTATTGCAAAGCAGCATACAGTAAGATTGCAGACAGCTCAAAGCCAAGCTTTAAACTAATCTTGACCATACCCAATTACGCCTATCCCGTCTAATATAGGCGTAGCTTATAGTACTAATCAGGTAGACCTAGAGTATATCTGTACATCAGGCCAGACTGCAGTTACTTTAAACCAAGTTGTAGTATATCTAACATCTACAATATTATCAGCTTCTCAACAGTTATCAGCATTAATGTTGATTCCAGATAGATAAATATCAGTTAATCTACTTACTCCATCGACTCCAATAATTCGAACAGCAGCAGAACGTAAACAATTTACTAGCCCAGCTCGTCTACCTCTGCAAGATTATAATCCTAATCACCGGATCGTTTTTCACCTCAGAGCAAGAGTGGACGTGCTCGAAAACCATTATAGAGAGGACTCGAGAACTTCAGCTTTGATAGAAAGAGATAGCAGACCAATTATATCTGGATATATATTGGTCCTTATATCTGAACATATCTGGACCAATCAGATATCAGTATTTCAATAAAGTGATGGGTGTAGATCGCAAGGTGCAGAGACCTTATCAGTTTGTTTTCTTTCTTCGAAGATTTGCATGGTGTATGCACTCTGAATATACCCCATATCAAATCACACCAGGGTTTATATCTGGGTATATGTGGACCAATCAGAAATTCGGAAAAATAGCAGATTTATTGCGTAGCATTGCTGCGACAAAAGCATGGTAAATATCAGTAGAATATAGCGGTTCTGTATTCACTGGCAGCTGAAACGATAACTATTCCCAAATAGGACATTTGCTAGGAGGAGGTGCCATATCAACATTTATACTACCTAGTCTTCTGCTTCTCTTCCTCTTTCTTTCTTTCTTTCTTTTCTTTTCCAGACATCATTGAATAACTCTGTTACACCATGACGCCTACAACGATTTGGATGCTTGGGCACCCAGCAGTCATTTCACGCAACGAGTCGCAACACTTGGAAGATGCTCGCATCATTCCATGGGGAACAACTCGTTCAGGAGCGAGTTTCAGGGCCCCGCCGTAAGAATCGTTGAAGATTGACTATGCAGACAATCAAGAGATACTAACCTTTATCTTTTTTAGACCCCCAGTTCCGTCTACAATCCCGCCGCTGCCACCTCCTCCTGTAACGACTTCTGTGATTCCGCCGAGCTTTTTGGATATTTCAAGCAGCGATGGCGAAGATTCAGTCTCCTCCGAAGAAGAGGATAATGAATTACTGTCCCAGGACAGTAATTTGTTGTCCGATTTTGTGTTGGAGTTTGATAAGCTGACGCTGTTTGATGCCTCTGAAGAGCAAATCGGGCCTGGAAGTCCAAGCAGTGATGGTGAAGGCATTGGGTTTGATCTCCCCCTCGGGACTCCGGTGACACACACTCAGTTTTGAAGTGCTGAGGTGGAGGTTCCGGGAACTTCTAGGATGGAGTCTAGTACTCCGGAGGAGGTCCCGGAAATACCTTCGTCTGGTAGCCCAAGCTGAGTGCCAGAAACTCCTGTGGCAGTATCTCGTGCACCATCTGAGGAGCTTGCAACTCCTTCTATGGTGTCTCGTGCTCTGTCAGAGGAGCCTATTCCGGCAACTCCTGCTGTTACTGCTAGTAGGCCAGCTACAAGCGCTCGGATCCGCAGGTTGACCCTTGAGACTTCTGCGGGGGAAGAGACAAACTTGGCTGCAACCATTCCTAGCGGGGCTAAACCGGTGACTCCTTCGAGAGCCACCTATCTGGCTGCTCAACGAGCAGACCAGCCACGCCTGCAGTGGAACTGGCCTCTTCGGGGCAAGTCGGCGACTTTATAGCGTCCTTCTGTGAAGGGGAAATGGTGGTCGCATGACACGGCTGAGTTGACTGCCAAGGACCTTCCGTATCAACGTAAATGGAGCCATATTGGCCAAATTATGGAGACTGAAATAGGTCGGCAGCTCCAGGGCGACGACCGTTGCGACTACTGTATCAGCAACGGTTATGAGTGTTAAATCTATACCGACGAGGGTGTCAAGGGTTTCTGTTGCGGTCTAGTATTTGAATAATCTGGATCTTCAAGATCTGTATCCTCATTTAGATCTGTATCCTCATCTTTGATATTGATAGAGTAGTATGATACCTTCTCAAAGCTGTTATATGTAAGGTATTTGAGTACTGCCGATAGAGGAGAGGAAAGAGGAGAGCCGGTGGAGAACAACACATGCCACTGGATAGGCGTAGCAGGGCTTATTTCAGGGTATTGTTACGAAGGACTTTGGGGGCGTGGCGTGTTCATAATAGGCGCACTTAAAAGTACGGGCTTTGCAGATTTAAAATTATGTCTTAAACATGATAAAATATATCTTTTTGAGGTAGGGAGTATAAGGTTGAAAAGGTGAATTTGTATGCTTAGAACAAGAGAGACGCGTCTAAGAAGATTGTAGTTCTCAGACCCTCTACGAGGCATTGGGCGCTGTACGCTCTGATTGGTCTACATATATGAACGTATATCCACATAATTCTAATCGAGAATAGTGTATGGCTATGTGGATCAGATAAATGCATAACTCGAAGCTAGTCCCAGAACGACCATTCCATGTCCAGAGGGGCTGAGCCTGCTGAGATAATCCAACATAGAATCAAGTTAAAGCGGAGAGGACGGCAGCTATGGAGTACTTCAAGAGCACACCGCCCAGACGCGATCTGGATCGCTTTGCCTGCATCTTCATGGGAGGAAGCTGATATCTTACAGTACACTAAACTCAGCGCAATGGTTCTGATTAGAGTGTCTTTCTCCATCACTTGATATGTCAGCGACAAGAGAAATCTCGATTCTCTTCTTGAGGGTACTGTACTGCCAGTACACGAACAACATCTAGTAACGAATCTGTACACTTTCCGCACGGATAACTTTGAAGTTCGTCAAATACATGGGATATGTATTTCATGAGATGGCTGGACATGAGGAATGTCCCCGAATATTCACGCCAGCTTATAACTGCGAAAACTGCACACTCTATACTCGCAGGGAGAAGACAACATGTATCAATTACGTTGATCAGTCTGGGCTACGAATTTAGGCATACTTGCAGCCAGAATCGCTTGTATTGATAACCGCTGCCACATACTACACATATATTGGCAGCAGCATGAGTTGACAACGTCTGCAAACTGTGCAAGAGTAGGCAATTAAGGTGTTTTTGACCAGAGACATCCGAGACCGCAGCATCAGTATGACCGGCGGATCGCAACACCAGTACCAAACTCTTTCCCGTGAGCCAATCAATCGGGACTCCATCCTGTGCATGAATCCTAGACATTGAGGTAGCCGGCTGTGTGGATCAATCATGGGGCATGTTTAACAAGGGATTTGGAAATGCAGAAAGCTTATTTCGTTCGGTTTTGCATAATCTGGGGTATCTATGACATCATTTCCCATTGACGCTTCTGGAATAATTTTCCCCTCGAAAAGAAGATACCGAGGAGCAGGAGCGGACTTTGTGTCGTTCGTCCATGCAACACTCGGGCCAGCAATTTCACGCACATTGTGTCCCTGGATATGCGGGACGATCGACGTGACAGGGGCCTGTTGTTGCATAGTGGTTATGGCTTCAGCATCCACAGAATACATCAGAATGTGATCAGGACACGGCCAATGCTCTCTCAATCGAGGCGTATTTCCGCTGTCACAAAAGTACTGATCGTAGACACTGTGTGTATTCTCATTGGCATCAGATGCATGGGGACGTGGTAATGACGTTTAAAAGCATTCGCAGAATGTGGGCTGGATGACGCGTGTCAGAAGATGAATATGAAATGATATCACCCCTGTTCCTCTTCGAATGGACCCTTTTCTGGTAAGGGAAGAAAGCGGAAGCTGAGCCACAGCGCTGAGCCACGCAGCCAGAACGACGCTGAAGGGGTGGACTCTTGAGCCGGCAGTTCATGCGAGTGTACTCCGTAAATGTTCTCCCATCTATGTTCGCCGGTCATGATTCGTGCTTGAAATGGCCATAGGGCTGTCGGGCCCACTACCTTAGTTTGCTGACCCTGGTTTCAATCGAAAGTTTGAGGTATTGTGGTACTTCCCATGATCGAATCTCCGGTGCTAGAACAAGGGAGAGTCGGGTACAGAAAGTACCTACTTAGCTTAGTTATACGAGGAGAAGCAGGTATCAGGAAAGACAAATGTACTGTGTGCTTTTTTGCTTAGCTGTGCCGAGCATGTAATGAGTTCCTCGGCCGACCGCGGAAGGCGAAAAAGATGGCGGATATGCCAAGCGTCGTTCAGGCAACAAAATTAGAGATCCAAGAAGTTGGGTTTGCTTATTTAGGGATATGAACCCACAGAAAATAAAGGTTCCAAAGTGAATAGTATCACGAGGTTCATTTCATCGGTAGGCAGTCAAGCCCCTTACCTAGCCACTTTTTCAAGAACTACTAGGTACTGGGTGACAACAACTTGGAAGGAACCAATCTAAGAATCCATGAAGCACTCGACATTGATACGAGGCGAGAGACTGGATGGACTGACGCTACGATGCTCACCTGAAGGGTTAAAAGACCAATCATCTACGGAGGCTTTTGCATCAGCCACAGTAGGCTGAGCAAGTATGACGTAGCATACGTCCCACGAAGCCGTCATACTCAGAACGATCATCTCATCTCTTTTCGACTCTTGGCGGAGTATACCTAGTTACTTACACAGAAACTAGTAACTTACTACTAGACTTTAGTCGGTAGGCCCAATTCTGTTGTGACGCCCTTTGGTGGTCGGTGCAGAGTTAGCCAGCGAGCGGGCAGTTGCTTTTGCCCACCCAGAATTTAAAAGACTCCTGTGGTCCCGCTCCTTCCTTTTCCCCTTCCTTCCCTCTTGTTCTTCTTCTCTCTCTTCAGTCTCGGTTTGCCTGATACTTCGTACAATTCACATCGGCTTCAAGCCTCGCATACCAATTGAATCAATCACTACCAACATCAACTTTTCCTAAAGACAATTACTCGACCTTCCTGTTCACCATGCCTTTCACTGCTTCGTAAGTTCCTCTGCCTGCAAATGACCTTCCCACGCTAGCAACCTGAGAAGCTTGCCAGCGGGCTGGATTTCTTTTCCAACATGGGTTCTGCCCAAGCTGCTCCTGTGATCCTCGATCTTGTCGAACAAAGTGGCATGGCTAACACGGTCTGGGGACAGTGACGTCTGCAAGATCATCTTTGCGATCATCCTGCCACCTCTGGGGGTTTTCCTCGAGCGCGGATGCGGTGCTGATCTGCTGATCAACATCTGTTTGACAATCCTGGGTTGGCTTCCTGGTGTTATCCACGCGCTGTACGTCGCCCACGCTACCACGATCCCGATTACGCACCCCAGTGCTAACTAGCGCCTGCAGTTACATCATTTTCAAGTACTAGACCGCTGCTTGTCCACCGCCCGACCGCCCGGTTCAGTCGACCAACATTCCTCGTCCCACGATTGTATTCCCCCGTCCATCATTTGGTAGCCAGCATTCCAAATTAAAGGGGTGGCCGTCCGCGATGATCATGTCAGCCTTTAATTGTTCCGTGGGCTTCCGACCGGGTCTAGCCTAATTTGACCCCGCCAAGGACGGATCCCCGAACGACTACGTGGGTGTAGATGCCCGTGTCAAACATCTCACCATCTAGTTTTCCCTATGTCTTTGATGTGTCCGTGTTCCTCTTATCGTTTCTTTTCTTTTCTCGATGATACCAGCTCATTGTGACCCTGGGCTTTGCTTGTACTGTTGGCAATGATCAGCTTCTAATGATTAATGGCAATAATTTTACAACTACTTGATTAAAACCATTATACCACGAATAGTGTAGCTGGGTGCATAATATATGGCAGATGGGGGTTTTCGCTCTCCAGGTACGCGGAGGAGACGAAGAATGGGGGTTGGCGGCTTGAGATCCAATCTTGGGAGAAACAAGATTCAGGCACAAATGTTGGCGCTTTTATGCAAAGGAACAAAATGAATGCTTTCAGCGTGAGACTGCAAAGAGCCTGGAAGCTCCAAAGTCAGCTGACCTGACATCATCCTTCAGCCCATCTGCAGCATCGGCGCTAAGCCGGCGCGTATCGCATCAACATCGCTCTCTGCCAGCCCCGCAATCATCGCTATCATCACAAAGCGCTAATCATGCTGAAGGACCCTCATCTGTCAACTACGTGTAGTGCATCTATGACACTAACTTCGTGTTTCACCCAAGCGCCTGCAGGGGCCGCAGTCTCATTGTTCTCGTCTCACATCGCGGCCTTCTTGCTTTATAGCCACTCAGTACAATGACGGAACTCCGTGTCTCTTTTGACGCCCACGTTGATGAGGCGAGGGTAGAATGGAATTGGCACTGGCGTCTGTTTCTCAAATGAGACGCCTACCCCCCCTTTGGACACTGCCGAGTTCTCAATACATCACTTTGCCATGTTCTTTTTTTTTTTGGTATCCGTTTGTTCGAATTTAGAATGCACCCATCGCCAGCGGCTTTGTCTTGATTCTCTTAGAATGGTAGCATATATGTCCTTACTACTGTGGAGGTAGACTGTCCTCTGCAGTGTCCAGATCGATGTAAGGAGGTATTTTCATACGCATCAGAGGTCCATGGAATGGATATGCTAATCCAATCTCATTAGGTTGACACAAAATGACTTTATCTCTTTCTCAATGTTTATTCATCGCATCGATTTCAGCTATTTCATGTCTCGCTTCTAGCTCACAAAATTCTGCTCCTGCCACGACGGCGTCGACCCTTTCTAGTCGAATACCCAAGTGTGCTCGCGAGTGCGTTGATGAATTCATAATATCAGATTACCCAGATGATGCATGTGGAGAAGCATGGAATCTTGACTGTCTGTGTCGGACCAACACGACCAGCGGCTATACACTGGGCGAGGCAGCGTTCCGATGCAGTCTGTCGCTGTGTTCTGTCAACACGATTTTCTCCTCTGACCTCTATGATATTTGTGATTCAGTACCGGGGGCTTTGCCGCGTACCCATGCCACGATAACAGCAACAATCACGTCGACTCAGAGTACAACGGCGGTAGTCACCACAACCTCCGACTCCCATAGTGTTGCAACCACGATAATTTCTATGTCACGACCTTTACCGACGGAAAACACTAAAACAGCACATACAACTTCTGTTATCATTACCTCGTTCGATAGTCCCACCACCATCTCTGACACAACTCAACACACGAGCGCCCCCTGGGCTACGTCCAGCAGTACGACCGGTAGCGGCAACAACTCGACCGCTGCCGCTGCCGCCGCTACCGCAGATTCGCATAGCAAGCTCGGCGCTGGTGCGGTCATCGGCATCTCCGTTGCCTCAGGCATGGCAGGGTTCTTTCTCGTTGGAGTTTTGATATTGTTCTATTATAGAAAGAACAAGCGTCGGGAGGCAGAGGCTCAGGATCGGAACTTCTTTGAAATTGGGGGGGTGATGACGGAACCTCCAGATTTTGCTTTCCCGCCTAGACGGCCAACGGGACCCAGACCCATGCCCGGTGGCACAGACAGGGACTCGGAAACGTCACGTCTGATAACTCCTTTCGGATCAAGGGCCCATATTCCGACTTCTCTAGCAGACGCACCACGACGTCGGTGCAACGATGATCCCATGGGATTACACGATGCTCACAACATTGGATTCGCCGTATCATCCAATTCCGACGTAGAAGCATCCCTAGCGCATTCGACCCCTCGGACTCTCTCGAGCTTGCTGCCGGACAAACCAACCTATGGGCTATATCCGGAGCCACTGCGATTGAGTCGCCAGAAACGACCAGGCAGTGTAGGAACACTGTTCGAGGAGGACGTCACTAAACCGCGCAGCTTCATTGGCAGTCCTCGTTTGCTTCAGAACCCTTCTTCCTGGTCGCGTAAGCCACAACCCACCCGGCCTCATAATCAGCCGCCAGTCGCCGGGCTGCCAGCCCATCCACGCGCCATGCTGCATGGTTTCCGAGACGGCCAAGACGGGAAGCTCGCTCTCAGAGGGCCGAATCGATATCGAAGGCGGGATTATGAGAACCCTATGGATTCAACCTCTTGCTCAAACGATGTTCCCGGACCGTCTCACCACATTTCGCCGGAGTGGAATGACGAAGATGATGACGATGGACACTGGCTAGATAGTGAATCCGGATACCCAAGACCCACTCGAAGCTCACCATACCTCGATGACAATCCAGATGGAGGCAGGCATCTAATATACGATGCAGAAGGCTCAGCATCTCACCCCACGTTCAGCGACGCGCCTCACAATCCTCGACGCGAATCACGGCATTCAGGAAGTCTGCGACCCCTGACTCCCGTACGAGAGATCAGAACGCCAAACCTCGAAATCCCCAACTGGCAATACGAGACCCCCACCGGCAGCAGGATCCCTGTCGGTCTCCCCCGCACACCACTTTCCAGGTCAATTAGCCCTGCGCAAGAAATCGTCTCCCGGCCCCGGATTGTGCGACAGGACGATATCCGAAAGGTGCAGATCCGCCGCGTCACACCCGAACCTGACGAGGAGCAGATAGGGAGCTACTATGCACATGGTGGTGTGGGGGAATCCTGGTCCAGCGGCGATGCTTACTCTAGTATACAATACGGAGCTCAGGCACGCAGGACGTCCTTTGACTCTGTATCTTCATCCGGCCGTATGAAAGGGCCGCCTGTCCCGAGGAAGCCGCTCCCGATAGAGCGCAGTCTGACCCCCTCGAGGCAAGGCTCAGATCTTATCCTCCGGGTGGATTAATTCATTCGTGCTAGTAGAAAGCTAGCCTCGATCATTTTTTTATCCTTTTTCTTTTTCTTCCTTTGTCTTTGGCATTGCCCCTTGTGAATTCCCCACCGGATAGATGTCCGTCTCTTTTTCTCTATTTTGTGTATTATATAAATATTTCGAGCTATATATACATACGCATATAAATCAGGATACTGTCAGGTATACTACGGTGTCTCCCCTTGATAGTACGACATGGCGAAAAGTACAGCTCTTGCATATTGAAATTGAGAATCAGTGGTGAGGTCTCATTACAGCTGCAAGGAGGTTCATGTAGATTTGTCGATGGTAGTACTTAATTTTCGACAAGTCAAGAACTGGATCAAAACTTCTAGAAATTGTTGGAAACTTGTATGAACCCGTTTGTAACTCTTTAATTCTGGTTAGTGAACTAATGTTACGCCCTCTTTCTCCACTCTGTACAGTCTAAAGTTGAGCAAGAGTCCTCGAACAGTCCCAGGGGGATGAGACAATATCATCACAGTTTTAAGTCAGACCTACTGAATTGTTTCCAGAGCTACGTATCAAGACTACTCCAACCAGCATGCTGTGGAGAGCATCGTTGTACAGTACACATATGGCCGCAGTCCCTGCTTATGGAAGATGTACTGCACAGCACTCCTATTCCTGTCGACATCGACAGCCACGATGAAGTTTTTCTCACGCGGCGAATATTCTGGCATATGCTCCGGTATTTAGCCCGGGTTGACACCCAAGGAAGAAGTTCCTGGGAGCTGCACCTTTGCAAACTGGCAACGTGGTTTGCGGAGCAGCCTGGAGACTCATATGAGCTTTTGTCCTAGTATTGCAGACGTCCCGCTGGATATTTCTGCAGCGGTTTCTCGAGTCGCGGAACAGCCCCTTCCACGGCCAGCGTAAATCACGCACGCCTGGGATTGATACTTCTTCACGGCGCAAGCTTAAGTGAACAGGAAGGGGTGACTGTCGCCAAGCCCCGACGGGGCCGTGGTGTGCAGCCAGTCAACGATTCTTATCTGGAGTAAAACAGAGACAGAGTGTGTTTGATACTACTGGTGATGACGGTGGTTCTTGCCCTGGATTGGCGTGAAGTGGTCAGCCTATAGCGCTATCCTACTAAATTGACAACAGAGGGAAAATAATATTCTGAAAAGGTTGTGGATGATACTGCGCACCGATCAGGTGTCCAATCTGCTCACCTCATAGACAAAACTACCCTGCTCAGCCTGGTTTAAGTTGTCGGAGAGTCTGGGGTTAAATTTGGCTCTATTCGAGTGGTGTAAGCATTTCTAAAGCACAACTAAACCGTGGAAGTTGAGGTTGGATTTGATTCCCTACACAGTACGGAGACATACACAGTAGTAGAGACTACGGTGTAGTTAGCAGCTTGGAGAAGAGCTTCCAATGCAAGCCCTTCCTTTCGATCTCTGGTAGGCAGGGGAAGGCCGATGAGAGGTGCAGTATCCGGGTCTCCGAGATATGACCTGACCCACAACATCCCCGCGGAGTAACATTAATTATGTACACAATAGACACGCTGGGCTCAGAAACCGGGACGATGGTAGTGATATCAGAAGGGAGTTGTGGAGCCGTCTCAGCCGAGGGAACCAGCCATGTGAAAGGCTAAAGTAATAGTCGGTTTGACGAAATCGGCTGATCGGAATTCACGGAAAAGCATGGAGGAAGAAAGCGAGGACGATGGCAGAGGAACGGAAGCTGAGGATCGAGCCTCTCGGATCCCATGACGTCAAGCCGGCGATCGGTCCTGAGGCAGTGAGGCACCAATCATCCAATCGGCAGCGGGAGACATCTTAGGCAGAAAGTTTCATGGTACTAGTACTCCGTATTTAGTAACTCAATGAGGTACTGGTTCAGGGGGAACTTGGAAAAGATAATCATAAAGAAAAAGAGGAAAGAAAACAACAAAGGAAGAGAAACAGATAGGACAATAGAATGGCAAGTGTAGTTAACGTCACTGCTAATATAAGCGGATTACGGAGGATTAACTTATTGTTCTGTTGGCATGTTTGTACCACTCACTCCACTTATTGTTGAGGATCGGAACGCCATATACGTACTTTGAGCGCTGTCTAGACTCAGAGTATTGTGAATCAGCGTATCACAGTAACTTAGTAAGGTAGTCTATGCCTAGGTACTGCGTATGCTCTCTCTGTGCATTGGGCTTTACCACATTTGCTTCACCGCTTTCTGCATTGTTTGGTGGTGGCTACTGTAGTGATCTCTGTTTGGTATCCTTTGATGTCAACGACTCAACCTCTCCCTCCCCACTTTTTCACTTCCCTTCTCTGCCTCCCCTTGACTCTGCCCCTCGTTCTCGACCGCGCACATCTTTTTTGAATGATATCAAGTGTGACTGTTGTTTGATCGTCCATTTCCAGTGATGACAGACCCCCCAATCTTTCCTCTCTCCAAACCGGTCTGCGCCGGGGTGGATGTCCAGATGAACGTACCGAGTTACGCCGTAGGAAGCGACTTTGCATCATTACCCCCCCTCCCCGCGGGACTGATGCATGTCCCTTGTACGTTATCATTGACTTTTCTTACATGTTTTGGCGCCCTCACCATTGTGCTCTGGAGCGAATCAGAATCAAAGCTGGATCCATATCATCATCATCATCAGGCATGATATGGGGCGGAGTGGAAGTTTGAACAACCCGCACCATAGACCCTCATGTTTAGGCCTTCACCATCGAAAATGACATACTTTGATTGTGGTGGAGTTTGCATCCAGCAGAAGCGACCATTGCATACAAGGAATTTTCGCTCACCACTAAGATTGAGCCATTCTTGGTCTATGACGGTACCATGGGCTGTGATGTCTGTTCTGACTTCTCGCTAGGTGCCTCAAACTAACTACGTAGAGCGCATATTCAGATGTCCTCTACCCGCTTGCATGTACCGTACTCCGCTATATTAATAGGCCCGGGATCCAATGCATTTCTCTCTGGATTCTCAAATCTATTCCTTTCATCTCCACCGTTCTTCTTATACTCATTGCATTCCTCTGTTGAAATCGCTGCAGTCCTTCCCACTGTGATCTTCGTGCCCACGCCAATAAATTGTGCGGGCAACTGTGACGAGTCTTCTGATCATAACAAACAGTATACAAAGAATTTCTCTTGTGAGAAGTTTTCTGGCTCCTTCTCAGGATCCAGTGATCGTCCTCTACAAACCTACGCTCAAAATAATTCCGAAAGCTTCGCAAAGCTACAACCGGCCTTCCCCAGGGACAATCCTCTCAGTGGTTGATCGATTCGTCAAGCCAGTGCAGGGCAGCTAATCGTCAACCGTTTCTTGTTTTCATCCGCGGGCCCACAACGTGCTCCACCCACACACGTATCGTCGCCACCCCGAACTACTGCGTTCGATTATCCACAATGACTACCACCGACGGTTTCGGTACGCAGAGAGTATGCCGGCTGTCCAGCCTGGATGCATCTCGGGCCGACCTTTACGGCGGCCCTAATGTAGTCATCCCTCCCAGGCATTTGATGGCTTCCAGCGATGGGCATGATACATCTACCACAATCAACATGGATAAGCACGAATTAGATGTCGAAACATCGTCGGACGATGGTTCTGTGCGTGCTGCTTCCCCGGTCTCTGAGCATCGCTTCACTACCGCCGACCACTTCGCTTTCGGCTTCGATATCGATGGCGTACTTATTAGAGGCGGAGAGGCGATTCCTGAAGCCGCGGCTGCTCTCAAATACATCAACGGCGACAATCCATACGGAGTCAAAGTGTATGTTCTTCCTCGTCTACACTTCTCAGAAGGAGTAACCGGGCTGACTATCCTTTTTCTAGTCCCTACATATTTGTGACAAACGGCGGCGGCAAAACAGAAGAGGAAAGATGCCTCGACCTCAGTCGTCAGCTAGAATTGGATGTATCCCCGGGCCAATTCATCTGTGGCCACACGCCTATGCGGGAGATGGCTGAAAGATACAACACGGTGCTGGTAGTTGGTGGTGAAGGTGAGAAGTGCCGTCACGTAGCCAAAGGTTATGGCTTCAAGAATGTGGTCACCCCTGGCGATATTATCAAGACACGACACGATACCACGCCGTTCCGCAAGCTCACAGAAGAAGAATACAAGAATTCTCGAATCATTGACTTCGAGAAGACCAGAATCGAGGCAATTTTCGTGTTCGCCGACAGCCGAGACTGGGCCGGCGACCAGCAGATTATCTTGGATCTTCTTCTGTCTCAAGATGGACGCCTTGGAACTCGATCAGAGACATTCGACGAGGGCCCGCCTGTCTTCTTTTCCCACAATGACGTGGTATGGTCGACCTCTCACGAGCACACTCGCCTCGGCATGGGAGCACTGCGAGCTTCTCTGGAAGCTCTGTACAAAGTCGTCACTGGCAAGGAGCTCACGACGATCTCATTTGGCAAGCCACAGATGGGCACATACCAGTTCGCTACCCGACTCTTACGGCAATGGCGTAAAGAGAGCCATGGCATCAACAAGCCTCCGAACACAGTGTACTTCATTGGTGACACCCCTGAGTCTGACGTTCGGGGTACAAATGAGTTTGACAAGACTACTGACACCAATTGGTTCTCGATCCTTGTCAAGACCGGCGTCTACCAAGATGGGACCGTGCCCCGCTTTGCACCGAAGCATACTTGTGCCAACGTGTTTGATGCAGTCAAATTTGCCATCGACCGAGAGATGGCCAAGGACGGCCAAGACTCACTGACATCCGGAGATGATGTAGATTCCGGCGTCGACTCCGAGTCAGCAGCTCCTCGTCATTGAACCGAGCACTCACATTGTGATTGAACATGTGCTATTGAGGCTTTCAACGCTGCAGTGAACAGCGACGAGTGCATTTCCATTCCAATCGTCTGTGCGTGATCTCAGATGGAGTTTATGAGGCATGCTACATTTTTGCTTCTTCAATGAGTTCACAGGCCACGAAATGGACTCATGATACATTCTTACGGATTTATGAATATTGGCGCATTGATACCTTGGCTGGTTTCTCGGGTTTCGGTGTTCATTCTTCTTCAGTTTTCTTCCTTTCCTCATTCGGCTTTTCTTTCTTATTATGGCTTGAGATGCCTACCACGATAGATAGTCTTGAGATATTTTTCGAATAATGACCACCAACTTGCACTCGCAATTCTTTCCTATTTGACTTGTCAGCTGTTACTCTACTAGACCGACTCCAAGACAAGTTCCAACTTCTATCCAGGAACTTTCCGGGTCAGGATTGCCTCGGATCAGCCATTTCCACAGCCTTGTGGTAAACGTGAAGGAGGGGTCGCTTGCTGTTGCGGGGAATCCTCAATCGCTGTACTAAGCACTACTACCAGTCGACTGAGTCCAACTCCTTAGAACATGGTTTCCAGGGTCTGCTCCACCAGGAGACCGTATCCGCGAGCAGCACTGGTCGGATCGAGGTGGAGACTGAGATGGCGGACAGGGCTTAGCCTGAGTCTAGCGTATGCAAAACGAGCGCATGCGGGGTTTACCTATAGACCATTTGGACTACTGGTATGGGGGTTATTCGTGGGGTACAGTACGTACATATGCAGGTGGATCAATTTGGGAAGAGCATGATCATATTTTGAGTCGGTTCTTCACAAATGATCGCGATAAGTGCTGGGAATATTTGTTGTCTACATTCGAGCAATTGCACGGGAAACTGCGGGGGGCAAGCAATTATGTACTGTACTACTAAAAGTCCTCGGCCTAAAACCATCCATGGCACCGATGTACACAGTATTGTACACTACAGGATTTTCTCAGCGTCTCAACCTCCCTCCGTTCCTTTTCCTTAATGACGTCAACAGACCAGTCTCACTCACTCGCAGGGGTCTATGCGCAGCATCATCCTGGTGTCTTGTCGACGCGCTTGACCACATTCGCACTCGCAACACTTCTACTTCTCATTGAACCAGAGACCTTGAAGGTATCCCTGCTACTAGGTAAGAACTAATCCACTCGGCTTATCCTGAGGCCGCACTGTGCTTTCGTTAGCATGCAGGCATGTACAGAGGGGACATGGGGTATAGACGGCTGGCGCGTCGATTTCAAGCCCAATCGCATAACCTTCCAGCCCCGATATTACAGTTTACCATTTATCTACCGGTCATACCGGAACGGTCCAAGCGATGTGCTGCCATGCCCCCTGGTCAACCCCGCCACACTTAAATCTCACCACTTGTCCTAGCGCTGAACGAGAATCAATGACACTGACTCGTGCACTAGTCAGACTGGGCATGTACTGTAAGACGCCATGCTTTCCATTCAACCGACTAGCACCGCCGATCACAGGATGTCATCAACTTAGAGCCGTCTAGTCGCCAAAGATTCTGGAAAGTCTTTGCGATAATGGTCTGTTCATCATCAAGCCTTTCGGCGATGACGCTTCCTGGCTGCGGTTGATTTACTCTATACTCAATGGGCAATGTCCTGGTTGCAATTGATGAGTCTGCAATTCTGACACCCTGAAGAAGTGAACCCCAACTAAATTTGCATATCCAGTGCGCTCATGTCAATCAGGTATATGGAGTTTCAGCCAAAAAGTACCCCTCGAACTCTATCTCACCTTGGGCTTACAGTGCGGTACTTGGTAATATGATACGCTATCAAGCGAATATTGTAATTTAAATCTATCGAGAAGGTCACGCAGAGAACCGAGCTCTGACGCCTACTATTCCCATTCCACCGGCTCTAATTCTTCAGAATCAAGGACTCGCCAGGTCGAATCACTGTCGCGCTGAATGCCACACATCAGCATAATAGTATCAACCACCGAGCTGTTCATGGACGCATAACCAATGAAGCCGCGGTACGAGAGTATGTCCAGGGCAGCAGGACACCACTGGGTCACGATTTCCTGGTTATCCGCACTGAGATATTCGTCATTGGCAACAAAGTAGGTGTTTCGTCCTATTGTGGAACGATGCAAGCGCTGGCCCAGGCACAACTGCAGGAAACAGTCAGGGGGTTCAACATGTAAAATCCGGAAAACACCACTAGGGAACTCACATCTGTTGCCCCCCAGCGCAATGTCCGGGATCTGCCAATTCTCTTGGGCTTCAGGAGTAAGCTCAAAGTTGCAGGCGCCAATCGTCCGGCCTGAGATCTGCCAGTCCAGATCCCATACGTTGTAGAGAAAGTTCTGGACAGTATCCTCATCAGCTTCGCCGGCCACTCGAGGCGCCAGAAGAAGTGTCCACTGCGCTTCCATTCTCTCGTGTCGCTCCATAATGTGATCCGTAAAAGGCTCGAATTGGTTACTGAGCACCTCTAGATCGGTTATGATAACTGCGCGCAGGCGTGGATTGGGCATTCGCGACTCTGGATCCACATCTGCTCCTAATTCGGGCGGCCTAAGCCACAAGAGTCGCTCGAATGCAGCGATGCTGCAAGTCCATTCGATATCGACTGTGTCAGTTAAGCCGGGCGGTATGTACTCCTGCCAGTCTTCCTCATTTTCGTCGGGGATATAGACCATGATGATCAATGGTTTAGGGTCTAGGTCCGATCTCGGCTCGGTGTCCTCGGATTCCTCGTCGCTGGAATAGTGACTGTCGTCGTCCTCGTCCCCGTTGTCCTCGTCGTCCTCGTTAGTGCCATCAGGCCGATTGGGTCTAAAAGGTGGCCTTCGCAAGAGGGGATAGTCCGGCCGCCACGCTGCACCATTTTCAAAGAATTCCTCCGAACTCAACCAAATTGCGGTTCGGAAGCAATAATCCCCATCGTTCAGAGTCCTAGGGTGGGATAGTGTGGTAGTGCCAGCAGTGGCATTGTTCTCAGTGTCAGTCATGGTGGCTTTTGCCTTTTTTTTTTTTTTTTTTTTTTTGTTTTTCTTATTCACGAGAACTTTGAAAAATCTAATTCGATGCCTAAAAGAAACCGGTAAGGTGTATGGTCAGATGCGAAATGTGTGTGTGTGTGTGTGTGTGTGTGTGTGTGTGTGTGTGTGTGTGTGCTTGCTGGAGAGATCAGTGCTACGCAGTAGTACCATTGCTGGAGAAGAGTATTTCGACAGCTGCCCATGAACGCAGAAGGGAAGACCGTGCTTTAAATGGCTCCGAAGCCGTTTGTAGATTGTCCAACGCAACAGTCAATCACCTCGTGGTGTGTCCTTAGCAGGAGCTTTTCCCCATATAATACCTAAAACCTGCGGTTCTTCCCTCCGTATGACTAACTTAAGGGTTAACTAATGGAATTAACCTGCATGATTCTGATAATGGGTATTGAACAAGGATCCTAGCGCGGAGAAGAGCTAATACTTCACTGAGTCAATGATTATGCGGAAGATAAAGAGACAGCATGATAAACATTATGTAAAAGAATCTACTTCCTTCTGGAAGTTATATACATAACTTCAGAAATATCCGCGCACCTTCTAATTCTGGACGTAATTCTGTACCTCGGTGACGAAATAGACAAACGCAACCAGCTCAGCTCAGCTGATTGGGGCTAGTTTGCCTGGTGACACCGCGGACCTCCAGACCCCCCACCCTAGGCACACAAGCCCATCTACTGAGAAATAGAAAGAACTTATGACATCGGTGCCTCAGAGCCCAGGCCATCATATCATCTCACCACTCAAACTTTTAAGTGTATTTCGTTTCCGCTGATTTCTGAGCTGTGGGAGAACCAGAGAAACCGGATGAGTTCACTCTGCAAAGTTTGGATGTTCCACTCACAGCAATACCCTCCTGAGGCTGGACATATTCGGGCCTGAGGCTACAACCCTGGGCTTCCAGGTTTGTATCTAACGCTTCCGCGGTGCCTCGCTAATCCAACCTTACTTATAAGTATTCACTCTCTAACTATACTGTATGTGATATAGGTGTTACAATGATTATACTAATCATATCATGGTTTATGGTCCATGTTTTCATTGTGAATGTGATGGTGTCACTTGCGCAATCCAGCAGCACGCGTTGATATGAATCATATTTACTACAATACTTAAATTTAATAAGTAACTTTATTTCTAGTGTTTTGATGACTATTTTGATAAATTTATTAATAAATACTACTAGTATATATATTAAATAGAAATCTGTATGAAAAGACATAGAGTCCTACCATGGCAATTGCAGAAAGGAACGGGTATAGTCGGTCCAAGTGTTGTGGAGGTCAATGAAGGTTCATTATGGCTTGATGATTCTGATGATGTTGTTCTAAGACGGAAGACAGAAGTCGACCCTATTGAAAGAATGCCAGAAGGCGGGAACTAGTGGCAGAACACTGACGGCAACACCAAGGGTGCGAAGACTTTTGGCGCGCACCTCCGTACCGTACTCCCCTCGAATCCCCCATTCCTGCGAACTAACTCCCCACTTTTGAACGGGCTGACGGGATAGCAAGAATACATAGAGTAGAGAGAGCCCGGTCGGGAGGCGGCTGGAAAATCCGCCGCCTATAAGCTTCGTGAGATAAGGACTCTTACCGCGGCTCGGGGCTTCAGCCTATAGAGTGCCTTTACACTGGAAGTCGGAATATACGCATTGCCATGATGGAATGAGACTCTGCAACGGTTTAGATAGATCCTTGAACCTTAATTGGTTTGGACGCTGGAGACCGAAAGAGAACCTGTACACCACTAAGGATACTCGGAACTGTGGCTCACGTACCGCATGTGATTTATCTGTACGTGTGATCTTCTGGTATATATATTTTGAAGGTAAGGTAAGGAATTGATTTCGTCGACAGGATCACGTCCTCATCTGCTCAGCTCCAACTTCTTAATACCATCATATCGTTGTTCGAACGATACCCAGTCGCAATGGAACCGTTCTACTATCTCATCTTAGTGGGTATATCATTACCTGTATGGGCCGTGTCGTATTGGGCCGTGCCATATTTCACGACCTACAAGCACTTAAAGCAGATCCCCGGGCCATTGATTTGCAAGTTTAGCAACATCTGGCTTGCTCTCGGTGCACGCCAGGGCCAGAAATATGCATGGGTTGACCAAGCTCATCGAAAATACGGCAAGATAGTTCGGGTGAGATTCAACCATGTCTCAATTGCTACGCCTGAAGGGCTGCATACTGTCTATGCACACGGAAACGGCTTCTTAAAAGAGTACGTGTGAAGTGCCTTATTGCAAATATATTTATCTATCGACTGACTCCCTTTTAGTACATTTTATGAAGCCTTCGTTTCTGGGGTCCCTGGAGTTTTCAATGTCCGTCACCGCGGGGAACACACGAGAAAACGCAAGATCATCGCCCATGCATTCTCTCCAGGTGCTGTGCAAGATTTTGAGACGCACATGAGCGCAAATCTGGAACGATGGGTCCGCCAACTAGACAATATTGCAACTCATCCGGATCCGGAAGGCTACGCGCGTATGAATATGATGCCGTGGTGTACATTTCTGGCTTTCGACATAATTGGCGACCTCGCATTTGGTGCCCCATTCGGAATGGTGTCCCGTGGCCGGGATGAATGTGAAGCATCACTTCCGGGAAAGCCTATAACCTATGTTCCGGGGGCCGAGACTCTCAACCGAAGAGGCGAAGTCAGCTCAACTCTTGGCTTGCTCCCTGAAATACGGCCTTTTGCAAAATACCTTCCAGATCCCTTCTTCACTAAAGGCTTGAGCTCTGTTGAAAACCTCCACGGAATAGCTGAAAATTCCGTCGCGAAGCGTCTCGAAGCAAGCGAAAAAGGATATTTTGAGGGAAAGAAGAGAAACGACATTCTGGAAATGCTCTGCAATGCCAAAGACTCCTCTGGGAACCCAATGCCTCGTGCCGAGTTAGTCTCCGAGGCTCTGACACAGCTTATTGCAGGCAGCGATACGGTATCCAATACAGCATGTGCTGTGATATACTGGATCCTCAGCGGTGAGCGTTCTAAGCCCGGAAGCGTAGTATCCAGGCTCCAGGCAGAGCTCGACGCAGCTATTCCCGCAGACTCACAGATTGCGGCCCATCATCAAGTCAAGAATTTGAAGTTTCTTAGGCAATGCATTGATGAGGGAATGCGGCTGCACTCTACTTCGGCAATTGGACTTCCCCGGATTGTGACGGCTCAGCATGGTGTATCCTATGGAGAGCATCACTTCCCCGAAGGTACTGTTCTTTCTGTCCCTAGCTACTCTATTCATCATGACGCAGACGTCTGGGGACCAGATGTTGAAGAATTCAAGCCGGATCGTTGGCTCAATTTAACCCCGCGCCAAAAAGTCTGTTTCAATCCGTTCTCATATGGACCTAGAGCGTGCGTGGGCCAAAATGTTGCTCATATGGAATTGGCTTTAATTGTTGGCACGGCGTTCCATCGATACGACTTCAAACTGTATCAGCCAAGGCTTGAGTCTCATGAGGGATTCTCAAAGAAACCATTGAAATGCTGGGTTGGAATCAAGAATCGACGGCATGTATAGGAGTAGGGGAGTGAATGTTGTAGCTGGAGGGGTCGGAAATATGGAGAAGGGAGTTTCATGACTAATCAAGTCGCGTCTAAAGATATCTCAGCCAATGGTTTAACTTCATCTTCGTCCGTCCACTCTAGAAAACCAATAATGTAGAATAGATTACGTGCCGTCCGGCATCTTCCTCTACTACAAGCTAGCTTCTTCCTGTACTTCCTGGTCACATTCGTTGTCACCCTCGTTATGTCCGCCATCTTCAGAATATTGGCTGCTGTGACGCAGACTATACCTCAAGCAATGGGCGTCGCCGGTGTCATGATTCTTGCCCTGGTTGTCTATATGGGATTCGTTATACCTCGGTCCTCCATGCACCCCTGGTTTTAATGGTTTCTCTATGTTAATCCTATCTACTATGCCTTCGAGATTCTGATTGCCAACGAGTTCCACGGACAAGATTTTCCTTACGCTCAGCTTATCCCCTCATACACGGATAAGTTTGCCAAAGTTTTCTCTTGCTCCACTAGGACTCTTTGGCGGGGTGACTTGACAGTCAATGGGGATAGATATATAGGAGGAATATGGTTATGACTAAAGCCACGTCTGGAGAAACTTTGGTATCTCCATCGCCTTCTTGGTCGGTTTCATGGCTATTTACTTCCTGGCCAGTAAACTGAACGCTTCAACCACGAGTACCGCCAAAGCATTGGTTTTCCGCCGTGGCCATGAGCCAGCTCACGTACAGCGTAGTCATATGAAGTCTGGCTCTGATGTCGAAAATGCAGACGCTTTTATGAAGCAATACATGTCGGACGAAGATGGCAACGATGGCATGAATGCAATTCAGCCACAGACAAATATTTTCACTTGGCGCGATGTTTCTTGTGATATTGAAATCAAGGGGGATCCCTGCACGCTTCTGGATCATGTCTCTAGCTGGATGAAGCCCGAACATTCACTGCGTTAATGGGTGTCAGCGGAGCCGGTAAGACTACACTTTTGGACATCTTGGCTCATCAAACCTCCATCGGTATTGTCACTGGTGATATGTTCGTTAATGGCAATGAATTTGATGCTAGTTTTCGGGCAAGACAGGCTACGTCCAGCAGCAGGATCTCCACTTGGAAACTGCTACTGTCCGCGAGACTTTGCGTTTCAGCGCTCTTCTCGGCCAGCCAGCCACAGTTTCTATGAAGTCAAAGTACGACTACGTGGAAAATGTCAATTCGTATGCTTCGCATGGAGGACTTTGCCGAAGCAATTGTTGGTGTTCCTGTAAGGGCTTTAATGTTGAGCAGAGCAAGCTTTCAATTATTGGCGTTGAATTGGCTGCTAAGCCCAAGCTTCTGCTGTTCTTGGATGAGCCAACAAGGTAATTCGTTTTGAACTGAACTTCTCTTGCCTATACTGACCTACATAAAGTGGCCTGAATTCCCAGGGTTCTTGGGCAATCTGCTCCTTTCTCCGTCGCCTGACCTCTAACGGGCAGGCTACCTTGTGCACTATTCACTAGCCCTCTGCTATTCTGTTCCAAGAGTTCAATCAATCGCTTTTATTGGCACGTGGTGGTAAGACTGTCTATTTTGGTCCAATCGGCGAGCAATCACGGACTCTTTTGGAATACTCTGAGTATAATGGTGCGCGAAAATGTGACGACAACGAAAACCCAGCTGAATACATGATTGATGTTGTTAACAAGAGAAACAACTCCGAAGGAATCGACTGATTTGATCTTTGGAAGCAAAGCCAGAAGAGCGCAGCAGTTCAAATTGAGATCGACCGCATTCACCAAGAGCGACAGGAAGCGTCTATGGATGATGACTGCAGCGCCAGTCAATCTGAATTTGCTATGCCAACCCGGTTCCAACTATGTCAGGTCACCTACCGTGTATTCCAGCAATATTGGCGCATGCCCTCTTACATCCTTTCAAAATGGGGCCTTGGTGTCGCTGCCGGTCTCTTGATTGGATTCTCATTCTACCAGGCCAAAGCATCGCTTCAGGGGATGCAGACTGTGGTTTATTCAGTTTTCATGGTTTGCACCATTTTCACCCTTTTGTTCCAGCAGTTGATGCCTCTCTTTGTGACCCAGCAATCTCTCTTTGAAGTCCGTGAGAAACCTAGCAAGGCATACTCCTGGAAAGTCTTCCGTATTACCAAGATCATCGTGGAGATTCCGTATATGGTCTTGACCGGAGTTTTGATTTATGCTTGCTATTACTACGCCGTTGTCGGTATTCCAAGCTCGGTGAGCCAAGTCACCGTTCTCCTGCTCTGCATCCAATTCTCTATCTACACCAGCACATTCGCTCAAATGGTCAGCGCGGCCTTAACCTGATGCCCTAACGGCGAGTGCCGTCGTCGTCCTCCTTTTCTCCATGTCGCTTGCCTTTTGTGTTGTGATGCAGCCCCCTTCGGCCCTACCCGACATTTGGATTTTCATTTATCGTGTCTCTCCGTTCATATACTGAACTGCAGCTATGACAGCTACTCTAGTTCACAGCCGTGAAATCGTGTGTTCTGCCGCCGAAACTCTCTCTCTTCGACCCTCCCTCCGGTAAAACATGCTGAGAATACTCGGCAATTACGCTACAGTGGCTGGAGGACACGTGCTCGACAGGAATGCTATCTCAATCTGCGAGCACTGTCCTCTCACAATTGCGGATCAGTTCCTCGCGGGTAGTAGTATCTCCCCAGAGGTGGCGCGACTTTGGTATTATCTGGGCGTTCGTCGCTTTCCAATGTCTGTATGGCCACTCTATCCTATTACTTCTCCCGTTTTAAGAGATGGGACATAGGTGGTATCAAGAAACAGTTTGTACGGTTTGTGCTATCGAGGTCTTTCAAGACTAGCCGATCGAATTGTCTCAATATCTGACTTTAGATCTTGTATTGTATCTATACGTCAGTCTTTAAAATTTGTACTTTTGTTCAATACTGCTTTGTTTCATGAGCCTCCGCCGCATTCGAATTGCACATTTAGCAAAGCCGTCGCGAAGCCGAATAATGATAAGCTAGTCACCAGGGTCAACCCTTACCTGGTGGTGCTCTTACAGCAATCTTTAACTGAAATTAGGGAATACCTAGACAGGTTTATTAACAAATTGGCCTTGGATAAGACAGATACACAAGCAGGTCAGATTCAGGGTTGTGCTATCAGCTGTTTCATACCCTAGCATATAGGAGGTTAATGATTTCCAGGTCCCGAAAAATCTCAAGCGGTACGTTACAATCAGCTGTTGCCATGATCTGCTTTCAGGAGGACCGTGCGAATATGGGCGTTTGCTGCTTCTATTAGCAGGGCTCTCGAGAATCAGTCGTTATCGACATTCCAACCCAGCATCCGTGCGGTGCTGATTCGGACGCAGTTGGGACCCTTTTTAGGGCGCGGGACTGTCTGCTTAGGGTCTGACAGCAGATTGCCAGCGGCTACCTCCGCTGACGACCTGTTCAGGAGGGTATTTGCCGGTTGCGCCTCTATTCTAGCCCGGAGGATTTGAATTTCTTCCCGCAGCTCCTTAATTTTAAGTATAAAGAAGCTGTTGTTCTGCTTTTAGTACCTTTACTTCTGCGCTTGCTTATTTAATTATCTCTGTCTAGTACTTAAGTATCTCATTAAAACTAGTGAAAATCTGTTAGCCGATCTAATTTATAACCCGTCCATTGTTTTCTTCGTAACTTGTGAAATTGAAGTTCGTGATCGGCTCGCTTTTAGACTCTTGTCTGCTATATTTATTTGTTGCTTAAATCTCGGGCGAAAATCATATTAGGGAAAGATCTTTGGCGCTCTCTGCAAGTCTGTGGGTTGGGCTGAAATATCAACACACCGCGAATATTGTATCTCTGTACAGAACTGCTTTATCCACCCGAATTATTGAAGCTAGTGAGTTCTCGACGCGTTAAGTTCTCGACGCGTCCCGGAGAATCAATAGTCCCTGTATTCTTATGAGATACTGTAAAAGAAGTACAAGTAGGGCGATAAGACTAAGGCAAAGTTCTTAGGATCTAGTATTGAAAACAGGTCAAACCTAGTCTATTTACAGTTCCCTGCACTAGTGACGTCTAGAGTTCAAGACCACTGGTAGCTCTCTATATAACTATACTGGACAGAGAGAAGTCCATCCGCTCAAGTACTCAAATCGCCCGATGAAGCTGCTATCAAGTTGTGGTATACCTAATTCTAATCTTAATTTTGGATTCTTTGGATCAAATGTTGTATAATTTTGCCTTTTTTGGGTTCTACCTTTATTTCCCACTTTTCTCAAAATGGTTCAGACTATTTCATCATCTTTATTACCAAAACCATTATTTTGCTATTATAGCACTCGAGGCTGTGGCTAGTCCAGAAGCTAAGGTACACAGCAACAAACAGTCTCTTTTTTCCGTCTGACCACCTTGCTACATAGTACATACTGCCCGCTTCTTGTTCCTGCTAATGTTTGGGACTCAGGTGACAGTGGGTGTTGACTGCTCACCATATAAGCTAAATGGATTCTGCACAGTTATTCATCTTTAAATGCAGCATACTGTAAGACTGAATTAGTAATATCATCTGCTTTGTTTTATGCCAGTGCCTGAATACCATAGACTGACGAACCTACCTTATACTGAACCTTCCGAGCCGTCTGCGCAGCCTCCGGCAGGTGTAGTGTCTCTACTAGTAGTTGATTCACTATGATGCAATAAATTGAGGCCAACTACAGGCAATAAAATGAGACCATCCCAGATTTGGCTATCTACAAAGCTCTTATATACGCAACGGTTCTTGTTTTCTTTAGGAGATGGTGGTACAGGTGATGGTACAGGAAATAGTATTAGTACTTAGTAGTATATATACTTATCTGTTATCATCTCAACTATCCTTTTATTGTTAGCTAGTATTTATTTCCAATCTCGAACACGATTGAATGCTTGATAATAATTCTTGTAGGTTAGCAATTGAAGTTAATCACAAGTGTATAAACAAAGAATCACTGTGCGCAACACCGGAGGAATTGGTTTTTGATTACGAATGTGAGATAACCACCTCCTGCACTGAGAGCCAGGTTTCTAACTTATTTGCTTTGCCATCATGTTAGTAAGCTTCTAGACGTCTTCCCCTAAAGCATTATTTCTGCTGGAAGAGGTATAACTAACATATACCTTCTTGGGGAACTGTTTTAGACTGTAAGAACTCTTACTATAATACCTGGTTAATGCTAAAGTCCTGACCAGCACATGGAAACTCAATTCTTAATATCAACAATTAATTTGCTGTGCGCGTAATGCTTCAAAATAGTAGCCGAGAGCACGATTAAGGGATATTACAGTATAATGGTACCAGGAAATCAGTTGAGATTAGATACTTATAAATACGCGAACGCTTTGAAAACCTGTTCTTTCATATTAGCCTGATAAACCACTATAAAGCGTCATTGTTGGGCAGCATAGATGGAAGTTGTAAACCTAAAGCGGTCACCTGAGCGTGTCAGTAAGCAATAAACATGTAGTGGCAAAAAGTTGAGAGCAAAAGAAGAGAAAAAGGTCGTGCCCGGGTTCGAACCGGGGTTATTGGAACTTTCTATCAAGACGACTTCAAAATCCAAAGTGATAACCACTACACTACACAACCTGTAGATGTGATATTTACACTATCTAAGTATTATAATGCAATTTAACCATCTAAGGGAAGGTTTGCATGGATTTGGTTTTCATGGTTGGTATACCGTGTGGCTGGGTCTGAGATGTAGAATCATTTGCGCCATCTAGAAAGTGGTCGAGTCACGATGTTGAGCAGAGGCAGAAGAAATAGCATGAACTGTATAGTCTGTCTTCTACTCTGTCTAACTTCCCCTACATGCACCCAATAACCAACGCTAGAATGAAAGAACAGCTGCAGGTGTTGCGTTTGTACGTTGATACAACAAGATAAGAATAAAGTAGCAAGGGCTACTAAGGGCGCGCTTCTCTTATTGCCGTACCTCACCAGATACTCTAGTAGCAGCAAGGTCTAAATCTCGAATTCCTGATCCAACCAATGCTTCACGACCACCTTGCCTTCATCGAATCCCCTTTTCTGTACTCGGATGATGATAGCGGCATGACTATGCCGGTGGTTATGGATCCAGACCGGAAACTTGTGGAAGCCCACCGAGTTCAGAGAATCGATGATGGAAAATTGCGCCGGGGTCAGGGCCAGAGTGGGGAATTTCTCGCTGCCAAAACTGGACGCTGTACTGCTGCGGCGGAGGAGGGGCTCGATGTCGTCTTCCTCGAGCTTGCTTTCCAGGTCGGTCGCGGATGAGCTTGTTGTTGCTCCTCCCCGATGTCTTTTGGGTGTGTCAGATGCTGCTCTCGTGGTGGTAGTGGTAGCAGAGGACAAATGGTCGGGCTTCTGTCGAGCGCCGGCGCTCTCGAAGACCTCTTCGACCACTTGCTGGACTTCCTCGACTATGACGGGGACGCGATAGCGGTCGAAGATCTTACGCGAGTGTGCAGCCTCGTGGCGGCGGATGCGGCGTTGACTGCGGAAATTCTGGACAACCGCATTCAAGAGAAACAAGGGCACACCGATGATGACGAAGGCTGTGAAGAGGGCTTGGAAGGGGAGATTGGTGAAGAAGCTGATGACCTGGCGCTGCAGTTGTTCTAGAAACGACGGACGCTCCGGCTTGACGACCGCGACGGGCTTGGTGGCATCGATAATGACGGGCTCGTAGCCCGCCACATAGTCGAACTGTACGTTCTCCAGGTCCTCGAAGGGGTTGATAGCCGAGATGGCGGTGGTGTAGAAGATGGTCGACCGGTCGTTGACAATGTTCGCATAGACACATCGATGTTTGAAGGTCTTCAGTGCCTTGATGAAGATGCTGTCCGGATCAGCCAAGACACTGAGCAGCGGTCGCCCGGAGTCTCGAAAGGTGTCGATCATGAACAGTTGCTTCCCCGACATGGAGATCGTCCGAGGCCCCACATTGTTCCACAAGAAGCCCCAGGTCCCCTTCAGTGGGAGACGTACCCCGACGTGCGGCGAAACGAATGTGGTGAAGTTGACGGGCTCCAATTTGTCTAGCCAACCCCGAGCGTAGAGGAGCCCTAAGGCGTATCGAGCGACCAGGCCTCCGAGCGAATAGCCGACAAAACTCAGTTTCCGAATGTTGTGACCCTCTTCAGCTAGGTTTGCCAGAGTCTCTTCGACCTCATGTGCGAGACGTTCGCCACCGAGTTCAATGCCGTCGTAGGTGTAATTCCCGGAATTGCGCTTGGCGACGAGGATATGGAGGCGATCCTCGTTGTATCGATCCCGCAGCGAGGTGGCGATGAAGTCCAAATGCGAGGGATTGCCCCATAGCCTGATGAGACTCGAGGATCAGCAGAGTAGCTTTTGCCAGCTCGAGTAATTTCGTTATCTTACCCATGGACCAACACGCAGAGATGATCTGCCTTGCGCGACGTCTCGGTCGGCGCCCGGCCGTTATCAAGTTCCATCTCCATGGTCAAAAGGTGGAAATCAAGAGTCTCCTCTTGCAATTGGGGTGAGTGAGCGGTGAAAATATAGCCTCATCGACATGATCCACTTCTCAGCACCGGAACTAGACACGGATATATCGCAATTCAAGGGGCCATGTGGCTGCTTCCTTCTTGTCCGACCGTCAAGAAATAGTAGTAGACTAGCAGAAGGGAAGCCCAGAATAGCGCTGACTAAGCCAGATAACGAGACGTCATCGCCGGTGCCTGATGCTACGAATTAGCCCAGAAGCGTCCGTAGTAGACAGCATCGACAATCAGCCTGGCTGATCTTACATAACCCTGATGAGACTCACTGCTGCGTGGCCATGCAGGGTTGAGTCAGCCCAGTAAACTCAGCCTTCAGCTCTTCCGGGGTGGTTGAGGAAGTGCGAATGGCTGCTGCTCTTTTGGTCCTTCGCATGTGAAGTTTGCATCATTTGCACCGCGCTCTTCTCCGACAACGTGCAGTCACTCTGGCCTTTCAACACTTTCCCTTTCGACATTTCTCTTTGTTGCCCAGCTTTATGCTTAGAAGCGAATCGACCTCACTAGCTTGGTCAGATGTTCAACATTCACTCCTTGCTCATCCCTTAGGCTGTTTTGTTCTCTGTTCTCTGCTCGAGTATTACTTCTAGCAGTAGCCGCACTGCTTCGCCCCCCAGCGCCCCCGCAGCCCGTTAAACACCGAATCATTTGGTTCTACACGAGATTGCAATGCCTGATTGGTCTTTGCTTTGATACTTGTCATGTAGCGATGGATTGAAGTCCTTGCTTGTTCTTGTTCTGTACTATGAACTATTATCTTATCTTATATTCTCTTTGAGCTTTGCATCTTTACCCACCTCACACGATGTTCACCCCCCTGGGCTTATTCAGGGACATACCTTGTCCCGAGGGTCAGAGCTGCCCTCTGTTGACCTGTATATTTTCTCACAAAGGTCTTGCTTCAATCGATGCTAGCGAGGAGGTCACCTCTGCCGTCACTGAACCCTCAGATGCGAAACCTGGTAACGCCGCGTCATTCGGAAAATCCGCCCCGACAATGTCAGCCCCGCCAGGAAGGAGTGAGAGAGAGCCTCTGTCGGCATTGTCAAAGGTCGAAGATATCAGGCCAAGCGTTCCGGCCAAGCCTGCCACTGAGCCTCGATCGTCGGTGCCTTCAAATGCTATCAAATTGCAGTCACTGTCTCGCAGGGTCTCTCCACCGCCGAAGCCAGCATCGACAGCGAAGCAAACGAATGTGCCGACTGCGATTGCTAAGACGCAAGCGGCGGCGAAGTCGCGTTCATCGAGACAGGCTCCGCGGGAAAGTTTGAATCCTCGCATGTTGACGAAGGCGCCCGCGCCGCATGGGACCAGATTGGCGATTTTGACGAAACTGCATGCGGCTATGTCCTCGCAGAACGAGAAGATGGCCAAGGACAAAGACAGCAAGGACAAATGGCTTGTTCTTACACCGAACGAGGTCATCACGATGGCATTGGACGAGGAGGAGAAGACCGCCAGGGGCAATCCCAGCATATATGCAAATGTCATCAAGCTGCGAATTGTCAGACTCATGAAGATAACGAAAGAGGAATGGACAACTGAGGTGAGGAATCATCTCAACGAGCGGTACTACAAGATCGATCCCAACACAGAGCAGTCGAAGCCGCGGGCCCTCAGTACTGGGTTGAGTGCAGAAGAGGAAATCGCGTTGGTAAGCCAGCTCATTACTCCAGTTGAAGGTCGCGAACAATATGGCTATGTTACAAAGGCACCGTCAGATGCGGAAGTTGAGAGTGCCAAGAGAGGTGTCGCTGAGTCCAAAGGTTGGGAGAAGTGCGATCGGTGCGGTGGGAGGTTTCAGGTTTTCCCAGGCCGTCGCGAGGATGGCTCATTGACGTCGGGGGGAGAATGCGTTCACCACCCTGGCAAACCTTTCTATCCTCCAAGGAAGCAAACGGATCATATAACAGGGCATAAGGAAGCTTACTATTCTTGTTGCAATGAGACGTTGGGCACTTCCTCCGGCTGTACAAGAGGCAAGACACATGTCTACAAGGTATCGGAAACTAAACGGCTTGCTTCCGTTCTTCAATTCACGGAGACGCCGGCACAACCATTTAAGGGCCCGCTTCAACCAATTTGCTTCGACTGTGAAATGGGATACACCACTCTAGGGCTGGAACTGATTCGCCTGACCGCGGTTAGCTGGCCTCAAGGTAAAGCACTTCTGGACATTCTCGTCAGACCAATGGGTGAAGTACTGGACCTTAATTCGCGGTTCTCCGGGGTATTTCCTGAACACTACACCAAAGCGATACCCTATGACGGGTTTCAGGAGGAAGCGCCAGAGACAGCACAGGAAGGTGGAGCGGTAGAGGAGCCACCCTTAAGGGTGGTCGATTCCCCGGCTGCAGCCCGCGCTCTACTGTTCAATTATCTCCAGCCCGATACACCTTTGATTGGACATGCCATTGACAATGATCTCAATGCTTGTCGGATAATCCACCCTACCATCATTGATACCGTCATGCTATATCCGCATCCACGAGGATTACCGAATCGAATGAGCTTGAAGACCTTATGCCGAAGGCATCTTGACCGCGATATCCAAACCGGTGGTAATCTGGGGCATGATTCGAAGGAGGACGCAATTGCTACGGGTGACTTGGTCAGAGTCAAGGTGGCTGAGCACTGGAAGGTGCTGAAGTCGAAAGGATGGCAGATCCAAGGCGACAGACTTGTGCCTCCACCCGGCACAGCGCCTGGAACCTCAGCAGGGAAACTCGGGCTCGGAGCCGGTCAGAAAAGAGCAAATGCAAGTATAGGAAGTTGATATCATCCATCGATCCAAGCTGCTATGTTAGAACCTATTCTTATATGATAGTTATGATACCCATTCTACGTCTACGTGTCGAGCAAGAGGTGGTTGAGAAATAGGTTACTACATTGATTCACATCTACCATTCATAACGTCATGAGTAGATTGAGCCTCGACAAACCCAACGGACAAGCGCGGGCGCCACCTTTTCAGGTGAAGAACGTCCAGTCCAGAAGAGGTTTAGGCAGGAGTCCCTCCCAATGCGCACACCTATGATCTCTAACCAGACTCGTCCATCCTAGCCCAGTGCATTGAGAAATTGGCGTTCGCAGACCCCCCAAAGATGGAGTAGACTTCCGAGTCCGATCACTTTCTCCGCATTTTTGTTGTCTATTTTGTGCTACTAAGAGGAGAGAATTTACTCCTCATCCTCCTCGCCCTCGTCGTTGACGACGTTGTAGAAGCGGAGCTCGTAGACACCCTTGGAGGTGGAGACAACGCGGAGCCAGTCACGGAGCTGCTGCTTCTTGAGGTACTTCTTGGTGCTATCGGAGGTAAAGTACTAGATCAGCCTTCTGTCCACGTCGGTCCGCTACAAATAGAGAGAAAACTTACAGGTACTTGAGGTAGCGGCCAGAGAAGGGGATGTGAGCAACAACCTCGACCTTGCCCTCACCAGCCTGGGAGATGACGACCTTGTCGCCGAGGTTGCCGACACGGCCCTCAACCTTGATGCGGTCGTGGAGGAACTTCTCGAAAGCAGAGAGGTCGAAGATCTTGTCGTTCACGGGCTGGGAAGCGTTGATGACATACTATATGAAGCATGGAAGTTAGTTTCGAGCCTCTCGGTGACTCGATAATCGCTATCTGCGATTGGGCCTTCAACATACCTTCTGGGTGACCTTCTGGGCCTTGCGACCACGAGCCTATTTGTCCGAAAAAAATGCCATTAGCCTACTGCTCCATAATGTCGAGATCCCTAGAGAAGTCCGTGTATCCATGACTTGGAGTAAGATCGTGTCTTGACACTCTCGCTCTAGTTCTTCAGCGCCAGCGCTAAAAGAACGCCAAACGATCATGGATAGAAGAACTCTCATGGGGGAACAGCAAAGCGATTTGTGGAAAGGAAACATACAGCAACGGGAGCCATTGTGACTGTAGGGGGGGGGGGAGTTTTCTCGGGGGATAGAGAGAAAGTGAAGCTGGTCGCAAAGAGGTGAGTATCCTGCGCCTGATGAGAGTTGGGGGGAAAGAAAACGTCCACTAGGGTAAGGATGGTCAGATCTCGCTGCTGAGGGTCGAGTGCGCCCCACTAATCCATTTTGGGCTTTGTGGATAGGGCTCGATTTCACTGATTAGGGTTGGTCCGTGTCATCTGACTTGAAATCTTCACCATAGCCTTGTGTCTCAGGCATTCATGGGGCTAACCGTCTGCCTCAGGCAGTATAGAGGCTCGCTTGTGGTCGAGGAGCCGACGCTAGTGCGCTAGCGGCGCACGGACCATCTAGCTTGTAGCATATATACCCTGCGCCCCCCGCCTCCCTTTAGTCTTTTTTCTTTTTCTCTCCAGCTCTCTTTGCCTTTTGGCTTAGATCAAGTGTAGTATCTGTTCTTTTCAGTTTAATCTCTGAAAGTGTTCTAAGGAACACAACATTGATTAATCTTATTTTTGTACCCCGTGGTCTGACCTCTGTGCTTGCGCATGTCGGACCACACAGTGTCATTGGGCTTACACTACCCCCAATCGACGCGAACCACCTTTTTTTCATCAATTTTGTCGGCATGCCGACTAGTTGGAGAAGAAAACCATTGCTTTCGGAGGAGGGATCTTGAGCATGGGTTGTTGTCCTTCATGTCGTAGCAGTATCGCACCAGTAGATGCAAACTGAATCGCATCGAATCTTCCACCCAGACGTAAAAACCAGCCGGAGTATCTCACATCAAGCCCTTCCATCCGTCCGTATATTCTACGTGATAGTGAACTACTACGTCTCTTGATTTTCACCACACCAGTCTCTCTTGAATATTACCACAGTTACGAGCAGACCCGCATCAGTAACTCATCATGGGTTCCGTCGTATTGCCGCACCTGCGCACCGCCTGGCACGTCGACCAGGCCATCCTGTCTGAGGAAGACCGTCTTGTGGTGCGTACAGCCTCCTCCATGCATCACATCACCCAACCTCTTCATTAGACCCGACTGATTTCCAAGGGGAATACCAGGTCATCCGATTCGGCCGCGACCACGACGTCGACTGTAAGCTTCACTCTTGACTATAAGTGCCTACTGCATCTCCCGCGACTGACCCTCGTTCTAGGCATGCGCCAAGATGAAGTCCTTTTCAAGATTGCCGAGCGCGTGAAGAGTACGTTATGCATGCATAGCGCTCTCGATCGCTCCCACCAAAGCTAACGAACGGTAGACTTCGCCGTGATTTACCTCTGCGATATCGACGAGGTCCCTGAGTTCAACACCATGTACGAACTCTTCGACCCGATGACCATCATGTTCTTCTATCGGAATAAGCATATGATGTGCGATTTCGGTACCGGTAACAACAACAAGTTGAACTGGGTGCTAGAGGACAAACAGGAGATGATTGATATCATCGAAACGATCTACAAGGGCGCCAAGAAGGGTCGCGGTTTAGTGGTTAGTCCGAAGGGTATGTATTTCTCTTGTCGGTTGTGCTTGTGGAGGACTGTAGCTGATTTCGGGTTTCTAGATTACTCGACGAGATATCGGTACTGAGCTGGCAGTTTGGGTTTGGTGATTTGGTGGCTTAGAGGGTGGGAGGAGGTCGAGGGGAGGGCAGGTTGTGCTTTCGTTTGTTTGTAGTTTAATGAGATTATGATCTTCGTGGTGGCTTTAAACAAGTGTGTCGCAAGTATGAGGAATGGCTTTTTAAAAGGATGGGTTCAGGAAGCGCAGTAGTGATTCTGATGTCTGAGTGCCAGAGGTCTTCCAGTCCTCGTTGTTCATGATATAAATACTTAGTCCTGCCAGTGCCAGACTTAATCCAGTGAGCAGTTTTTCCTCCAGCGCATCGCAGGACATCTTGAGACATCACCGCAGAAGAAAAGTTGATCATGAAGTTAAATAATGCCAGCTGATATACTTCCATCATGAATCCAAGTCACTTGGTTGAATTTTTCTCTCACTGTATCTACTTCAGTCCTGGAGCCCTCACAAAGCTGGAGTGCAGCGGCAGAAACTCTTTTCTTCCTCCTCCATCTGCCCCACACCTTTCTTCACTTCATCGCCTGACGTAACGTAACAATCCAACATCCGTCTTCCACATCTCAAGCGAAATAATCAGTCAAATTCGAAATCTATCAAATTCTCAGAGCAATCATCACAGCTAAAAAAGATCCAGAATGATTGACCATCGAATCTTCGAGGACCTTCAATCGAAGATCGATGAAGAAACCGCCGTCCGCGATGTAAGAAAAAAAGAGCAAGAGTAGCTCCATGCCAAGCCCCCTGCACTCCCATGCGGACAAGAAAACAGAAGTGAACTGAGTAGCTTCGAAAATAGGAACTTCATGATATCGTGCAGACGCTTGCACAAAAAGGTACATCAATCACTCTTCTATTGTTGCCTACCATAGAACATGCCGGATCGGCTCTCTATTAAGGTCAATGGTGCGCGGAATCACAGTTCATCTAAATCCTTGGGTATAGGACGATCCACGCAAGCTATTCTCTCGCGTGCGCACTCGACGCCTGCTGATCAGTGTATGTAACATTGTTGTTTCATCTTTGACTCCCAGCTTCAAGCTTGAGTGGGGAGAAGCTGACAAGGAGGGGAAAATAGTGAAACCCGTTCTCGACGACGTGACCAGGACAATCTTGGCCCAGAGAGATGAGGTTTCGCGGCTGAAGTCTGTGGCGGATAAGCATCCTTTTTACAAGTATAATGGGGTGTGGACGCGGGAGCTTCAGAATCTGGTGTGTTCTTAACTCTCTGCTACCTTTGAGCCCAAACCTTTGCGTTGAGTGAGCCCCGAGGAACGAATGGAGGAACTGATATGGAACCCTGCTACGTACTAGGTCTCGTCGATTGAGCTATGCGCCTGGTTGGGCGGTCTGCAGGAGTACAAGTCAGCCCCTTCGGCCTCGTTTCTGACCATTGAAGAGGTGGGCAGGTTTCTGGGCGGTGAGTTTACCTTCTGCTTTCTGCTGTCTATATGTATTCAATCTTTGTGTATTCCAGATCCTGTTGTGTGGTGCTGACTCGGGCTACATTCTAGTGCCCGTCAACCTGAAGGAGGAAGATGCGTTCCATTTGACCATCGAGGAGTATCTGCTTGCGTTGATCGCCATGGTGGAAGAGCTGGTGGGTTTCTGTTCCTTCTTGTAGTCGGTCTCCGCTTTTGCTGAAGAGTGCTATAGTCTCGCCTTGCCGTCAACTCTGTCACGCTGGGTGATTACACCCGGCCCATGCAAATCAGCAACTTCATCAAGGAGCTGTTCGCCGGCTTTCAGTTATTGAATCTCAAGAACGACATCCTGCGGAAGAAGAGTGATGGCATCAAATACAGTGTAAGTCTCTACCGGGAGGTTATCGGAGCGCAGGCTAATCAGCTCGGTATACAGGTCAAAAAGGTGGAAGACGTTGTCTACGATTTGTCGTTGCGTAATTTGATCCCCAAGAATGGTCCTACTGCTTGATTACACTGTCGACATGGACGTATTCGCGTCGACAAAACATTCAGAAGAGCTCAATACAATCTGGTATGTATGAATAAATGCTGCAAGTAAGATTATAGCAATGTAACGATCCGCGGATTCAAAAGAGAGAACCTCCATCCCATTTATATTAAAAAAACAAATCAACAATTGGTATCAAACTTTAAACAACCCACCCACGGGACATGCCACGGAGAACCCGAACCGTCCCCTTCCTCACCGTCGCTCACGTACAACGAAATCCTCTAAGCCTCAGCAGGGGTGGGAGCCGCCGCGGCCGCAGTAGCAGTAGGGGCCTCCTCAGTAGCAGCAGCACCCTTGGTCTGCGAGGCCAGCTTCCCATCCTTCCTCGCCTTCTCAATCTCCTGCACGATCGGCTCCTTCAGCGACTCGGGCTTGGTCAGACTCGCCCAGCGGCCGACAACCTTGCCATCCGCCGAGATCAAGAACTTCTCAAAGTTCCACTTGATGCGCTTCAGGCCCAGCAGGCCCGGCTGCTCCTGCTTCATCCACGTCCACACGGGGTGGGCCTTGTCGCCGTTGACGTCCAGCTTGCCCAGCACGGGAAAGGTGACGCCGTAGTTGAGCTGGCAGAAACTCTGGATTTCGTCGTTGGAGCCCGGGTCCTGGCTGCCGAACTGGTTGCAGGGGAAGCCCAGGATGGTGAAGTCCTCCGGATACTGCGCCTTAAGCTCCTGGTAGAGGGTCTCCAAACCCTTGAATTGCGGGGTAAAACCGCACTTCGAGGCGGTGTTGACGACGAGCACGACTTTGCCTTTTAGGTCGGTAAGGGGGAAGGGCTTGCCCTTTTCTGTTTGAACACGAAGGGATGGTTAGTTTGTGGAGAGGAGGGTTTAAAGTGGGTGGGGGAATTTGTGGGATTCTTCTTCCTTTTCTTTTTCCTTCTGAGTAGAGGGGAGGGGGAGGGAGAGGGGTAAAATGAGCGGGGAGTGGAAGCACGTACTGTCGACAGGCTCGAAGTCGTAGAAAGTGGTAGCAGATGACATTTTTGCGGAGGTAGATGATGATGATGATGGATTAAGTTGTTGCAGATAGGAACTGGGAGTGTGGTGGTATAGTTGTGATTGTCGCAAAGAGCGAGGAGTCGCAAAGAAGTAGTAGTGGTGGTGGAGCGGGGAAGGGACTGGAATGCACGAGGATGGCGCGAGTAAGAATAATCGTGAGTGTGAGGAGGAAGCAGGCGAGATTAACCGCAGTTTGGCCGATGATTCATATGCAATGGACGGAATCGAGGATGGGCGCATCGGGTCGTTTTGTATTCCGTACCTCAAACCACCAGATCGATAATTTACTTCTCGGATGTTCAGATCAATTGTCTGGACCTCAAATTTGGATTCGGGGGTCGACGTTTCCGAATTCCGGACGGAGACTATCTTAGTAAACTATGGAATAAACCGTTACTTGAGTTGACTACAGTAGTTAGACTGAACCAGATAATAGTGTGCACACTGCACTGTGAGTAGAAGAAAAAAAGAGAAAGACAGAGACGATGTCATCATCGTTCAACGGCCGGGTCGATCGATGGGCGATGGATGGATGGGTTTGTCATCTGGGGCTGTCCAGAACCTCCCGGTCCTTTTGCTGCTTTGGGAGTTTCGTCAGCAAGTTCAGCTTAACTATGCATTTGGCATATGACCGTTGCCTGCCCTTATCCCGCCGCGGGGCGAACATTGGCAGTGGATCATTAGATGACGGGTCGTAGAATTCCAAATACTTTCTCTCTGATTGACTAACCATTAAACTTCTCGACTAACAATGGCCTGATAGGACTAGTCGGGGGATTTTGTGGCTTACTCAGTGTACTAGTTCCAGGCTGACGACCTTTTTCCGAATCTCTTCTGCTCTGCCAACGATGATTCTCTCCGTGCTCGGGTCTCGGCACCACTTGTCATCAGCATGTTCGTGACCCAGGATTCGACAATCTGATGGAAGAATTGATCTGGACTATAGGGGTCCTATGAGACGGATAGATGTACACGAAACGTGACATGCGCATAGATGCTCTTTATTCGTATCTAAGACTACCCGATCGGAAATATGTCTCCGAGGCGAGGTTCAACGAATCTCGTGTCATCCGCAACTGGGATCAAGTCCTTGCGCACCAACCAAACCCCTGATTTTATATATAGCCCCCCACCCCTTGGGCGTGCGCTTGGGCTGTAGACTCTTTTGGCAACCCGACATAATGATTCCAGGACTATCTGCAAGCACTGCCACAGCCTTTAACTCATGGCCCATCGAGTCCAGTCCAGGGTGGCCTGATCACGAGTTTTGTACCATTGCTCCTGTCTTTGCTTGATGCAGACGGACCGTCATGCTTTGAGAAAATGGTTGTCCACGCAAGCCCTCTGTCCCTCGCTTGTTGCCCCTCTCAGCCCATTATCCATGTTGAGTGATTCCCTCATTGTAATACCGTTCAGCCTCCGCAACCGCTCATTTTGTCTCTCCCATTTCTAAGACATCCACATCCAACTCCTCCATAACCCCAAGCACCACTCCCAGACTCTCCATAAATCCGTTGACAGCGACACGAAGCATCCGGTTCGTGGTGGCATAGTAGGTCGTCTCCAGGACGGTCTTCGCGGCCTCGTCGGCAGCCTGGTTCTTGTCCGGGCTGGTCAGGGTAAGAGTGCGCTTCACAAACGGCGACAGCTCAGTATCTACCTCGAGGGTACGTAGGGCGGACGAAGCAAGGCGATTGGTCGGGAGGGGAAGGGAGATGGTTCTGTTTCGAGATTTAGTGTCTTGTCAAGCAGATTGATCTTGGCGGGGTCCTTGGGACTCACAGGTTGTAGGGAAAATCGGTGGCGGAGACGGTAGCAGCCATTGTAGAGTTGGAGACTAATGCGCGAACTTGGGTAAACTTTTGTGGGCGGTTATGGCTACCGCGTATCTGGTCGGGGTTCAGAATCGAACTCACGGAAGCGCAGGCGGGGAGAAGTGGGATGTGAGATAAGAGATGAGTCAGCGTTTATGCCTCGGGTTGACAACCCACTGGTGCCAGGTCCAAAACATCGCGTCAAGTCCCACTCAAGGTTGGTGTCGCTGTGCTTCAGCCTTCAACGATTGTTTGGTGTCTCGTTTATGTTTACCGACGCATTATATTGTATTCATTTGGGCGCTGAGTACAATGACTAGGCGCTATGGCAGCATTGTTCGACTCGCGACCTGCAAAGGCTCTTTGGTCAAAGATGCAAGGCGACCGTTGCGTTGGCTACCGAGGTGATCTTCATTGGTTGGAGCATACTTCTCTACATCAGTGGGGGGCATGATCCCTGCTAGTTGTCATCTCAGTTTCCCATCCTTTAGTTGGAGATGACTCCGTACTGTGTACTCGGTAGATGAGTTGGCTTGTCGGAGAGTGAGCTTGTTCTATAAGGCCCGATATGTACTAAGCATCATTTGGGTAACTATCCGACTGGGATATGATGTAATATGTTCTTGTAGTAACTAGTAATGTCGGTGGACAGAGGCTGGGCTCTCTTCGGAATCATGGGGTTGTTCCTTGGCCGAGTCGGGCATTCAATATTTATGGAACTGTATCTGGCGGGACATATATTGATAATGAGATCATGATCTCTGTGGAAACAATGACCTGCATGTGTTCAATTGGTCGTTGTACGAGTTAAGTGAGGGGCAATGACCTCAGATTGGGGTTCTGACTGCACCAAGGCAGCTGCAGATGGCGGAGTCAACATGAACTATTGAATGCGAATAGCTTCCGATTAAGTTGGACTGACAACGGCAAGGATCCAAACACTGGCAGAAGGCCATAACAAACACAGGTATGGAGGTGCTCACGTGGCCGGGCCGTCCATTGTTATTATTGTATTTACCGGGTGTTTGTTTTGCTGGGAAACACTGGTTAGGATCCCCTGACAGCTTATCTAATAAGCTCGTTGAAGCTCCTGAAAAGCCTGAGGCACTCAACGTTTCCCTGTCAACCGGCCGCACTAGTCCTCATTGGGCTCATCACAACATAACAGCAGCCACTTAGCGTGCATCGCAGTTGCCCCAAACGAGTCTCCCATCGGCCTCGAGCCTATCCTCTTCTCGTGCAAGCCAACTTTTTCCTCACTTTCTTCTCTCTTCCTCTCCGCTTCCTCTTCCTATTATAAGCTCGACCGTCGCCCACTTCCGCTGATCACTTGTACATCCCTCTCCTATTTGGCATTTGCTGCCTTTATCCTTACCCTTAACCGCCACCCATCCGCGTCCTTATAGCTTCATCTTGTGCTTCGAAGGGTCAGTCAGACCAGATCATGACTATCTAGCTTCGACGTCCTCTTTACATCTCTCTCTCCTCTTCACTAGCGGAGTTTTCCTATTGCCAGCGGCATCATATCTATTAACCGACACGCCGTATAAATCCTTCTCCCAGGGAGGTGTTGCGATTGTTTATTATCCGATTTCATTCTTGGCGCCTATTGTTTCGCTTGCCGCGTCACCACAGTCAAGATGTCTACACGCAGCAGCGATTATGGACAGGTGATCGAGTATATTCAAGGTTGGTAATTCTATCTCTTGGGTCGAGCATTGGCGAGAAATGCGAAGGGCCTTCGCTGTTGCTGTTGTTCAATGGCATTCCGTGGGCAAGGTGCTAAGAAACGTCTTCAAACCAGACCGTCTCTACTTGGCCTCTTACGATTATCCTCCTGATGCGAGAACGCCTTTCCCCTATCCCGAACAGCCCAAGTCTCCTAGCAAACGATCCGCCAAAGCCCAGCCCACTACTCCAAGCAGCAAGAAACGCAGCCCCGTATACTTTACGGTCGACGATGTTCTCCTATACAACTCCTTCCATGCTGACTTCGGACCTCTACACATTGGACACCTTTATCGCTTTGCCGTGCACTTCCATGAGATTCTGGGAGACCCTGCGAACAGTGATCGCGCCGTGGTCTTCTACTCTAAGACCGACTCGCGCAGTCGTGCCAATGCGGCCTGTCTAGTCGCTTGTTACATGGTCCTGATTCAATCTTGGCCTCCGCACTTGGCTCTGGCCCCAATTGCACAAGCTGATCCCCCATACATGCCTTTCCGTGACGCCGGATACAGTCAAGCGGATTACATCATCAACATTCAGGATGTTGTATATGGAGTGTGGAAGGCCAAGGAGCAGTCCTTGTGTGGCTTGAGGGACTTCAGCCTCGAAGAGTGAGCGCAGCCATCCAAATTTCCCTGAGCAAGATGCTGACTGAATGGCAAGATATGAGAAATACGAACGCGTTGACATGGGCGACTTCAACTGGATTACTCCCCAATTCCTGGCCTTTGCCTCCCCACAACACAAACCCATTGATGTCATTCCTCGTGACTCCCCCGAATATGCCCTGCTGCCTTCTACTGTCTCGGAAGTTCAGGCTTCCAAACTACCCACTCCCTTCAAGAATGTTTTGACCCACTTCTCCTCTCGGAACGTGGGTCTTGTTGTGCGGCTGAACTCCGAATTGTACTCGCCTTCATACTTCACCGCTCTGGGAATTAGTCATGTCGACATGATCTTTGAGGATGGAACTTGCCCCCCTCTGCCTCTGGTTCGCCGATTCATCAAGATGGCCCATGAGATGATTACACAGAAGAAGAAGGGGATCGCTGTCCACTGCAAGGCGGGTCTTGGCCGTACTGGATGTCTCATTGGTGCCTATCTCATCTACAGATATGGCTTCACTGCCAATGAGATTATTGCATTCATGAGATTCATGCGGCCTGGAATGGTTGTTGGTCCCCAGCAACACTGGCTGCACCTCAATCAAGGCTCGTTCCGCGAATGGTGGTTTGAGGACAGCATGAAGGAGAAGCTTGCTCAATTGCAATCGGTGCCCATCACCCCTGGCCGACCCACCACACGCCAGCGCGCCAACGGGCCTGTTGCAACCCCACCGAACAATGGTCATTCCAAGCGAGCTGCTCTCGGAGAGATTGATCACAATGAAGGTGCTGGCACAGTCGCTGAAGAGAATTTGCCCGCACCCACACCTGGTCAGCCCCGCAAGTCCCAGCGCAAGGACTCTCGTCACCACCCATACTCTCGCACGACCTCGGGGAGCCTGATAATTGAGAAGGAGGCGAACAAGACATCCAGTCGTCTCAGCACCGACAGTAGCGAGAGTGACGAAGAGATTCAACTGCGCATGCTGGCCAAGCGCTCTTCAAGGTCTCCCGTGGCATCTCCTAGCCAGCGGTCTGTTAGTTACTCTGCAACCGTGACCGCCAGTTACACCCTCAATGATGATGACCGGGAGAACTGGGGTGATGCAGCTGCATATGCACCTAAGACGCCAGTGAGCAGCAAGAGCGGTAGTGGAATGATATCCGTTACCAAGGTTCGCACGAGCCCGAGGCGTGTGACAGATAGTCGTACCGAGAAGGGTGTCCGCAAGGCCAGTGGACGTGTTGGTAGCGCAGGAAGCCCTACTAGGGTGAAATGAGGGTAGCGATCAATCGATCAATCGCTGCCTGTTTCACCATCTTTGTTTTTCTTCCTGTCGTTTCCGATATCCACTTCGTACCATACGTGTTACTCTTCTTCTTGCGGGGCATAGCTTGTGTATAGCCCCTTCGACTTGCATATTTGCATTGTCTCTGAGGTCGTTTCGATGGTGTTCTCGGGTGTCTTTATCCGGTGCAGGTTTATGGGTCTGGGTGGGGGGCTTACGGCGTTCAGAGTGTTGTGGTTTGTGGGATGATCTAGAATTTGACCTGAATACAATAGGTCTAGTGATTAGCATGTTATGATCATGAATATTGACACTTGTACGTATACGATTGTCATCGGAATGACAAGTTGGTTAAGGACCAGTCTAGTGGATGACGTAGGTGTATGAAGTATCTATCAGTGACCTTCTGACTGACAGCTTGTGGTTGGCCCGAGATATCTCACGTAGCTTGGGTTTTGACTCGGCCCATGGAATGTCTCGGCCCTGTACTGTATGTATATGCCATGGTATAGAAACATCTTATTGCTCAGGGTCCGTACCTTCCATTTTCGACCTGTGCCTTTTCTTAGCTTACTGTCCTACCCACCCTGGTATGTTCATTCAACTTCCTCCGAAACCCTCTCCCCTAAACCAAAAGGCCAAACTAACCAGGGATATTCTTTCTAGCTGCCCCAGACATCCCACTTTCACGAGTGCGGGGTATCAAGTCAGGTGATAGACGACTCCAATGTACCTAAGTAGGTCTGTATCCTTGAATTCACATGTGGCTCAGTAGCACAGGCCTATGAACTAAACCTCTTCTTCTCTCACGAAGCAAAGCACAACAATAGCCAGAAAGGAATCCCATTCTTCGTCTCATTCGGATGCCTTTGCTTTTCCTGTGCTCAGCATCCCTCGGGGCTCGAACTTCTTCTTTATTCAACCTTGTGTTATAATAGACATGATGTCTCTGTGGAGCGCAGGAGCTGCGTTCCTTCCTAGAGCATTCCGTGCCTGAGTATGATCTTTGATATATTCGTTTCCTTCTTCTTAGTGGGGAGTTTGCTCAATGTGATCTAGGGGAGGTAACTGACAGCGATCGAATTGTGTCTGAGATGTCACGTTCTTCCACCCATTCCCCCCACGACCCCGACGTATGGCTCGTTGTAGCACACACCAGTCATGGTGCTGGGCTTGGGGTTGTGTATACCTGACTCATGATCCACAGTATTTGGACCCCAGATATGTCGCCGGAGCAAGAAGTGAAATGACGCAAAGTCTAGCTAGCCCGGGGCAAGAACAGGAACAGGTATCATGAAGTATGATTAGAAGCCTTTCGCCATCAGGCTGAGAGAAGTGGCACGCAGGGCGAGTCTGGGCTAGTACTACAGTGTAAGCTAATGAAATCCGGTACCCAAGGAAAGATTTGCCGGACTGGTTTGAAACTCCTCCCTTGTCTTGCAAAGATGAGGTGGCTTGGTCTCTCGATACATCTGCGTCCTTGTTGCACAATACTCGGAGCTTGTACCACTGTCCGACCAGACTTCTTCTTCATTCATGGGCCTTGTTTCAGAACGCCACATTATGGTAATGAACCAGCCGGTCCTTCGTGACTGTCCACTTGTTCTACCTCCGAAACAGCCCAGGCAATGCAGGGGTGCCATTCTGGTGGCAGAGCCTGGCGAATAGCATGGGCGACCTCCTTCGAAAGGGTGCCAAACCAGACGCACGTGCGTCGCCAATGAATGATTATCATATCATTCGCTCAGATGCAGAGCGCCAATGGGGAGCCTGCATGGACTTCGGGCCAATACCCCGGGGTTACCATTACCGCGTAATAGGCATGTGTCATATGAGTTTTGTGATATTTGATCGCGATGAGGAAAGCTATTCTCAAGTCTTCAATGACCGAGGTATACATGGTCATTTGGGTCGCCCTGAATCCTGTTACGGAGAGGCACTACCGAAAAATTTGCAGCGCCGCCTCGATATCTGCGGAAAGCGCACGGTCTCCGCGGGTTGGGTCAACTTGAGGATGGTCTTCGAGGTATGTAGGGAATAGTAGTTCATAAGCCTCAGCCAATCTCGATTCAAGCGAGACAGCGGCTCCACCTCTGCAGCTGGCGACGGATTCGCTACCGTTGTGGACCTGGTGGATCTAGAGGTGGAGGAGGCATTGAGAGGAGGTGGGAGTCGGCGGTGACAAATGATTATTGCTAGGCTCGCCGGTTCTACTGAACAAGGGCAGGTGAGTTTCCGTGGCTTGGCTGCCGATTTGACTGCCCATCGGCTGCGAGAAGACAAAAGTAAGACTAGAGGCTTGATCGGCCAGCGAGCAAGCGGAGCCTATTCTATTGCAAAGCCCGCGGGTCGGCCTCTTTTCATCACAATAATCCATGATAAGCGTCCCGACTCGGCTGTACGTAACCGAGCACACCTTGTCCGGTTTGTCTAGCATTGTGAATAGCCGTGACGGCTCTTGTTATGGAACGTTGTTGTAGAGGCATTGGGGGGAGGTATCAGTACTCCGAATAGTTTCATGGGTATCGCCTGTGCGGCCAATCTCCAAACCAGCGTTAGTGATGTCATGATTGTCGATGACCAAGGGGAAAGCTGTGGGGAAGGACAAGCATACCGCTGTCAGTTTTAGTGCACAGGAGTGACAAGGTGTCAATTGAAGGCCCCACGAATCATGGAAATGGTCGAAAGAGTAACAGTCAGTATATGTCAAAAGGAATGAAAGAATGATTAACGCCGGAGGAGGGAGGAGTAGGCTGGGTTTGGCAGGCGGCAATAAAACCTAAAGTCCGCCCTCTATCCCCAGGATGGCTCCTGGTCGACAAAGTGTTCGGAAGGTTCACAGACCACTCTGATTTCTATACGAACCAGACCCCGGTAAATAATGCGTCAAGAAGTATTTAAAAGGGGGCACGAGACCCAAACTCGCCCAGTCACACACGCCTAATCCCCTCCTCATTGTCCCTTTTCCCACCATGGTCGACCTAGACGTGATACGCTCCTCCAACACCACCATAGTACGCAGCCAGCCCCTGGTGGCTGTTTTCTTCGGAGGCACATCAGGAATTGGCCATTACACACTACGCGCACTCGCCACCGCCGAATCCCACGGCGGCAAAGGTCTGCGCGCGTATCTGATCGGGCGCAAGGCCGAAGCCGCCGAGGCCATCGTCGCCGAGTGTCGCAAGCTCTACCCAGCCGGCGAATACATCTTCGTCCAGGCCAACGACCTCTCGCTTCTCCGAGATGTCGATCGGGTCTGCATCGAGATTATGAGCTTGGAGCGAGGGAAGAGCGCGAACCCGAGGATCGACTACCTGATGCTGTCCCAGGGAGGAGCACCATTTCAACCCAGAAAAGGTTCCCGACCCTGTTTTCATACTCAAGCTGCTCACATAAGAAAAGAACCTCGCTTACATATCGGCATGCAGACACACAAGAAGGCATTGACGCCACCATGTCACTCCTCTATTACTCGCGCATGCGAGCCCTCACCAACCTCCTCCCGCTCCTCCTCCAATCGCCCCTCCCAGCGACAGCAGTCTCCGTCTACGCCGCGGGCTACGAGGGCAAGCTGTACCCGGAGGACCTATCGCTGCGCAATCCCAAGCTCTACAGCTACAATCAGGCGCGCTCGCATATGATCTACATGCACACGTGGTTCATGGACCGGCTGGCTGAGCAGCACCGCGGCCAGCTGCGGCTCGTCCATATCTTCCCCGGCCTGGTGCTGGGGCCGGCCTTTCAGAGCCCGGAGCTGCCGGTTTGGTTCCGCGTGTTCTGGCGCTGGGTGTTTGTGCCGCTCTTCGGGCGGTTGGTGTCTGTGCCCACTGGGGAGTGTGGGGATCGCATGCTAGGGTTGCTGTCGCCGAATCGCTATCCGCCGCGAAGAGATGCCATCACGGCCGGCTCAGGGGTGCAGCAACAGGGAAGTCGGAAGGAGGATGTGGCGGTGGGCACGGATGGGAAGCCTGGAAGTGGCGTTTACTCGCTTAATTGGAAGGGCGAATCGAATATCAACTTAAAGGCGTATGGGAAGTTTGATCCGGCGGAGATGAAGGCGAAGATCTGGGAGCATACGATGAAGGTCTTTGAAACTATTGAGGCGGGGGATGTCTTTAAGGATTGACATGTACTTGCAGCGATACGATCACATGATGTTCAACCCACAAAGAGCTCAAGGAGATGATCGATCAGTAAATCTTACGATCTCTGATGGGGACGCTGCGGAGGCAGTAGAGACTGGCGAGTAACTTATTAAGCCATGTAGCTCAAAAGAAAAGTGCTGGCTAAGCACATGTTCCTCCTTCAAAATTATCAAAGGCTCGGTCCATACAGTCAAATGTCAGGCGAAGCTAGATTCTAACATTTAGTGCTCTGCATCAAGGCTGAATGCATCTCGAGACTCTTGATGCTGGCCCGAGTGCGCATTTCTGCTGGGGGATTCTGATAGTCAACAGTCAATAGCACCGGATCGGGCGTTTGAGGTGAGCTCGTCAACTGAGTGTGTGAGAACTTGGCATGAGCGCCTGCTATCGCAAGACTGGTTATTGTGTTCAGCCAAGACATCGTTCATCCCGAGACCACACAAGACTGCAACAAGGCATTTGCCCAGGTCAGAACTTCTTTTACGAAGGAATCAGGCACCAGAGAACAAGGCCAGCAGATTCAGGTAGCTGAATCAAGGTTTGAAGTTCAGCCAAGGATCATAGTACAGCTTGTGCCCTGATGTTTCTGCTGAGGAAAGCTGATATGTCTTTGGGGCGTCAAATGCTCTGTCACGTATCGTTGTGCGTGGGATAGGTTCTAAGATTGATCTTTGCCACTGGTTGTGATGAGCATTGGGTTAAGAGAAAGATCTCGTTCGTTGTGGATGTGAGCAAAGTCACAGGTGAGTCACTCTCATATAGCGATGAAGGATAGTTATAATATCGTAAAGAAAGATGTGGTAAGAATGAACTATGGACGATGAATGCTCTGGTCGCTGAGGTCACTTTGAGCTTCTAAGTTTGTGATGTGGTCAGCTACCGTAGCCGTCCGAAGAGGTAAGTTTGACATCACATTGGATGCTGCTAATGGCTGCTGGTGAGTGATGTTATGATGTCGAGGTATTTCAGACTCAGCGGAATCCTTTTCCGCTGATATACCCATCGGTCGAGAGCCACACGAAGCCGAACCAGCTTCGACGGTGACGATAAGGCGATGTCCCACCCGGGATCTGCCCGTGGGCACCTTACGCATATATTTGACTGTCAGTCACTTCTGCGAAGGCTATCTCTCGAGGAAATAACTGCTCGCAGCACGGTAGGCGCGACACGCGTTTTAGGCCATGGTTGGCTGTGGACTGGTAAAGCCTTCGTACAAAGACCAAAATTCGCTAAGTATTCTTGATTCTGCTCCAATCTGTCTTCCGAAAAACGATAACCGGGATTTGTCCATGTCGGCAGCAATCGACGAAAGCATGATTCTTCCACAACCAGGAACATACCGCCCTTAATTCTTCGGCTCCGTAGTATACTGCAATCGAATTCGAGACACGCTGGAAACCATTGCAAGCGAGGCTCATTGAACTCCAGATGAAAACGCTTCATTAGCGAGTCGAGCTGCAGTGCCTTCGCCAAGAGTAGGTGGAACGTCGAGCTATTTTGTTCAACGTGCTGAACATGCTGCAATATCGAAGGAAGAAAGTGGATGGAAGGATGTGTATTGAGTCAGCGGCCACACGAGAAGTATGAGACGCGGGCAAGCCAATGTGCAGAGCATCGAAGTGATTTATCCGAAATTTGATCCAAGAATACAGCATGTAACACAGTACTTGTCTCCGATGTAACTGGTTCAATTGCATAGAATAAGGGTATCATATCAATCATGACTCATGAGTATAACATAATTATCGTGATCCCAGCGACAATCCACTCTGTGGCTCAAGTGACGCGAACCATTCATCTCAGAAAAAAATAGGCGTCAGGCTTAGCTGATTTTGTGGTGACGATAGGCAGGTAATAGAAGGCCGGAGCGAAACGTTCGACGGGCGCTTTCAAAAGTACCGCTGCAAGCAAGTCGTGTGAAGCTTCGCTATGACGAGCCTTCGCTGGATCATACCATCCAGACAAAATCGTTGCTGGAATAGGTCTCTTGCACGTAATAAGCTCGGAGGCAAAGTGGGCAGTTAAAATGATCCTGCAGGTACCACTTCTCCAGACATTCGCGATGGAAAACGTGTAGGCACTTTAATTCTCGTATCTCTTGGGAGCGCTGAACGGATTCAAGGCAGACGACACTGAAAATGGGTTAGATGACGGCGGTGGCGGCTGCTGGACTAGACCTAGACATACCACATGAACTGTTCATCGGCGCCTTCGGAGGGTAGCTTGGCTCGCGACCACCAGTCTTCCAGGGTCCGAGCTGGTGAGACAGCGTCCAGCTTGCGCAATTTGTCGTGCGAGTCGCCTTTTCTGGTTTTGGCTTTGACGACGGGTCGGCGCTCGCGGCGATTGACGAAAAGGCTCAAACTGAGCCTCATTGTTGCCAGTCAGTAGGGACAGGTGATAGTGAAGTGTGGGGTGAGGAAGAGAAAGAGATCTTGGGACGTTGGCAGGTGAGGAGAGAGAGGAGAGAGGTAAAAGGTCACTGGTCACTGTTGCGACCATGGAGTGGGAAGAAAGACTAATTTAAAGGAAACGGGGAATTGGCGACTTACAGCAAACACATGATGATGAAAGTCACGAGTCCGAGGCCGAGGCCGAGAACAATGGCCAGATGGGTGTATAACTGGAGTTCTGCTGGATCATCCGATAACAAACCCATCGTCCTCACTAACTCACTCACTGCGTAGTGACGGTGTGGGTGGCCGTCGGGAAGGAGAAGTTGGGTGAAGGTAGTGAGAGCGAAGAGAGAAGGAGAAATAACAAGGTGAGAAATAGTGTTCATGAAGCAAAGTCTACTCTTTGCATGAATATATACTCTACTCCCTTCTTCGATCGCGATTGTGTTTCCCTCCGTCTGATCGTCGTCACTTGGCGGGGCTTGCGCGCACCAACCAGACACTATCAGCCCATCATCCCGAGTCTCAATCAGCAGATGCCCGGTGGAACTGAACGGAGCACTCACTTTATCTCGGTCGGGAGTGAAAGAAAAGTGGTCAGTCTGGATGTGAAACACGAGAATGAGGGGAGAAAGGAACCATTGAAGGAGAGATGAAAGATTGAAAAGCCCAAGTAAGATCTTGCCACTACTGCTACAATTCTTTTCCAGCCGCAATGTCACTTCCAGTTTGATGCTATCCCCAGACTACAAGCATGCTATGCTACTTTCCTACATACCTGTCTCCAGGCTCACTCCATCGCTCACTTATTCTGAGGCCGCGGAAGACCTGAAGCGGACAGCCGCCTCTGATTGCCTCACGTACATCACACCCGAATTCTTCGTATGCAGCTCAGCACAAAGAGAACCCGAGGCAGCCACCAAGGCAATCTAAAGTATGCTGGTGACCTTTTTTGACTGCAGCTATAGCCGATCACTGCAGCTGCCGGCCGTCGACTAGTTTGTCTCTTCCCCGTGACTTGGAGCTCCCAACTGGTCATGCCATGGATGGCGTGTCAGGTCATGCCACGACATAACCCTCCTCATCAAGCGATCATGACGCAATCCACCCAAGTTAGTTGTTCACATTTGAAGCACAGTGAGAAATGCGAATAATAGTCTCTCAACAACCTCTCCTCGCATACTGTGTATTCATTCACTCCACCCCCCAACACACATACACTAACCCCGGACATGGCTCGTTCAGAGTTTCTTAGTGGCCGACTCGCATGATGTGCACCCCTCTATGCGTTTGTCTTGTTACTTCAAAGAATATCTTGCTAATTAATTTTATCCAGATACAGTACTCTAATCCAAGTCTCTGTATAGCTCATTGACTAGAGTTGATATATTCAGTGACTTACAAATACTAGAATATGATACTCTTAGATTTACAGGCAGTAGTAATACTCTAGTAACAGGTATGTTATTCGACTTCCAGGCGAAACCCGCCACAGTCAAGGGAAGATTCCAATTAATGGTGCTTTGAGGGGTACGGGTCTCGGGTCTGACAGTGACATTCCTCCTTTTTTTTTCCCCTCCTCTGGTTTCCCCCCTTCATGCCCGTCCCTTGTCGCTCAGTGATCAACCTTTTGCGGGGAAATAAACATCCCGGCCTCCACTAGACATCCGTGCGTGACCACTAGCAAGCCACAATTATCTCCACCCAGGAATAGCTGATTTCCGCGGCATCAAGCTTTGTCTGATGGATCACAAAATTGCAGACTTTGCTTTTTCTTTTCCCTTTCTTTGTGATCTTTCTACTATCCTAGTTGCCAACGGGTTGTTTCGATCGACCGCAATGCCTACTGCGCCCGCGAAGTATTACGGCGGCTAAATGAGTGAACACTCGTTTGTCGGCAACGATTCATGTAGCGATTGTACAAAGCTCCGGAGGGCAGAGGACCAAGACCCTTCAGAGAAGAAGTTCGACTCAAATATTGGAATCTGAAGTCGGGTGTGGCAAGGCTTCGTAGAGTTATGGAGTGTATCAAAGCGTCCGTCAATTCATTACACGAGAGCAGTCAACCAAGTACATGTCCCAAGGTAAACCCCTCCCACCTGCATTCGACCTCCGTGATATAGCCTGAGTATACCTCAGGCATTGTGCTCGATGTTTATAACCGAAACTCCCGTCTCGTCGGCCTTCTCGGTCTCGGAGGTGATCTTCGATTCTACGTCTGCGGGCAGGTGGCCTAGAGCACGGCCACCGAACAAAAGATCGATTTCTTCAAGAGACTTCTGTTTAGTCTCCTTGAAAACAAAGAAGACGGTGGGGAAGGTGACAAAAATGTCTGTGTTGGAGACTCATCAGCCCAGGATCAAAGTACAAAGGACCGAATGTGAAACAGGGACAAGATGGAGCCATTAGTCGGAGGACTTACTGAAGGCCACGAAGATAAAGTAGAACTTCCAGCCGATACTCGCTAAAGCGATGGGCGAGACTTGTGCCCAGAGTGTACTAACGGTCCAGTTTCCGACGGCTGTCGCAAAGGCCGTGCCTCGCCCACGAATCTGCATCGGCATGACTTCCGCCATGTATGTCCTGTAGACGGATGTGAGTTAGCTATTGAAGATACTTCTCGCGCACTGTTGGTGTTTGAAAGTAAACAGAAAGAGGGAGCTTACCAGCTGGTGGGGCCAAATGATAGAGAGAAGAGAACGGTGACGCAGAAGATGAAGAAGACACCCCCAATGCTATATCCTCGGTTGACCTCGCCAGTCTTAATCTGCGAGTTTAGAGCTGCTTCGCAGATTAGAGCGATGGTAATGGTCACTGTGCCAAAAAGCATTGGCTTCCGTCTTCCGACCCGATCGAGCAGGAAGACAATAAAGATCAAGTTGGTGAGCGGTCCTACACAGTTGTAGATACCTGCGACCAATGTGTTACGATTACCTGTAATACCAAGCGTATTGTACATGACCGTTTGATAGTAATTAATGACGTTTACGCCTGTCATTTGGGTGAAGACTTGGACAAGAGTACCGTGCCTAAGTGAAGCGCATTAGCATGGGTTATTCTCTGAAGATTGAGATAAGGGCACAGGCGACGCACAGCAGGCGAGTTCGCCACTGAGGGACTTTGAACATGATCAACCATCCTGGAGCAGTGACAGCCTTTTCGGCGTCAATTGTGGCTCTGATCTCTGAGTATTCTCTCTGGATCCAGTCCTCATTTGTACCATCAAAGTGGAGCTTCTTCAGGATTCTCAACCCTTCGTCATACTTCTCACTCTCAATGAGATAACGAGGAGACTCGGGCATGAAGAACATGCCTATAGCCAGCAGGAGCGCTGGGACCGCTTGAAATGCGAGGGGGAATCGCCATTGAAACTCGCTCGTATCGGGCGCATGCAGAGATCCGTAACCGACCCATCTGAGAGCTAGGTCAACTATGCTTCTCGAGGGGAAAATGATCTGGGCACAAGGTTTCACTTACGTGCTAACAATATAGCCAACTCCAATCATTTGTTGTGCTAGACCGACAATCAAACCACGGGAGCGAGGATGCGCACACTCAGCCTGATAAACTGGAACGGACATGGACATCAGGCCAACCGCCCATCCAGCAAAGATACGGCCAACCAAAATCATAGCTAAATTTTGAGCAGCAGACTGTAGAATGGCGCCGATCAGGCAAATAAAGGCTCCCATCTGGATAGTAAATTTGCGTCCGAAGCGGTCCATCGTAAGACCACCTTGAAGGGCGCCAACGGCGGCTGTCGAGTCTCAAATTAGCCCAAACCAAGAAATGGGAGAACGAGGCCCCAACATGAGCCGCAGTACTTGAGCAGTGATAGAAAGCTGAAAACATACCTCCGCCCGAAAATGTACTGTTGATCGCTCCGATGATAGCTGATGTCTGGGTAGTATTGAAGAAACTTAGAAAGTTCTTCGATTCAATTACATCAGTCATGACACCACTGTCATAACCAAACAAGAAAGAGCCTGTTGCCGCAAAGGCAGCCAGGGCAATGGTGAAAAATCGTCCCATATTGGCAGAAACGAAGGGGAGGTGACCGGGGGAGGCTTATTCCATGCGACGGACGCAGGGCAAAAAAAAGCAACAGAACGAGGAAGGGTAGGCGACATCGTCTATATAGAGACCACCTGAGCCTAACCGCGATCTGGAGAGGACATTGCCCTTGGTTAGCCGGGTAGCCATGGGCTGACAGATTGGACGAAATTACGGTGGCGCGAGACAAAAGCTTGCAGTTGACCTTGAAAATCCGGGGACGGTTGACCAGACTGTCACTAGGCTTCATGCCGTCTTCCCTATATGAAATTAGTGTCTGATTCAATTGGCGAGAGCTCCACTAGGCGAGTATAGCGCTTGCAAACAGGAGGATAGTCACTCTGTGCACTGACTGTCCTCGGCTGAAGTGAAGGTCTCATCCAGGACAGTGACAAGTGTTGCCTCATTGACATTTCTGAGAGGCCGTAGCTCTAGATTAAACCCCGCATAAGCCAATAGGGTAATTAGCATTCGCTTCTCTTTGGCTAAATGCGGTCTCTCACGCCACTGTTGGCCTTGTTCCCCCCGGGGTAGCGGCCCAGTCCACCGAGGCACGGCGACACACAGACATGCACCTGTCCACCAGATAAGTCGATTGTGTTCTAGCCCTGCATACCTTCCTGAGCTCGGACGAGGTATCTCGCTCAATGTCTATGCCGTCGTGAGGCGAACTCGAGGGTCAAATAAGCCGGGGAATGAGGGACGGTGCAGGATGAAAAACGCCGTATCCACGTGCTGACCACGGAGGGGAGTTCTCCCTCGTGGTTTAGCTTCAACACACAACCGTAATAGTCTATCAAGTGCTTGCCCTCAGTTGAAGTTCTCGTGGTCCACGTGGTGTCTGTTCAATACTGGTTCGAAAGACCGGCGGGGCTGACAGAACGCTTGAATTGGATCAAGATGAGCCTAAATGCATGAGAAATGAGTTATCAGACCCAGCGGCGTGTGCTGTGCACCATGAATACATTAGCCGAGATTGAGTTTTCCACACGATCGCAAATGAACTTGGAAATCTGCTGATCAGATTTGGGTGATACTCGCAGGGGAGAGACAATGACTGCGGATCTCGATTGATGGAAACTCCCAAGCCAAGCTTGCAGCCATGCAGCTTACAGTATGAGGACTATTTGCACCAATCTCGGAGTAAGAAGAGCGGCCGGCTTTCCCTAAAGAGGGTAAGGCCATATTACCCACGGACCAAGGTCTGCCAGATGAGAGTCTAACCATTTTGAGATAATGTTTCGCTGTACAGTGACATACCTCGAAATAATTTCTGAGATGTTACGTATTTGGTACCACCGGCGATCTGGCAATTTTGATGGTGGGGATCGAACTTGCTCCCAGCAATCTAAGGGAGCTATGATAGAGATCACAGTTTCATTCGCATTTGAGTCAGTAATGTACCAAGTCCTCAACAATCAGGACTCATCTACAACTACGTTTCTCCGCCAAATCTCACAGCAATAGAGGTGATGGCTTCACCTGATCTTGAATGAGTGGGCTTCGTAGAATCTCTGTACTTTACCTATAACAACTTTCCCTAGATGTCTGCATTATATAGATGGACTAGCCAGTGGAATCCTGCCGGCCGGCAACATTGCTCGTCAGGCCATTGTAGAAGTGCAGGGAATAAAGCTCACTGTGTCACATTGTCTTGACGCTGTAAATGGCACCCAATGACATTCGGGACTGATCCCAGTCAGAGCCGTGGTAGAGTGCTAAGCCGGTCAAAGTGATCTCAGCCAGATCATTTAGTTGCGCATTACCCGTTCAACCGAACAGATCTGGCATATTTGGTCCGATCTAATCAGATAAGCGATCAAGACATCTACGTATAGGGGTAGATACATAACTAGTTCCGGATTGAGGCCAACGGGGAATTCTCCTTGTCTGCGGAGCCTTATGCTACCGAGATTGATAAAATGAGTCTCAGTCTTCTGGTAGGAGTGAATCGTGTTAGGTTCATCAGAAGCGGAGTATCAATTGACTTGGTTCCTAGCGCCAACCCGGATCCGGACCAGCCCGGTTCCACCAAGGTCACTTCTTTCCCCGCCAAGCGCCCCGACGACATCATCGATCATAACAACCAAACTTTTGGCGGGTACTTACCCGAATTGCAAGAACCACTTGCTCCTCAAAGATTGAATACTGTCTGTACTGCTATAAAAGCAGGATATGGCGTCTATAAACCGATCAAACACCGTCTCTATACCGACGAAGTCATCTCCGTCTCATTCGGACTCTTTCATACGACTCAGGCAGCCGAGCCTTGACCTGGAACGCGACATTCTTTCTACACGTGGTCAGCGCCTAGCGGGCTTGATACGGCGGCGCTCATTGTCACTCTACGACTCGGATGGCTTCGAAGAGAGTGACCTATGGGATGAATCCAACACTCCGCGAGACCGTATAGATCGGCCTGCCTTTGAACGCGCAAAGCGGTTAATCGGAGACAGAAGCCCACTTTATCGTTGGTGCGAATTTTCTCACAATTAAGCAGATCCAGCGCTAACAGACACTCTTCAGGCAATCGTTCTACCGGCACCCAGCTACTTTGCAAGGCTTGCCGAAGCCGCTGTAAGTGAACCCTTGTGCGGCTAACGTTTCGAGTATGGAGTTTGCTGAACATGCGTCAAGACGACAATACTACGAACGCAACAATGACCTCATTTCACAATATGCTTACATTGACCGACTGCTTGGCTCGTCCTTGCCTCATCGCTTAATCGTTGATTATCACAAACCGCGTGGCTTGCGGGAAGCAACATCTGCATATCCAAATAATGGCGACACGCACGAGATTGGATCGTCTACTACGGCTGATAATGGCATTGACTCTAGCAATGATACAGCCAAAGTCAAACGGACCCCACGCAATCTCTACCGCATTCCTGACGAAGGGACCCCTCTTCTGTCACCACCGTTGGAGGAAGATGTGTCATCACCGCCCAATCTTACGCTCAAGCACGACGACTTTGTGGAAAGTGGGGACCGGATAGTCATCATCGCCATCTACGTCAACTTTATCGCCAACATGATACTGCTGGCAGCTAAAATTGTTGTCATGTCAATGACAAGCTCTCTCTCAGTGCTTGCCAGCTTGGTTGATGCAGCGCTGGACTTCCTTAGTACTGCCATTGTATGGGTAACGACGACTTTGATAAGCCGGCAGGACCGTTATCGGTATCCCATCAGTCGACGACGGTTGGAGCCGCTGAGCGTTCTTGTCTTTGCAGTCGTGATGGTGACATCGTTCGTTCAGGTGGCGCTAACATCTTTCAGCCGGTTGCTATCGACGGACCACTCGGTAATAGAGCTTACAGTGCCATCGATCGCAGTCATGGCTAGTACTGTGGTTATCAAGCTTATCTGCTGGTTTTGGTGCAGGCTGATCAAAAACTCCAGCGTTCAAGCCCTGGCGCAAGACGCTATGACTGATGTAGTATTCAACCTAGCAAGTATTCTATTCCCTCTGAGTAAGTTTAACTGTTCTACTCCATGACATTCATCAACCCTATTAACTCTTCTTTCAAGTTGGCTCATTCACGAATACCTGGTTCATTGATCCCCTCGGCGGTGTGCTTCTGTCTTTGTATGTCATTTGGAACTGGAGCGGAACAGCCAGTGAACATATTGGTCATCTCACGGGGGCCGCTGCCTCCCCGAAGGATCACAGCATTCTTCTATACATGACCATGCGCTTTTCCAAGGCCATTCTGAAGATTCAGGACTTGAAGGCGTACTACGCTGGTGACAAGCTTAACGTGGAGATAGACATCGTGCTCGAGCCGAAAACAAGGTTGCAAGATAGCCACGACGTGGGAGAAAGCTTGCAGTATATGATTGAAAGTGTGCCGACCGTGGATCGAGCTTTCGTTCATCTGGATTATGACCCATGGAACATCCCCAGCCATATGAACCAGCAGGAAGCATAAATACCTTTTTCGGGCAGCATGTAAACAATAGTTCTATTCTCTTGAGAAATATGGGTCGGAGTGAGTGTATGTATGTGGTTATGGGAGATGCAAAGTGGGATTGTGTAACATGCTGTTTGCTGCAGATGACAGGTCAGATTCCGCCCATCAGATAAGGATATCTGGAGAGCTGGCGTCCGTGCACTACCCCAGCGAGTCATCCAAAGACAAGACAAAATATGAGGAATGAATATTCCAAAGGTTTCAATATGTCAGTAGTGAAGTGGTGGATTGATTTGCCAGCAGCGCAACAGACGTGCGAATTCGTGGCATCCCGACCATGCCTATTAAGGAGTGTCGATTGTTCTCCGTCGCGCGGTGTTTACTCCGCTCCGTCGTCACCCCAACCTTACTGCATCACGCGCGCGGTGACTGCAACACGTTGATGAGGGCTCAACTACAGAACAGCAGCAGTGGGAATGTTTGAAGTCAATTTATAATCTTGAGCTTTCAGCACGCTCTCTCACTATGTAAAGCAGAGATCACGATTATGACCATGGTCAATAGGTGGAAACTCACCTCGTGGTAAGCGGAAGTGGGTCGACCGAGGGGCGGGAGGAGGAGGAAGAAGAAGAAGAAGAGGGAGCGGAAAACGGGGGCTGGCCTGGCCAGGCGGCCATACAGTAACCAAAAAACCAACTTTACTTACCACGCACGCCCTCCGCCCGCGTCACACATCGCGACGCGCGATTAGATCGAGCAAAGCGTCTTTTCCGTTCGGTCGGTTTGCTCGACTTAACCTCAATCCAGACAGACAGACCACTTGCTAAAACCTTCTCCCTCTTCTTTTTCTAATTCTTCTTCTCCTTGAAATAATTTTCTTGACATCGGGCAATTCTGAAATAAAGATCTATCTTTTCTTTCTACCTCTTATCTCTCGAATAAACCCCCTCCTCCTATGCCGTCATCTGCATCGCCCGCTGTCTAAAATGTCTGATCTGGAACACGCAGCTGAGACAGCATGCTCATCGTCACCCTCCTCCGCTGCTCAAACTTGGGATGCTACCCCCATCAACTACGCCTTCCTGGTTCACTCTCAGAAAACATTGACCCAAAACCTTCCGCCGCGGGTCGATAACAAATTGCTGGCACGGCAGAAGCGGCGCCGCACGAGGTATGCATGGAACTTTTGTCAAACACTCAACCACAACTACCCAATGCCTTCAAAGCCCTTGTCAATTGACGTCGATACAATTACTAATTACTGTGAATGTAAAGCCCAGAAGATCACGCCATCCTCGAGGCAGAGTATCAACGGAATCCCAAGCCAGATAAGACGGCCCGGGCTAGTATAGTCAGCCGCGTCTCATTGGGCGAGAAAGAAGTGCAGGTATGTCGCGGAGAACCAATTCCTATCCTTGTATACTGTATTCCGATCTTCTAATCCAAGTGCTCAACGCGCTTTCCAGATCTGGTTTCAAAACCGCCGGCAGAATGACCGGCGAAAATCCAAGCCTCTCCAACCTCACGAGCTTCTCGCGCCTCGATCGACCGCGTCCGACGCGTCAAAACATGCCGCAAGTGACGACAGCCTATTATCGGACATGATACCTTCTAGCAGCCCCGAACAGTCGGAAGAGATTGGACAGGAAAAGGTCCCGTCAACACAGTCGTCGGTCAACTCCTGCGAGTCAGATGAAGCTCATGAGGACAAGGATAGCTTAGAACAGCCGGCATTCAGCTCCGAGACAAGTCTGGCTACGTCTGTGGCGCCAGAAGGTCCGCAACCGATACCGAATGAGGTGAACACGGAACCAGAGTCAAGTCAGATACAAGAAGATTCGACGCTAGACGAGTCGCAGCAGAACCTGGTGAAAAGGAAACGATCGGTCACTGAAATCCAGGGTGAGAAGCCATTCGTGCAGGGTGCCTCGACACCTGGAACGTTCCAGGATATCAAGTCACCGCCCTCGCTGCGGATTTCGCTGTCGGTCGATGGAGAGGCGATGGTCCGAAAAGAGGGCGAATTGACACCATCGCCTCCCAAAGGACGTAGCGCCCTTCGAATTTCCATGTCGTCCGACGGGAAAGCTGTTATTAGAGCCGACGGCGAGCCTTCCCCATCCCGAAATCGTATCTCCATGTTCTCGACCAGGAAGCCTCAATTGGCAGGACTCCGCAGAAGTAGCAGTGCGATGGCTTTTAGTACCCCACGAGCTGGCAGCACAGAAGCGGAAAGGATGTTTGGTAGATCACGAGACCCCAGAAACTGGGAAGCCTTCTTTGATACCGATGCCCGAAGTGCCCTCTCGACTCCGATGAGCTCACAAAGCGCGCCAGGTGCTGGCTCTCCTGGGCTTTTCCACTCCAGAGGCCAGCGTTCGTTAACCCGAAGCTTGTCAGCAAAACACACGACGCCCTTCCCAATGAAATCTACAGACTACCTCAATACGCCAGTTCCAAAGCCGAACAGTGAGAAGAGACGGAAGATAGCTCGCACAGTCTCGTCATTGGGCCGGCTAGAGACTGATAATAGAATATCTGGTCTAGGCTCCAATCTGAAGAGCTATACGGAAGCGGCCAAAGATGGAGACGTTGACTTGCAATGTGGCGATTCAGATAAAGAAAACTGGATCCCAGGGACGAGGGTCTCCCACAATCGCCGGCGGGTCACATCTTACCACAATCCTCGGCGCTCCATGCTGAAGGACACTAGCGGAAGAGACGGCAAAGTCCATAAGAACTACAATCCCGGCGGCAAATATCCACGGGGTTCTCAACAATCGCAACACAGAGCAAACATGTCCATGGCCAAGGACGTGCCTGAATTGGATGCGGAAGTGTCGGCTTTCATGAGTGGCGGTGGTGGCGCCAGTCAGGAGGAAGATCTTGATTGCATCCAGGGACTATTGTCCCTAAGCCAAGGCGCGTGGAGATAGGGACTATGATCTTCTCATCACTGTAATGACCCGGCCTTTCTTATGTCTGTCTGTTTCGTTTGTTCCATATCCTTTTGCCTTTGAGTAGACTCTATTGGAGGTCACAAACCAGCAAGCGGTGTTTGCCTGTATGATTTGGAGTGATGGTCGCCCTGTGATGATTGGATTGTGAATTCCCCCGCCACTTGCCGTGTTGTATATTGTCCGAAGGCAATGGTACTTGTGGACACCTTTTGTTCTGTTGATAACCCACCTCGTCTTGGATGACAATGATATCAAGTGCTATTATCAGCCTAATACCATACACATAAGTTCTGAACAACATCAACTGATCGAGAAGATTTCCTGACTAAGAGATAAGTGATAGATTTTCGGCATAGCGTGCGGGGGAATTATAAGACTAGCTGATAACTAGCTCTGCTCCGTGCATGAATACAACCCATGATTCGGTATCAGTTTGAGGAATGGATGCATGGAAGAAGACGAAGGGCGGGGGAGCCCGCGGAAGAGAGAGAGAAAGAGGAAGAAGGGGCGGGCGCCGCGGGCGGCAATACCAGTGGTAGAGGAAGGGCTCCGATGCACGTGGCAGCCTGATGGGTGACTCGGTGCTGACTTATAACCGCCGTGTCTCACCAGCTTTTAGTTTAATAAGACTTGTAGTAAAAAGGTACTCCAAAGGGTACTTATTCCGCTCCCTCTTCGCCACTCCATACCATTCATCTTATGTTTATCGGCTTGCGCGGGGTGTCGCGTACTTGGAACAGCGAAGTTATTCACAGATCGGTAGGTCAGACCAGTTGTATCTCTGCGTTTTTCTGTCATTTTATCTCTCGTCATTGGTTGTTCGGAATGTTTATGCAGCGCGCTGCATCATGCAAGCATGTCATGTGTACATGCTTGCGAGCTTATACATCGACGGTCTGGCTTCAAATTGAGTCATCGTCAACGACCGCTAAGGGCATTCCAGTCCTGTGCGGGTGTCAAACTAAGCATCAAGAATGCTGAATGACATCTATCGTCCACATTGCGCAACACGTCATCTCCAGAATTAAAGCTAACATAGTCTAGTCCGGCCTGCGACTCCTGCACACAATCAATACCAGAGACGTGCAATCATTGCTTCAGTCGTGTCGAGGCATGCCCTATCTGACAAGATCGATTGCCGAAGGCCATAGGCCAAGAGTGGCTATTCTTGGAGCGGGCTTTGCGGGCCTACGATGCGCAGACATCCTCATTCAGAATGGTGCCCAGGTCACTCTTTTTGAGGCCAGAGACAGACTCGGTGGGAGGGTGCATTTACCATGGACAACGCTTCTATCTGCCAAGAATTGACTGCTAAAATGTCGAAACAGGTACATCAAAATATGATTCAGAACCATATGGTTGACATGTGAGCGTTATCACCCTACGGTACTGCAGTCGTGCTAATACCAAGCAGGGGCCCTAATTGGATTCATGGCACCGGAAAGAACCCGATTGTCAGCATTGCAGAATCGACTGACACCGTCGTTCAAGATTTTGAAGGCAACCAGGCTCTTATAGCCCCGGATGGGAAGCCAGTCAGTGATGAAGTGGCTGAGAAGGTGTCGGACGTCTTGTGGACAATCATTGCAAAGGCTTTCAAGTATAGCAACACCTACAAAGAGACGATCCCGGTCGACCGGAGCTTGTTTGATTACATCAAGGAACAAGTAGGACAGACCGACCTCAGCGAGCAAGAAAAGGCTCTTTGCATCGAATCGAGCAAGATGTGGGGAGCCTATGTTGGCGATTCCATCGAAAGACAGAGCTTGAAGTTTTTTTGCCTCGAAGAATGCATAGACGGAAGTAAGTACTCTTCCAAGCTCCTCTTGCGGGTGATTTTATGGCAGTATTTATAAACTTCTGTGTTCATAGACAATTACTTTGTTGCATCGACATATGAACGGATTCTAGAACATGTCTCCAGGACTGCACGCGAACACGCCGACATTCGCCTCAACCAACCGGTTATCAAAATCGAGTCGTGCACTCGCGACGATGCCGCTCCGCCATCCACCACCCAAGTGACCCTTACCACAGCCTCAGGAGACATCTCTCAGTACGACGAAGTAATCGTCACATGTCCCCTAGGCTGGCTCAAGCGCAACAAAGCCGCCTTTAACCCATCCCTCCCACCACGCCTCAGCCAAGCCATCGACAGCATCTCCTACGGCCGCCTCGAGAAAGTTTACATCACTTTCTCGCGCGCCTTCTGGCACGTCGATGACCCTGCAGCAGCAGGAGCAGCACCACCACCACCACCAGGCCCCAACACCCCGACATACAAATCCTACCAAATCCCAACCTTCGCCCAATTCCTCAACCCCACTTACTCCACAACCCACCCACCACACATCCAATGGAACCAAGAATGTATCTCGCTCGCCGCGCTTCCTCCCCAAACTGCCCACCCAACCCTCCTCTTCTACACCTTCGGCCCCTGCGCCACGCACATCGTCTCCCAAATCGCCCACCTCGACCCATCCTCCACCGAATACTACGAAACCCTCCATCAAGTCTTTGAACCTTTCATCGCACGCCTGCACAACTACTCCCCCACGGCCGCGGAGTGCCAGCCCCTAGCCTACCTGGCAACGCAGTGGCAGAATGACCCCTACGCGGGCCACGGCTCGTACTGCAACTTCCAGGTCGGACTGGAGCAAGGGGACCGCGATATCGAGGTGTTGCGGGCGGGCATGGGCGCGGAGCGCGGGGTGTGGTTCGCTGGGGAGCATACGGCGCCGTTTGTGGCGTTGGGCACGACGACGGGGGCATATTGGAGCGGGGAGCGCGCGGCAGCGGGGATCTGTGAGATTTATGGCTTGGGCAAGATTGGGGTTGGCGTTGGGAGGGATGATTCGTTGCCTTCGGCGAGGGTTGCTGCTGCTGGTGCTGCTGTAGCTGCTGTAGCTTCTGCTGGTGGTGGAACTAGTTAGTGTGAGGGGGTTGTGCGTGAACCTCGCTTGTAAGGTTTGCACTTTGCTTTTCGGGAAAAGGGGAGACAGTGTTATTTTGTTTACTGCCGCTTGGATTTACTTTTTGGTTTCCCTCGATGGGAAGGTCATGTATAGCCATATACTCGATATAGAAAGAGAGAAGGAGCAGATACGGATATAACTTTGGCCCGTTTGTATACAGTCGTCCTAGTGCACGACAGCCGCTGTGCGAGGTATGTTATTCTGTGCAGTATCCGCAAAGGTCACAGAGTTTATGTACACCTAGCCATTCCACCGGTGAAGAAAATAACCCTTTAGGAACCATGGTACAGCGAATGGAATCAAAGACAAAGAGCCGAACCCATAAGATCGATGGAACAATGAAGCAAGAACGAGACGGAAAACAAGAGGGGAATCACAAGTAGGATCGTTTCAATCTCGCTCGAAAATGAAGGGCAAAGCGGGTACGAAAGAGGGCCGAATGACAGGAGACAGGAGGGAGATGGGAATAAGGATCCGCGGAGAAAAGAAACAGGAACATATAAGCCCCGAGGGAAAAACTGATCTGCATCGTTGCAAAGCTACCATACGCCATAATGCTGCCACCCCCACGACCCAGAGGATCAACGAACCTGCGTGATCCCCCATGACTCCACAATCTTCCTGAATGGGACTTGAAAGCACAAATAAACACCGCGTATTGAAAAGTAGACAGAAGAGATCGGGTATCCCTCAATTAAGCGCCGAATCGGAAGAAAGAACGAAAAAAATGAGTGATCAATAGGGTTGGCTCCAACGGCTCTGTACTGGCAGTATGTTTGTTGTTCTTGAACCCGAGAGGGAGAGGCCCTTCCTCTATCCGAAAGAGGTTGTGATTCGTGGTGTTGTCGCGATAGATTCAGTTTCACACCTCAATCTTCCCAGATTGTCTCCAGATCCAGATCCTGACGGCGTTCCGCCCCACAGACACTCCAGCGTTTCCGTTTATCGGTCCGCACCCCGTATCCACCAGAAGTACCACGCATGTTCATGAAAGGGCTCGAAGGACCCGAAGCATCGGAGGTTCCACGCCGCCGGCTTGTGTTAGTCGCTTCCTCCGCTTCGTCAGCTTTATCGGCAGCAGCTTTCAATGCTGCGATCCTGTCCGCCTCGATCGCTGCGGCTTCCGCATCAGGGATATCGGGAATGGTTTCTAGCGAGGAGATACTAGGGCTGCGGGATCGAAGGCTCGTAGGAGTCGACGGAATAGAGGATGTAGAGGAGGCTGAATAGCCGGGGAATGTCTCGTTGAAGCGCGAACTGAGCATGACGGGCGAAGAGTGCGCTGGGGACGGGCTGCCCATAACTGACGAACCAGGCGACGTGGGCGGGTGGAAATGGAGGGGGGACAAGGGACGGCGGCGATTGACACGAGGCAGTGTATACGCGAGTACAGGCGATGTAGGGTGATAGTCGGCTTTGGACGGAGACGAAGCCGTCCTGGTGTCCAGTTCCCCGTTCTCGGAAATGGTCTGGGAGACATTCAGGGGCATCATTCTCGAGTCGGGCGATTCCTCCGTGTTCACCTGCAGCGGCAGATAACGCCTTGCTGAGTTGTCGCTGACATTGGCAGCACCCCCGCGGCCGTTGACGAAGATATATCTGCCTCGCGAGTCCAGCCCGGGAGACGAGTGGGCGCGCGTCATGGGGGGAACGCCTGGGACTTCGATCATCGATCGGGACCGGAAGTGGGAGCGGGTGTATGAGGCACGACTAGGAGTTTGGACAGGCGAATCGGGAGTCAGAGACAAAGTGATCGTGACGTGATCACTGCGTTCTGGCTCCGTGGTATGCTCGACAGTAGAGCCGGACGAGGTCGAGTCAACCGAACCTGCCGAGTCCACAGGGCTTGGGGGTAGCATAATACCCTCTGGGGTTGGGTGAGACGCTTCCATATCCGTCTGCGAGCCAAAAGTTGGGCTAACTGGACCTCATGCTGGTGTGAGAAGAGAAAAAATTTGAAGAGTGGTAGCCGGGCGCAGGACCGGGGGTTGACGGGAAGGCGTGTTGAGTGGAGCGGAGTAGTTGCGAAGTTGTAACTTTAATGGACGTACGGAGACACACAGGCTATAGGGGCGGGGGGAGGGGGGAGGGGGGTTGAATTTTTGCCCGAGCAAAGCGGAGAGGAGAGGAGATTTAAGGAAACTTCACCCCCCTTTTTTTTCTTCGTTTTGCTTCGTTTTGCTTATATCTTTGGAAGCTGGGACTTTCTGCACGCAAGAGATTTTTGCTCCTTTGTTTTTTGTATGGTTTTGTTATTTTTCTTTTCCCATTAACAACATGATGATCTTTCTTGGTCCCTACACCTGTTGAACTTTCTTGAAGAAGGGAGGCAAGGGACAGACAGTATGTAGTAATTTAGTTGACTAGTTAACTAGTTAAGACTTCAAAGTGGTGAGGTCAGCTCATCCCATCCTCAACCCACGAATTCAACCTCGGGTCCACTCCGCCCACCGCCTTCCCTTTCGATTTCTGACTATTCATCGATTACTACTACATTCTCTTACTCAGTCGACAGTTACAACTACTCTTCTAATAACTACTACTTGAAAGTGAGTGACGAAATCACTACCACTACTACGGTGACATTCTTCATCCTCGTGCTTCCATCACTTTCACCATGATGCGTGGGAGATGACCGAAGGCATTATCTGCAGTGCTCAGTGCTAAGTGTTATCTGGACCCTGACGGGTGCTCGTTTCCCCTCATCCGCTACAGGACGATCCCTGTTTACGTCCGATAAGCGTGGCTTGAGGCAAATGCTGCAGCATCCAGTCTTCCCTCCGGCTGTACCACTCTTCCTGATTTCTCCATTTCTTTCCATTGGCTCAAACTCTGGACCCAGCACCTTTGCAACACAAACTATTTTCATCCTCACTTCTTATTTTCAACACTTCAAGGCTTGATGGTTGCAACCCCGCGCCTTATCACAGTGGATCCAGATCACGCATACCAAGGCAGGAGAGGGGAACCTCCCAGCAAACAGGAGTTTTGATTTCTGCTCAACGTGGTCTCGAGTCTAGACCAGCCCAGACATGATCAATGCCTCCAGGGTCGGGCGCACTAACGCAGTGCACCTTACCAACCCGTGAACATGGCTTTGACTTGTGCCTATTGGGCTCCTCCAGCAATCGCGGATGTGCCGGGAATATAGTCTGGAATGTACAACACAGACTACTGCACCGCATGCTGACGGACCAACCCTGCATAATGGCTTGATTGACAGCAAACCCCCTGATGCGACCAAGTTATTAGGATTGAGGCGCGTCTGCCGAGTCGGCGAGCGGCGCTTCATTGCCTACCATCATTGCGGGTCTGTAAACTGGCCGACGAGGCTCAAGAAGGCAACTCATCGACGGTGCATAAGGCCTGAAAGATTCAAGTACACAACGGAATAATATCTCGAAGCAACAACCGATTCACTTGACGATAGGCGAAGAGAAGAGCATCGTGTCCCCTCGTATGGTTTTATGTCCAAGATAATCTCAGGGAAATGTAGTCAACTCTGGACGGCAAATAATTAAAAATTATGATCGAAAGACTATAAGCGTGAACTCAGAATAAATCATTTGATCAATCAAAAGTCAGGGGGCTATCAAGGGGTATGAACGCTCAAAACGACCGCCCGCCCGGTCACTGCTCCGCGGGATCAGGTATATGCCACTATCTTCGGTGATGATTCTCCTCGCACAACTTCGAAACAGTCTTGCGGACATAAATCTCACGCACTGGGTCACCTGCGTGCGCCTTGAGATCCCACTCGCCAATTCCATATTCCCGAGGTGCTCTTTTCACGCCACGGCCGCCACCTCCAATGATCAAGTTGCCCGGGCGATAGTTGGGATCGCTTTCCATTCGGTGAATTGCTGAGACATGAATTTGAGCTTCATTCGGGATATCACGAACCTCTCCGCAGGGCAAGGGCCATCGAATTGGCTTCCACGAGCCATCCTTCTGAAGATCCATCCGGCGGAAAGGCAGGTACTCCATCAACTTCCATGTGAGGACTGACATGGCCGGTAAACCCATGTTAAACTCCAAACAATCGTGTAGCAAGCCTTCGGTGCTGGAGCAAAGGAGAGCTCTGCGGAAGTTGCGACTCGATTCCGAGTTCCCTTCAATCGCAGCCGGCCGGAATTGGGAAGGCTGATCATTATCTGTGCTATTATGCACCTGATCTCGACAGAAGTCATTATTCTCGTTCCAATTGATTGTTTTTTCGTGAATTGGAGTGTATTCGCCGTCGAATTCCTCGCAGCATTCGAATTGCTTCAGCTTCCGGGGGTCGAACTGCAGCCCTGCACGTTGTGCTTCCTGGACCATCCACACCAATGGGGCATGGCTCAGTGGCCATTCTTCATCCTCACCAAGCTTCCAGCCTCCTCCAATATCCGCATGGCCTCCCGGGAACCAAACTTCCTGGATATCTTGACCATCGTTATCGTCATTCATAGCAGCCTGTGCAACTACTTCGGGTACTTGTAGCGACAGGCCGGAGTTGCCGCTACGGATGGAATGGAGATCCTCCGCAGATCCCGCCATGTCAGGCACCGCAAGGCTGAGCTTTCGATTAGGACTGGGCGAGGCATGAGCACGGTACCGGTGCGATTCGTGATGTAGGTCCTCACGAGAGCAGTTCGTGCTGCGGTATACAGACTCAGTCTCTTCGTGGCTTGGTCTCGAGCGTGGCTGCACTCCCTGGTCGCTTTGCTTCTCGCCGTTGTCGTCGTTCACGGTAATTGCAGGGACGTTATTGTGGTCATGTGTTTCGTTGGGATGACGAAGATGATGAAGTTTCTGGCGTCCCCAAAGATGGGCTTCTCGTTTTTTTTTCTCAGCCCAGGGCTTGACCTCTGAAATCAGATCTTGCCGGAATTTGGCTCGACGTTCGTCGATGCCGACCGCATGTCGAATGACCCTGGCTGAGCTACGGGCGGTGTAGGGAAACTTGCTTCTTTGCATCCATGCTGACTCGAAACGCGGAACACTGTTGACGGTGTCGAATAGACCCATGAACCTGATCCTACTGATCGGCCGGCTGAAGGTCTCGCGGAACGCTTTCATATACTTGAAGAGCTTTTTTTTCTCTTCACGTTCTTCGTCCGTATCATCTCGTCGCTGCTGCCATTTGGCGAAAGTCTTCCACGCAAAGCGGATCAATTCCTCGTTACCCGCTTCGAGCAATCCTATATAGTCAAGCATTTCCGCCAGGAAGCGCGCAATGTATGCACCTCTACTGAATCCGATGAAGTAGATATCATCGCCAGGAGAGTAATATCGCATCAAGAATTTATACCCTCCCATCACGTGTTGATCGAAAGAGGAGCCGATGGCAGAATCTTTGGCCTTCAAGTATGCCGACCGGATTCTCTGGTAACGACTATGGCTACTGAGAGAGTGAGTAGTAACGTAGGTCCCAATTCCAGGCTGGTAATAATGGAACTGATGGCTTTTGCTGCGATCGAGCATCTATTTACCGAAGACGACAGGCGTGAGTCGATCGAATAATTTATATGGAGTGGTCTCTCTCAGGGGAGGATATCTAAGGATTGACTTACACGAAAGATCTTGAGTACATTACTATCTGATTCATCCCCACAGAACTTGTTGCCGGTTCCATCAAAGCACAGAACAAAGTGTTTCGGCATAGGGGCCGGGCCGATCCCCATCGAAACCCCATCCATGGTTTTGAATTCGGGGACTTAGTTTGCGTGCAATTGACTGAATGCTGTCCACCGGCAGGATGAGCGAAAAGTCGAAAGGCTTGAATCGGGGCAGTTTGCTGCTGTATATACCCACGAGGAGCTTGAACAGACCGGCAGTCAAAGACTCAGGGAGAGAGTACATGTGTGACCCTGGTGTGCCACCGTTGGGAACTTGGATTTATGGGGTTCCTGCAGCCTCAGGCCCGGAAACCTGCGAAAGATACGTCAAATTCAACCAGTTTCTGGAGTGGACCCCAGGATGGTGGTTGGCTGAGACAAGAGCTGGAGCGCATTCCTCAAAATTTGCTTTTACATTAAGTCGACCCCTTTTGTGACGATGTGCAGCGACTGATTTGCCCCCCTTTCCCCCAACCATCCGCCTTACCAATTCTCTTTTTGTTTATCTTTCCTGCCACGGCGGTATACTAGCTTCTTTACGGAGAACAGGCCGACCTGCTAGCTGCGGCTGCAGCGGCCAGTACGATATGGCATGTCTACACTAATCAAGGCAGGTGACGAACTACGGGTTTGCTTACAAGGAGTCCATGTTTATCCAGTTCGACTCTATCTGCATGGACGCTAAGCCCAGCACGATGTGGATGGGAACTCTGTGCGTTCCGATGTCAGATTGCCAGACCCCGTGCTGCTAGGAGGGTCAGTAAATTGTCTATACTGACAAGAGTATAAAAATATCATAGGCGGAATTTCCACCCGTCTCTTGCCTCTCGGAGAATTGACATAATGGTCTGCCCATCTCTTGCTCTGCCGGCATCATGGCGGAAGATAATCTTCTTGTTGTCTGAGTGTCCACCATACATTTGAAGACCAATGAACCCCCGGGAATGTTTATTTGTACACAATGACTTACAACGGGAGGACGATCTTTCCCATGTTTGCGCTCGGCGGCGAGCACAATTCACCACCGGTCTCGGAAGAGAGTGGAGATCACCTGTATCACAAGATTTTTAATGCTTTCAGGTGCAAGTATGGGCATTGGGTAGTCCGGGAAAGGTTTTTTCGAGTATCACACACCTGTTCCTTGGCTACACCTTCGATTCCCGATGGGTTGGTCTCCGAACGCTTGGGTGGTGATTCAATGACTCGCAAGAGCTTTTTTCCAGAGCAGATTGCTCAAGATCTGGGCCTGTCTGACGTGCGGGTGCACATTAGCCGTCCAATCTGTGCTCAGACCCACAGCATCCAGACGAGAGTCGTGATAAGAAGCATCACAGTAGGTCCATATACCAGATCCAATAGAAGGTCTACGCGAGGGCCAAAGAACAGTAGTACCTCTCGTGGCCACTCGTGGTGGGGACAGTCGATTATGCCCCTTGCGAGTAATCCTACCCAGTATTCCGTACAATGTACAGTATTTGCTCGCTGCACGGGATGCTTCTCCGCAGCATGCTTCAAGTGCAACAACTGCCAAGGTGTCCCTCCGCTGCCATGGACATGAAAAGCAAACTCTCTCACGCTCAAACCATCAACTCAACACCTTCCTCGAAATCGGGTGGGAATCGATCAGCCCACGGAGTACTAGGCGAGGGACTAGTGCGATGCTAGTTTCGTTAGTGGCCTTTTCCAGCTGCGGGGCTTGACGGCCTGGGGCCGCCATGAACCACTCGGCAACACCCGATCGCAAGACTGGTTGGCCCCAACTCGCCCCGAACTTCCTGCTCCACTCCACAATACAATCCCACAGCAACCCAACCTCCCCCGATTCCCTTTTCCCTCTGCAGAACATCCACCGAGTAGCGCTTAGGCAGACAGACACTTTCCCGCGTCGATGCAGTCGGCTTCGTCGATCTTTACCAAAAACTCGATACATTCTCTGTCTCAATAAGGGATGGCTGGGCTTCATTCCAGCGAGACCAAGCGTGCTGAAGGGCTGACGGGCGGCCTGTCTCCCCTCCTTAACGGATTATGTCAAATCCCTCGGTGTGTGTGGAATCTGTGCGGCTGGCTGAATTCTGTGCGTGTCACACAGATCTGGACTGATCGACTGGACATTCTGATGACGGACTGATGATCTACCAACAAGTAGCGATCCTCACATCTCGATACTACTCCCAGGATGATCACCGTCACGAGTCATCTCAGCGACACACAAAGCAGACTAGATCATCCCATGATGCACGAGCTAGTCTATGTGTCTCGAGGGGAAAGCTTGCGGTTATGTTCTCCAATGTGTGTAATGCATGGCCAAGCACACAAATGCAAGGATGATGCAGAAAGGAAATTGTCGGAAGAATCTTTCACGCTCCCCCCATCCCAGAATGGTAACAAGTCTTTTTGGTGCCTGTTGTTGCAGAGATGAAATGAAGATAGGCCCAGAGTGTGAACGCGTGGGTACCCTATGGTCCGTCCTTCGTGGATCCCTACCCACCAAATCTGGGTCCTCACTAAGAGACAGAATTCTTCGATCTCCAAAAAAAAAAATAATAATAATATTATGGGTACTCCGATGCAAAAATTCGCTTGCGCGAGATTTTACGGAATAGAGTTGCTACTCATATACCCAGTAGGTATGGTGCTCAATTTGTTTGCGCAGGCCCCAGTTGACCTTACACCGCAGGGGGGTGGGTGTCTTGCAGCCACAATGGGTCAGAATGCATAAATCGGTGTGAGATCTTCGGCAGCAGCAGGCCTAGAGGCGTGAGCCTTTCAGCTAGCTTGTCAGTCAGATCTTGAGCCCTCACAAGCTACTATTCCTCATCAGTCGTCAGTCATCTAGGTGCGACAGCACGAACCCCATTGCTTCGGTTCGTGGTACAGGATTGTCCTCCACAATGCCTTTCCGATCGTCGGTGGGTCGCCAATAGAGATTCAGAAGTATAGCACAGAGCTTGGACCGGGAGTCCAATGTCATGCCGTCTTACGATTGGCATTTCGAAGCTAAAGTGGGGGCTCTGAACCCCTTCCAGGTTCCAGCTCCATGGTTTCGTCGCAAGGATCTTGGCATCGACAATCCATACTGCAGAGTGCAGATTCCTTTTAGACGATGATCATGGACTCCAGACTGCGATCAACCACAGCTTCTTAGCTGATTGGTGCACTCACCTCCCCCTTCGCTGCCGGACTTGCCCGACCAGAAAATTCACTTTAAAAATCCCCCGCTGGCTCTTCTGTCTCACTCCCTGGTTAAAGCTACTCCCCCTCCCTTCAGCTGTATCACAGGTGACTTTGTACGCCTAGGCAATGATGTACCGGTACTTGCCTGTATGGACTCCGTATAGATCAAGCCAAGCTCGAGCTTTGTCAAGCACCAACCACAACACAAATCACCTCGTATTACTGCTACACGCTAGCTGCATCACACTGAGGTACCATTCAGGTAGCGTAGGACAGCTGAACCACGTTTGACTCCACATTATACCCCTTTTACATGGCCAATCTGAGGGTCTCCACTCTGCTGTGCATCTACTACGTATAGGTAACTTGAGCCAAAGACAGTCGACCAATTTGTGCTACGCGCGGGGCCCGGGAGAGAGATCGCATTATTGATGACATTTAGGGGATACGGCACATCGTCATCTGCAGGTGGCAAGCCAGCGGAGCGACGCCCTTCGCAATTGGGTCATTAGTATTGTTGTACTGGGATTCGGTGCACTGGGTCCACAAATTGGCTGGCACGGTGGATGGCAGGCGACTCCCATGCAGCGCCTGGGTTTAAAGTCCATTTGTAAATCGGACAGCTCAAAAGCCTGGGCACTTGCTGTGTGTCAGTAAACGTTTCCTCTCCTTCTTGCATCCCTTGGTCGCCGCTCGCCATTTGTCTTCACCAGTCATTACTCTGTTTCCACACTCTGTTGTAATCTATTCATATATCATTTAATCATAATGTTGCGCCGATTCTCCAGCACCTTTAAGAAGGGGAAGGGGGAGCGCGAATCGAAGCCAAACGGGACTCAGTCCAGCGGAACGAAGCGTCAATCCAAGGTATCACCTTCGCCGCAATCCTCGTCGGATGAAAGTCACAGTGAGCCCCGTTACGAGAAGCAAGTGAAGCACGACGACGGCTTGTCTGCCTTCGAACGATATGCCCAGGTTTTGCACGCATCGCGGCGCCCTCTGCCGAACCAGAACGGCGATGGAACCTACGTCGAACACGAGCACTCAGGCGGCCTGCTCTCGGATTTGAGGTCTCTTGGGATTAAGGATGCCGGAACGTTGAAGGACCTCATCAAGAACAAGGCCAAGGGCGAATACGTCGACGATAAGACCATGCTTATGGAGCGCATTATCCAGGTAAGCAGCATGGAAATTCAACTGATGAGGTCGATCGCTGACATGCTATGCGCTTTGCTTTCCTGCTCCAGCTGGTCAGCGCTCTTCCTGGCGACTCCAAGAATCGGGTTGATCTCACAAATGCCTTTTTGGACGAGCTCTGGGGTTCCTTGCCTCACCCTCCTCTCTCGTAAGTCGATTGCTGGCCCAGCGAGTTCAATCCAAGCAAGCAGCCTGTCTAATCGATCTGCTGTGGTGTAGATACATGGGGAGTGAGTATGCGTACCGCTCCGCCGACGGCTCCAACAACAACCCGACCCTTCCGTGGTTGGGCGCTGCCAACACCCCTTATGCCCGCTCCATTGCTCCCCTGACAATCCAACCCGGTGGACTTCCCGATGCTGGTCTCGTGTTTGACTGTTTGTTTGCGCGCGAGAAGTTCACTCCCCATCCGAACAAAGTATCGAGTCTTTTCTTCGATTGGGCCTCGTTGATTATCCACGGTTCGTCCACCGTCTGGGCGCGGTCGCTCGATACCTCTTCACTGCATCATCTTGCTGATTCCCCGGTCAGATATCTTCCAAACGGACTATAGGCAGCCCCACCTCAACAAAACCTCCGCCTACCTCGATCTCTCGATTCTCTACGGCGACACTCAGGATGACCAGAACCTGGTCCGTACCTTCAAAGATGGAAAGTTGAAGCCGGATACCTTCTCGGAGCAACGTCTGCAAGCATTCCCCGCAGCCTGCAGCGTCCTGATGGTCATGCTGAGCAGGTGAGTAAATTTATCTCCGGCTCTCCAAGGCCAATGCTAATGGGTGCTATGTGTTAGATTCCACAACTACGTTGTTGAAGAGTTGGCAGCTATTAATGAGAATGGTCGCTTCACGAAGCCCCGTGACAGCCTCCCAGCAGAACAGGCCCAAAAGGCGTGGGCCAAGTACGATGAGGATCTTTTCCAGACTGGTCGACTGTACGTGAAAATGTAAAAGCTCGCGCGACATCCTCAAGCTGATCTCTCTAGCGTCACTTGCGGTCTGTTCATCAACATAACCCTGTACGATTACCTCCGTACGATAGTCAACTTGAACCGCAGTAACAGCACGTGGTGCCTGGTGAGTCGCATGGGTTCACCATATTACTGTCCCATATCCAGTCGCTAACACCTCCCAGGATCCCAGAGCCCAGATGGAGGGCAGCAAAACCACTCCTTCTGGTTTAGGAAACCAGTGCTCCATTGAGTTCAACTTGGCCTATCGCTGGCACTCTGCGATCAGCGCCGGTGATGAGAAGTGGACGGAACAGGTCTACGAAGAGCTTATGGGCAAGCCCGCTGCAGAGGTCACCCTTCCTGAGCTTCTCCAAGGCCTTCACAAGTACGAACAGACTATCCCGAAAGACCCCAGCCAGCGTACCTTTGCCGGATTGAAGCGTCAGGAGGATGGAACTTTCAAGGACGAAGAGCTTGTTCATATCCTCAAAACAGCCATCGAGGACGTTGCGAGTAAGTTTCGCCCGTAAGAGAGAATGCAAAAAGAGTATAACTAAGCCACTGCAGGCTCCTTCGGTGCCCGGAATGTTCCCAAGGTCCTGAAGTCCGTCGAGATCTTGGGTATCGAGCAGGGTCGTAAGTGGAACGTCGGATCCCTGAATGAGTTCCGCAAATTCTTCAACTTGAAGCCTTATGAGACATTCGAGGAGATCAACTCCGACCCTGAGGTTGCTGATGCTCTGCGTCACCTGTACGAGCACCCTGACTACGTCGAGCTCTACCCCGGTATCGTTTCCGAAGAGGCCAAGGAGCCGATGATCCCTGGAGTCGGCATCGCTCCTACTTACACTATTTCTCGTGCGGTGTTGTCTGATGCCGTGGCTCTGGTCCGTGGTGATAGATATTACACTGTAAGTCCCATCTATGCTGGTTCTTGTTGGTTATCACGTTACTCACGGCCTACGCAGATTGACTACAACCCTCGTAACCTCACCAACTGGGGTTACAACGAGGTCCGCTACGACCTCAACATCAATCAGGGATGTGTCTTCTACAAGCTTGCGACGCGAGTCTTCCCCAATTGGTTCAAGGGTGATTCTATCTACGCACATTACCCCATGACGATTCCGTCCGAGAATCGGAACATCATGAAGAATTTGGGTCGTGAGGCTGATTACTCTTACGACCCACCCCGTTACACCGAGCCCACACCTGCTCTGCTGACCTATGACAATGTCAAGTTGGCCTTGGACTCCGGAAAGGACTTCCGGCTGATCTGGGGTGGTTTGACCTCCATTCACGCCGGCAAGGGAGGCACCAACTTCTGGAGCAAGTCTCTCAACAATGATCAGTGGCGCACAAATATCAAATACTTCTATGAAGATGCCACACTGAAGTTGATTGGAGAGAAATCATGCAACCTCGCCGGCAGGAGGCAGGTGGACATTGCTCGAGAGTAAGTGCTCTGGCATCCGTGAAAGATCATTGCCTAATTGATTTACAGTGTTGGAAACCTCGCTCCTGTGCATTTCGTGTCGAAGCTGTTCTCTCTGCCTCTGAAGACGAACAGTCACCCCCGTGGCGTCTACTCTGAACACGAGCTTTTCATGATTATGGCGGTGCTCTATAGCTCCATCTTCTTCGATGTGGATCTGATGAAATCATTCCCTCTTCACCGGGCTGCCCAGGCTGTCTCCCAGGAGCTGGGCCGACTCGTCGAAGGACATGTCAAGTCGATCAACTCCCCCGGTTTCCTTTCGGGTATCATTGACAGCTTCCGTGATGATCACAATGCACTGAAGGAGTATGGCGACCAACTCATCAAGCGGCTTCTCGAGAGTGGCCACGGAGTTTCTGAGGTCACTTGTGGACAGATCTTACCGGCAGCTGTAGAGATCGTGCACTCCCAAGCTCAGATGGTGAGTTGCTTCTAGCCAGTTGATCATGGCACGCATACTAATTTGTCTAGTTCACTCAAATTATCCACTTCTATCTGACGGAGGGCAAGGGCCACCTTGCTGCGATCAACCAGCTAGCCAAGCAGGACTCTCTGGATGCTAACAACGAGCTGACACGTTACTGCCTGGAGGCGATGCGCTTGAACGGCAATTTGGGCACCTACCGCGAGGCCCAGACCAACATCACCCTAACCGATGACAATGGTCCGATCAGCCTCAAGCAGGGCGACAAGGTATTTGTGGGCTCTGTAAGTCAATTCAATGCAAGGGTCTATGGGTAGACACTGACAACATACAGCGGGGTGCCAACCGAGACCCGATTGCCTTCCCCTCTCCTGACGAGGTCCGCCTCGACCGCCCCATCGACTCCTACCTTGACTTCGGCACAGGTCCCCAAAGCGGATTGGGCAAGGAAGCCAATCTGATTGCGGTGACCGCCATGGTGCGCATGGTTGCCCGGTTGGACAACCTCCGGCCTGCGCCTGGTGGCCAGGGAGTGTTGAAGAAGATCCCACAGAAGGGCGGCTACTCGATGTACCTTCGGGAGGACCATGGCGCCTACTCGCCATTCCCGACCAGTAAGTGCTTCCATTTCAGGCTTTGAATGCGTGGTGACTAATGCTTTCGCTTCCAACAGCCTACAAAGTCCACTTTGACGGCGAGGTCCCTGCTCCTAAGCGGCAGGTCACCTCGGTTTAGTGAAACGGGTTGATACCTTTGATTCAGGTTTGGACATTTCGTGCTTGAGATATCCTTTGGTTTCTTCGCAAATTGTTTGTTTTAAAAGTAGTACTAATAAGTCAATGTCAATCCACACTCAGTTCAATTACATCAATTTATTGTTATTGGGTGAATTCAACGTGCTGCATGCTCCTCAGAAAACAGTCCCCATCGATAAGCCATGATAAGCGGCATAGTTACTAGCACTGTGGGGAAGTCTGTTTGTGAATGCCATCGTAAGACCAAGTAACAGGGGAAGAAACAGAATTCCATCATCCTCAGGAACCCCTCCAATCTGTAAGAAGTCTTCCGTAGCACAAGGGAAGCAGTGGTGTTCACCGCTTCTGGCGCGTCTAGAGCATCGGCCACCGCCTGCGCGCAACTGCCGCACCGCATCGCAGTCGCATCCACACTCCTACTTTCGCTTCTAATGTGAGCACAGCACCACCCGCTATACAAACACCATTCTAGCCTATCCCTAGCGATACACTCAACGCCCTCGAATAAAAGTCCAAGCAAATATGCCTCCCAAAGCGTCTAAAGGCGAATACATCGAGACAGTACGTTAGTCCCAACCCGCTCCATCCTAAGAACCATCATACCCATAATTCCACCAGCTTCAATTCTGGACCTACACTCAATCTCAAGCCCAATCTTCCCTCTTCTCAAGCAGAAACAAACTCAAACAAAGAGAGAGAGAGAGAGAGAGAGAGAGAGAGATACACATCCCCACACAACCATAGCTAACACATGAAAAAAGGATACAGGCAACAAAATCTCCCGCCGCAGCCTCATCCACGGCACACAACACATCATCCTCGGCGGAAAAACCGTCATCCAATCCGACGCCGTCATCCGCGGCGACCTCTACCGCATCTCCTCCTCCCAACAACAACAACAACAACAACACAAACCCACCGCTTCCACCTCCACCTCCACCAGCACAACCTCGACCACCAGCGCATCCCCCAACCCCTCCGTCGCGATAACCATCGGCCGGTACAGCTACATCTCCCGGCAAGCGATCCTGCGGCCCCCCTCGCGGCTGCACAGGGGGGTGTACAGTTTCTATCCTCTCAAGATCGGCGACCATGTGTTTGTCGGGGAGCGCGCGGTCGTGGAGGCGGCCAGCGTGGGGAATCACGTGCAGATCGGGCGCGATGCGGTCGTGGGAAGCATGGCAATTATCAAGGATTTTGCGTGTGTGCTGGACGGGGCGGTTGTGGCGCCGGGGATGGTGGTGCCGAGTTGGTGCGTGGTGGGCGGGGCGCCGGCGCGGATTGTTGGGGAGGTTGGGGAGGGGTATGGGGTTGAGGGCGCGGAGGGGGGAATGGCGAGGGAGAGGTATCGGGTCGTCGGGCGATGAATATATCTTTCTTTTGAATCTGGGAAGTGGGTGGTGAGGAGGGTGTTGAGGGATAGTACGTGGGTTGGTGGACTTTGGGCGCGGGGATTATGACAATATTGTCTTTTCTTTCTTAGACTTCTAGCGATTCATTTATACCCCATTATGTATGTTTATTGTATTTCATGTCTTTCACATTAGTCTGAAAATAAAGACAAAACTAGCAGCAATGTATAAGTGGTTTAGAGGAGTGGTCTGAAATAACCAGGCGCATGGAGTGGAATGGTTCTAACAATCCCCCAGACAGCAAAAAAAAAAAAAAAAAAAAAAAAAAAAAAAACAAACAAAAAAGAAATGAAAAACATTCGTCATGCATGGCACTGCTCGACTACAGGTCAAACCGGTTCAGTCGGTCTTCTTGGCCCGTGTACTCCTGTCCCGCCTCGGTGCGAGCCATATCATTAATCCACCGCTTGTTTGGCTTGACTTCCTCCCCTTTGGAGAGCTTCGAAGCGAGATAGAGCCAGTTCAACGCGTTGCCGACCGTACTCACCTCGTCGCATACGTGCTCCAAGGCGTACTTGTGCATGCGCTCGTACAGTTCATCATCCGTGCACAGTTGATACAAGTGCTCCGCCACGGCATCAGTGTCGCCCACTTCAACCAGGAATCCGTTCTTCTTGTCGGCCACTTGCAGCGGGATCCCTCCAGCCTTGGTGGCGATCACTGGCTTACCCTTGTGGATGGCTTCAGACACCTTGACCTCGAATCCTTCCCGCGTCGACAGCTGCAAAGCGACCTTGGCTTTCGATAATAGCGCGTTGAGCACCTGGTCCGAAGGGCCGAGACGCACGACGCAGATATGATCGGAAATCTCGGAGCAGTTGTTCTCAATGTGCGACAAAGTAGAGTCGTAGATCAGCGATCCGTCCGGGTCATCAACGGAGCCATGTCCGCAGATCAATAGCTTCGGTGGCTGGCTGTCGGGTATAGAGGCTGTGAAGCGTTGATAGAACTTCTTGTATGATTCCACCACGTCAATGATACCCTTGGAAGGATCGAATCGGGCAATCTGGACAATGTACTCATCTATAGGCATTTGTCAGTCAAGCTCGTGTGAAATCAAGATGTGTTGACTTGCCCTCAGGGAAGTTGATCGTGAGCATGCCCGAATTCCTGCACATCGAGTTGAAAATCCGGCCATAGAAGGCAATATCCCAGTCTTGCATGTTCTTGTTCAACCCATCCAGCCTGGAGTATCGATTAGCGACGGGCCTATCGCACGTAGTATTGCAACCTACCAGTCGGTCGAAGCAGGCATGTATCCCACTTTCTCAGCAGGAACATCCTCCGGAACGAAGACGCTCACAGGATGGCTAATGAAGAGGTCCGCCTGCTGGATCTGCTTCCACATCCAGCCCCAGGTTTCCGCTTGTGGCGAGCCTTTCTGGGCAATAAGATCACTCCGAATCTGGATATGGCTTCGGAAGATAATCGGCCTGTCGGGTGCCATCTTCTTGGCAATGGGAATCAAGGCAGGCATCTGTGGGTCATCGATGATAATCACATCGGCACCTCCCTCGGAAGGATGACGCAGAGGGCCACCCGGACTGAGCCAGTAGCGCTTTGCATTTTCATCAATCCAATCAATGACCTTGTCCCAGTCCTCCTGGCTCAAGCGCTCATCTGGAGCTGCGACTCCTTGCAGGATATTATGATTGGTCTTTGTGATGCGGAAAACCCCGGGTCTGGGCTTGGGCACGTACCTGGTGGTTCTCATAGTCAGTCACCCTTCAGACACCTCAGACACGCGGAGTCATTTCAAGGACCTTACCATCTAATATCGGTTCCCAAGGAATAGGAAAATCTAGCAAGAGCATGTCTCATAAGAGCAACACCACCACCTTGGGGTGTGGCGCTGAAGAACGCGACCCTGGTCTTTCTCTTCTTGAGATCGGAAGCATAATATTGAACCGCATCCCAGGTCTTTGGAGTGACAGTCTTTTGAAAATCCTCTAGGTTCGTCAACCGCACGTGAAAAGCAGTGTCAACCTCAACCAAGCCTAGGAACCCGACTTGCAACAAGGGGATGTTTTCCGGTCCGAAGAGCCTTGAAGGATGTCAGCATGCAGATAGGCCAGGCCGACAATGAATGCAAAGCGTACCTAACACATTTCCGTCCCATGGACTCCGCTTGTTCATCGACACTCTTGATCTCCCAGCCTGTGGACTTGCGAATAGGATGGTTAGAGACGTTGTCACTGCCGACGCTACTTTCTTCGGGCAAGACCAATGGGATGATATCAAGTTCCCCCCAGAGTTTGGAACAGAGAGTCGAGCATTTCTTCGCCACGGTGGTCGGCATGGCCAATCCGATGAACTTCTCGAGGCGCTCTTCGCTGTATTGACGCAAATTATGCAGGACATAATCAACGATCTGCGTGCAAAGGGATTGCTCCCCGTCTGCGGTGAGGTCGTCCTGAACAAAGTCAAGGAGATAGGTCGCATCACGAATCGCAATAGCTACTGTTGCGCCATCATCATCGAACAAAACTGAGAGACCAGCGTAGATAGTCTAGAAAACATCGTCAGTGAGACGAGCAGAACCCTATGTTTCCCGTCGCATAGTCGTACCTTTGACGGAGGTGCTTCCCATGAATATCTTTTAAAATGGTGAGACACCTGTTGTTCGTGGACTGATGAGCGACGGCGGAAGGGGCGGGTTGCCATAATGGTAGCGTTCATGGGGTGGAAAAGGACACTAAGGAAATGGTAGAAATATCACTTGCATGCAACGACCAAGGGTCTTGCACGGCTTTATGAATGAAGAAAAAGCAGAGAGGAAAAAGCCAACAGCTTTGCGGTACGAACCAACGATCGTAAGACTGACCATGTGCGAAGGAGCTTTGGGTGTGGGATGACCTCACCAGTTTGGCCATGACGTATTGTATACACAAAGGTACCGCCGCCTGCCGAGTGGGTTGAACCCGTGCCTGGCGTTTGACATATGAAAATGTTCCCTCAGGAATTTCGGAATATTGTGAACACAATCAACTTAGTCTATGCCTCGTGAGTATCGCCTCAATTTCAAACGCGGAGAGATCCGATAGGTGTTTTGTCCTACACTCCACCCGATGGAAAACTGGGTGGAGCGGATTTCCACGATAGTCAGGATGTGTTTGGCTTGGAGAATTGACTGGGACTTACCGTGTACTCCCTCGGTTGTTGTTGTCTGTACAACTGTCGTTCTTCTCTCTCATCTTTCTTCTCCAATTCACCCCTCGCCCCCCCACCTGCAAGCTGAATAAGTTAGTCCAACACAAACACGACTAGAAATGAACAGTTGCAGAACCAACGATAAATGAAATTGTATAAGAGTCTGAAACAGCCGAAGTGCTTGGCGCGGGGGGGTTGACGCTTAGTCATTGGATAGCCCCTTTTACGGAGGCGCTCGAGCTTTTGCCAGCGCTCGTTGTTCCTCGTTGAGGTGGATCGTGAACCCTGAATTTCTCATTATTGCTGCTGCTGCTGCTGCTGCTGCTCTGGCTGCTCTGGCTTCTCCCACTCTCTTTCTCTCCCTTCCTCTTTCTCTCTCTCTCTTTTCGATCAGTCACACGGTCGAATTGACTTTTCACCCCTGCTGGTCTTCTCAGTGTGCCGTTCCTTTGGTCGTTCGTCCAATTCATTCTTTCATACACTCCCTACTAGCTGTTTTCCTCCCCTCCCCTCCCCTCAATTTCCTCCCTCCAGGTAAGTTCTGTATGTCTTGTTTACCTTGCGTACCCCGGCGCATTGCAATAATGAGCCACCTCTACCTTGTCCATGCGGAAGGAACTTGAATTGACCTTCCGACCGTGCTCAGCTTGCTGTCCTCTTTCTCGTCCTCCCTCCGCAACACCCTCCCCTAAATAACGCATTCTCTTTTCCAGCAACTGCAACGTCGAATTTCCATTTTGATCGCATTTTACTGGGCCATCCCTCATTGCAAACATCCCGCAACATATTATTCACCCTTTTTATCTCCTCAGCAGCCTGCGGCCTTCAGAGGTCGCTTATCGCGTGTCACAATGGGCGGTTCCGTGTCTAAGATAATGGGGAAGATTTTCGGCACCAAGGAGATGCGAATCCTGATGCTGGGTTTGGATGCTGCTGGAAAGACTAGTGAGGGGGCCCACTGGCCACTGATTGTCAGCTGAATTCAAGTACTGACCAAGGTGTGAACAGCGATTCTTTACAAATTGAAACTCACAAACCAGGATGTCACCACAATCCCCACCGTTGGCTTCAACGTTGAGAGCGTCACATATAAGAATGTCAAATTCAACGTTTGGGATGTTGGTGGCCAGGACAAGATTCGTCCTCTATGGAGACACTACTACTCCGGTACGTCTTATTGCACAGAACAGCTGTGGACGAAGGTGTCCGATGCTGATGCTGCTCGCTTTGAACAGGTACACAAGGTCTGATCTTCGTGGTCGACTCAAGCGACACTAATCGCATGGAAGAGGCTCGCTCCGAGCTTCATAAAATCATCAATGATCGCGAAATGAAGGATGCGCTGCTGCTTGTCTTTGCCAACAAGCAGGACGTCCCAGGCCGTACGTATTATCAATACTTGTTTGCGAAGTCAATCGCTGATAACGGGGATTTGCAGACATGAGCCCTGAAGATGTCACCCAGGCACTGCAACTTACCAAACTCAAGGATAAGCTATGGTACGTTGCGCCTAGTGTCGCAACAGAGGGTACCGGTATCTTCGAGGGTCTTGTAAGTCCAAATCCCCACATTCTCGCTCTGACAGGGTTAACCTTACATTCTCGTAGGCTTGGCTCTCCAACAACGTCAAAACACAACCTCAGAAATAAAGTATCCGCACGCCGACCGCCAATTCCCTGCAGTCGTGGATCTAAAGGGCAGTTCAGCGCCGCCTGTCGGGTACAACATGTTTTATTCCACCTACACCGAATCAGTTGGCACCCTCTCGTTTCACTTCGGCTTTGATGACAGAAGACGCAGCATTTAAACCCCGTGTTTCGTTTTTCTTTTTCTCCTGCGCATGCCTCTTCCGCCGTTTCAGTCTTCTCTTTTCATGATATCCCTCACTGTTCCAATGCGGGCCATTTCAATACCTCCCCCTAATAATACTTGTATCTTTCTTCTCTGTCTTGAAATTAGTCTTTCTTCACGTTTTCACCTCATCTACCCCGTGTCTTCGTCGATGTGTAGAAACATTTTCAGAATAGAAGGGAAAAACCTTGGACCAGCACATACATTCATGCCCGCCACACATATATCACCTATTTAATGATGTCTTTGTTTTTGGTCGCTTTCTGTCTTTTTCAGAGCTGCTAGATATTAGGAAAAGGAGAGACATGTGGTTTAAATGGAGTATCTGACGTACGTTTGACGTGCTATACTTTGTATTGTTGATGGTGTTGAGGGGAAATAGACCACTCGCAGCTGGAGCATGTGACTCGCTTTCGTATCAGGCAGTGATCTAGACTTATTCCGCCCGAAGGGAGTCTTACCCCTAACAGGGGATGGCCCGGAAAGATCAGCCCATACTCCGAGACCGAGTAACTGTTAGCAGGTGGTTATAGATTCATCCGAGAAAGAATTCAGGACTTCTGGTTGTACGAGGCCGAATATCGATAATATCCGTTTGTTTAATGCGACCTGTTCACGCTTGTCACCATTGAGATGACCTCGGATGACTCCATAGTAAGGCTACCACCAAGGTACTCAGAGCCTCCTCGCATATTAAGACACTCTATCTCTAAATCAACCTCAGAAATTATACACTGTACATTCTTTTTGAAAGAAAAACCATATGTTAAATAAGTGGTATCCTAAACACACACAAAGTTGTCGTCACGTTCGTTCATCACTCCACGCTCATTGTTGAAATCGACTAGGAGTCGGAGCCTTGCTAGAACTCCTTCTTATGGGAGGGGTGGGTGAGATGGTATCTGAGAAAATTCTCTCAGCTTACTGCTGACCGGGCCAGATGTCGTCGGCGATTTCCCGGACAAGCTTCAGCTTGGCGATCATGCCGTCGCGGTCAATGGCGTTACCCTCTCTGTGGCTGGCGAAACCGCACTGGGGGCTGACGCCGACCTGATTGAGCGCCTGCTCCAGAGAAATGTTGTTGCCCTCAGCGATAAACTTTGCCGCGTCGTAGACGCGTTTCTTCATCTCCTCCTTGTCTTCGAGCTTGGCGAACTTGCTGGTCACGACACCAAGGATGACGTTCTTGTGGGTGGGGAGCTCCTTCAGGGGCTCGAAGCCACCGGCACGTGGGGTGTCGTACTCGAGGTAGTAGGTGTCGACGTTGAGCTCTTGGAAAAGCTTGGTGGCGATGCGGTCATAGCCACCCTCGGAGAAGTGACGGCTGCCGACGAAGTTACCGCGGCAGAGGTGAACGCCAACGTGCATGTCGGCGGGGCGATTAGCGACGCAGTCGTTGTACAGCTTGATGTACTGCTCAAAGGTCTCATCGGCGGAGCGCACGTTCAAGGAATCCTCCTTCCAGCCCGCGAGCATCTTCTCGGAGCAGAAGTCTGGTTGCATCACAATGATCAGCTAGTCCACGCTATCGTCGGTTTGGGTGAGCCTTACAAGCAAGGTTGGGGTCGTCAAACTGGACGTTTCTGCAGCCGGCATCATAGAGGATCTGCAGCTCAGCCTGGACGGCCTTGGCGATGTCGCCGAAGTACTCCTCATCAGAGCTGTAGATATCCTTGGGGTAGGCCTTGCCCTCCTTGTACCGCAAGTGGTACCAGTTGGGAGCGGCAAGGGTGATCTTCAGGTTCTTCACTTCGTCGGCGGGGACGACGCTGGCCAAGTACTTGAACTCATCGACATACGTGCTGCCAACGTGCTTGATCTTGCCGGTACATAGAACGGTCTCGCCAGGCTTGTGGCCAGCCTCGAGGAAGGCAGCAACATCAGGGGCGTAAGGACGGAAGATGTCGGCGTCGAAATCAGTCACTTCGTCAAATCCGTCCAAGCCAGGGAAGAAAGTACCCCAGAACACTAATGACAAGCATCGGTCAGGCTTCAGGAGATGATATAGGCTCCAAGAGAGGGTGAGATGACTTACTGTGCCGGCGGTACTCTCCGTCAGAGATGGCAGCATAGCCCAGCTTCTTCTGCGTCTCGGCGACTTCCTTGATATCCTTGTTCTCAATGGCATCCAGCTCGGCCTTGGAAGCTTCACCCTTCTCGAAAGCAATCTTGGTCTTCAGAAGATCATCTGTCCGGAGGAGAGAACCCAAGTGCTCAGCACGGAAAGGGGGGTTGCGGTGCAATTGAGGGGCCATTGTGATGCAAGGAGGAACTTTTTGAGAAGCTGAGAGCTTGAGATATGTTAGCTGGCCTTCGTAGTCACTGACTGCAATGCGACTTACTGAGGACAGTTATACGGGGAAATAGAGGAGTGCAGCGGTCAGAGAAGGCAGGAAAGGGGATGAAGAGGAATATGAGGGGCAGCAGCACTTTTCAAGGCAAGACTGCCAGATCCGAGTCCGGAGCATGGGGGGAGCCATTTGTTCAGCTTCTGCCCCACCGGCCTTGTCCCAATCTCTCCACCAGTATTCTGCATTCCGAGTTTCGATTTTCTCAGGGCCCCTCTGTCGGCTACGCTGGTATGAACTCGGGCATGACAACGTGACTTGACCGGCCGACCCTCGGAGTCTAATCTCCTAGGAAAACCAGGAGCTCATAGAATTATCGATGCCATTGATCTTGGTTTTAGACAGCAATACAATTTGGTACGGGCCATATAGAAATCTCAGGAAGGGGATCCATGAATCATAATCGCCAAAAAAAGGTGGCGGAAGCTTTGATCGACCGGTGTGGGGCACAGCATTGAACTGTAAGACCTGACTCAGCACGAAGCATGCATCTTCGGGCAATTGCCTTCATTATTACATTGCTCGGAACAGTTCCTGTTACACATTATCTGTGAGCATGACGAAAATGATTGCGAGTATGCTAGTCGACACTATCACTCGGGGACCATGCAGATAACGGGCAGGAATGCGACGGATGCCAGTGTGTTATTGTCTTCTTCGCATTCACTTCTGCTGGTGCGGGGAGGGAGAGGCTAGTGTCCTCGACTTCTCCACACTTGGGCTGTTTCAGGTAAGGCCGATTTTGCCGAGCGTCCAGAATGTTGACTGTCAGATGCCCGCATTGACCCTATCAGCCAGCATCTCCAACGCTCTGTTGAATTTAAAAGGAATGGCCATGGTATTTGAATAGGCCTTGTGCCTTTTCAAAGGTTTGATTGTGAAGATGTCAAGTCGCCCCATAATATTTTCACTTATTAGCTTCTGATGATCCTCCAAAACTCTTCTTATCGCAAGCAATCATCCAACTAATTGGAAGGTGTGGGGAGCCCGGCACTTGATAACATCTCCAATTCCCGATCATTGTAGCAGTCACCGCCTGCCCTACAAAGAAGCTGCACTGCATGCGGGCGGACCTGACCATACATGCTAACTACTACTTCTCCTGAACAGTACTGCGTAGTCATTGTCAAAAGCGTCAATATCTTAATTTCAGACTTCTGAAGCTACTCAGTCTCGAAAGTCAAGAATTCTCATAGATGACACTTGACCCTGGAGTTTTGAAACAGTATCAAGAATCGTCGAATTCCTGGATGATTGAACGATGGCTTCACAGCCGGCATGTCTCGAAACACTGCCGAATGAGCTGCTGGATGAGATCGTGAGCTACCTTCTAGTAGTCACTCCCTCCGAGATCAACTTTCATCATCAACCAGCCTTGAATGTCACGTCTTCTAGTACACCAAATCTGAAAAATGTCGCTCAGGTATCCTCGCGGTTGCTCGAGATCGTGCGACCCAGGCTCTACGGGCATTGTCGATTGAATGACGATGAATTAGATGACTTTCTCAATTTCGTGGCATCGCATGAGCTAGAACGTCATATAACTTCGCTAGTCGTGATGCTCGGCAACGGTTCGCTTCGTGATTTAGACACCAATCAGTTGCTCCGGTCTTTGTCCAACCTCAACCCTCTACGGATTGCCGTTCTTGCGCCACCTTCGCGCATAGGAGCCATGCTGAGCACCAAGATCCCAGAGGAGCATAGCTGGGCTTTTCAAATTGCTCATCAATTGTGGCAATGGGAGCGAACTACGCCCCATGGATCCTCAATCTCCACGACTAGCCCATTGTCCACCTCGCTGGACATCACGAATTATTCCTCTCTCAGGTTCAATGAAGGCTCCTCCCTCAGAGCATATGCACACTACGAGTACTTTCTCTTCGAGGTTCCATCCGTACTCGGTAGATGGGGCACGATAGCCAGAATGGGTGCGGAGGAGGAGAAAATCGCCATTTCACGCGAGCTGCAGCATTTGACTTCATTCAGCTACACCGCCATATTTCCCTTTTATAATCATGTTAAGCTGGTTCTGGATGCCCTCGATCTGATGCCAAATCTGAAGTCACTCACTGTACAACTAGCTCCATGCTCGGATGACACGGCCATTGACTTAACAAACCGAGGTCCCATCGATCCTAATGACCCGTGGATGGAGCTGGCCACGGCATATGATATAATCGCTCATTCGATCGTTGAGCTAGGGCGTAGCGCTTCTCTTGTCCATTTCCGCACCCTTGATTACCAGAATGATGCCCTTCGTGTCGAGCTCTATCAAGCAATGGGTATCACCTTCCAGGACACAGAGTGGGTGCCAAATGGTCGTGGGGAATGGAACAAGATGGCGTCGAATGGGGAAGTGAACAAACCAGTCCACTGGTAATGGCGCATGGAACCCTAAAGCCTATCCAATTGTGACATGAGTTTCAGCTGCCAATTATAGAACTTCAAGTATACAGCTCTCACAGGTCACTTGTCCTGCCATTATATCAATACCTTCCGCCTTATCCTTGGCAGCTAAACTCATCACGCATTTTACCCCTTCTATTGTTTCTTTCTTGGCCATGCCGGCTATGGTCCTTGTCCTATCCTTCTCTAGACTCATCTATGCCTCTGGTAGCATCTTGTCGCTGCATTGTCTCCATCGCCATTTGAAATCGCTCGGCACAATGGTAAATGCTTCCGTCCTAGTATTGGTGCCTTAAACTCCAGGCTTCCTCACGTGCGGCAACAAATCTGGGCTCCATCATCGGTTCCTTGTCGGCATCGACCAAGTCACAATCTATATCCTCCATTTATCTCTTGGTGCTACTATTGACCTCGAGTAGCGTGGACTATACGTTGTAAAGCATCTGACATTCTCGCGACCAATTATCTACTCAGCAGTACCACTTTTTGTCCAAGATGCAATAGACGCGAGTAGACGATATCGTTCACTTGAGACAGCCATGGATTCTTTCGATAAGACATACGCTGCTGATCCCGTTTCCCCTATCCTAGCACATACCTTGCTTTCATCCGATAGAGTAATAAACAGCAGCCAGGGACCTGAGGATGATATAGATTCGAGTCATTCGACACACACGGCAGAGTCCTGGAGCCTTGAGGCAGATCTCAATGCTGGCCTGCATGCATCCCCGAATTGTATATTCCGCGCTGGCGCTGTCATCGGGTTCTCGCGCCTCCGGACCAAGAGCAACGATGATGCTGATGATGAGTATATAGGCCAGGTAAGATGAACCAGATACCGATGCGCTGTGCTTCCCTCTTGATCATGCATGTACAGCCACTTCCGCATGGTAATACTGCATCGCTTCCCAAGACCGTCTAAAGCGTCAGCTAGCGGCCCTCGCAATCAATGATCTCTTCTGGCTTCTTTCAGACAGTCTCTATTCTCAAGCTCATAGACAGACTGACCATTTCAGTTACCCCGAACCCTTCTGACCAACCACCTGGTCCACCAAGCCAAGCAACTCAACAACCCCAATCCAACCACAGTCTTCATCGTCCACCCAGCGACATTCAACGCCTTCTCTCCCAGAAGACTCCTCACTTCACTCCTCAACAACAATAGCAACAGCAGCAGCAGCAGCAGCAGCAGCAGCACCGCTACAGCCGACCCCACACCTATCCCACGAAAGGAATCACTAACCCGTGACGAGGCTCTCGCCTGCCTTGACCGCGTCCAAATCTTCCCCGTCTTCGACCTCAATGCCGCACTACAAGCCATCCACGAGATCACCGCATCTATAACAGACACCCACCACGGATCCCTCGCACAGTCTCAACCCCTAATCATTCTCGTCGCCGGCCTCGACACCCTCGCTGAGGGTGTCGTGCGAACGTCCAACGCCGTGCGAGGCGCAGCCGTCCTGACGACTGCGCTGCGTACATTAACGCAATTGACCCGGACGAACCCCGCATTGGTCTCGGTGCTGCTGGTGAACACGAGTGGGCTGGGGACGGCAAGCGCCAAGGCTAGTTATGCGAGTGGTCCAGCAGCCCCGAGACCCCATGGCGAGGTCAACGGGCAGGGACAGAAAGAGGAGGGTGGAGTTCGTTCTGCCTTCGCTGAGAACGGGACGAGTCTGTTTTCGAGCTTGTTAATGAGGACGCTGGATCAGGCGGTAGACACGCATCTTCTGGTGTCGACTGTGGCTAAGGTAGGGGTGGTAGTGGAGGTTGTCAAGGATCGGTTGAGGGAGGGGCTTGGGAAGTGGTGTGTTTGGAGGAGTTGAGATCCGATGTGAACTACCCAAATCCATAGAGAGCCTACGAGACACCCTATGATTACGACAAGGAGAATGGATACTACTAGGCCTGGCGGAAAAAAAAAAAAAAAAAAACAGACATAGATGCAAATGGTCTATCATCATTCATGGAAATGGTGTCAAAACTATTAGCGGATATAGCAGCGGTACACTCCTAGAACCCCGGAACCCTCTGCTATGCATGTAATATGTCCCAGTGGTATTGTGGAATTTCCACAGTCACAAAAACAGCAAGCCATGTAGAACCAACTCCGGTTCGCTTTCCTGCTTTTATTTTTCCGAGAAGAAAGATAAGGGTATCAATCAAGCGCCGTGAATGTGGCAGCTTTGAGGGGGAATAAAAGGTGAAGACAAAAGTCTCATGGAGAGTCAAGTTTTGTGAGGAAGATAGAAAGAAAATGAATTAAGGGGAAGTGGACGGCGAGCGAATCATGAGGGGAGCACTTCCTCAGTTGTTGCTGATCTGAGCGTTGTCTTCCTCCGCCCATAGCCTCAGCACGGCTCTTTCCACCACGTTTTGGGCCTCCTTTTCGCATTTGCTGAGATCCTGAGCCAGGGTACTCTCTTCAAAAAGACCATCTTGCTGTTGCACTTTGACCCACTGCTTATGCCTCTCGCAGCGTTTCTTGATGCAGACGCCGCGTGACAGAGTTTCGAGATCATCACCGGAGGTTTCCGCATCGCCCATGGCTGTGTCGCCATCCGCATCGATGGACTCCGGGTAGCTCAACGCCATTGACTCGGGCGTGCCATCCTGAAGTGCTTTTGCTCCAGGGTCTGACAGCCGCCACTCATCGAACTCCTCGTCTGACCAAGCCAGTCGGTAGTCAAAGCCGCAGATATCCTTCCATCCGCCCTTTGGCTCCTTGTGCTTGAGTTTCTCCAATATGCTTTTGGCCCGCTGCCGCACCAACGTCACAAAGGTGCTCCGAGCCTTCAGCATTTCTCGTCGATGAAGGAGGTCATCGCGCTGTTTGCGCAGCTTCGCGATCATAGAGGCCTCGTCGGGTGCATAAGTGAGCCAATCGACATCATAGTCGAGGCCCAATTTCTTGTTTTCTTCTTTGTTCACTTTGGAGGAACTCTTCTCCGGTGCAGGGATCGAGATGATGCTCTCGCCCAGTTTGCGGAATTCTTCCGCTGAGCTGACGCCCATGACTACTGCCTTGAGATCTCCAGTGGTAAGAACACCACCTTTGCTTCCGAGATCTTCCGGAAACTTGGTCTCGAGAAAATCAGGTCCGCTGCTTGTGTCAGCGCCACTCCCTTCTTGAGAGGACACACTGTCCGGGAACGGGCTATTTGCTGACGATCCCTGCCCACCCAAGGCCGTCCGAATGCCATTCTTCCGAACGCCAGGTCCGGCGCTCACAAGTAGGAGTTTGGTCCTTTGCAGCATAAATTCTCGACCATGCTCGTCTGAGCAGTATTTGCTGGGCTTGTCTTGATTGACACGCGCAGGCTTTCTGCACTCCTTCAACCGACACATCGGTTTCCAGGTCGTCCATCCTTTGCCCTGCTCCTTACAGTTCGGGCCTAGACATCGTTAGTCTGAGTTTCATGGTGTGTCCATTTCTCAGAAGCCAATAGACGCAAAATGAACGGCACACAGGCCGATTAGTCAGATGCAACTCACATATATACTTGTCGATCAGGTCAGCGTCTCGTGGGTCGATATTGACACATTTGCCATGAAACCAATCTTCACAACCGCCGTCGCACGCAATCATCCAGGTGTGATTGTCTGGTTTTCGACATATACAAAATACCTCGTCGTTGTCTTCTGAGTCGTCATCTTCTTCGTCCTCCTCGGCCTCCTCCATCTCCTCTACATCGTCCACGACAGTGCTTTTGGCATTTCTCTTTCTGGCTTCGGGCGCCGGTGAGCCCGCCAGTGAAGCGGAACCACGTTTGATCTTGCCAGGAGCTTTGCTCGTTCGTGAGGAAGGGGTGTTCGATCGTCGGCTGGTGACACTCTCATTGTCCAGATCAATTAATTTCCTCTTCTTGGCCGCGGGTTTTCTGGCTGTTCCCTTCTTAGTCGACCCGATGCCTGCCTTCTTAGTCGCTGCACTACGCTTTGTGGACACTGCCGGAGAAGATCGATCGGAAGACGACGCCCGCGAGGCTCCTCGGTTCTTAAGGCTAGCAATTTTCTTTGGCGTAGGATGTTCTTCAGGTAGTCCGGGACCATCGAGCTGGGGGAGCCCTGATTTGTGTTCTGGCTCGTGATCAAAAGGAACTCCATTCAACTCCAAATTCGATGGTTCGGTCTTCACTTGTGGTATAGGTGTATTGTGCTTCGTCGCAACGGCAGACTCCCCAGCAATGCTGGGCAGACCTTCGTAGATATCGGACCATGCTGCGGGCACGTTTGCTGCACCCTCGCTTTCGTCTGCAGACGCGATCTCGGGTACCCGGAAACCTCGATGTATCTCGTCCGCCCGCTCAAATCCAAAATACCCGCTTTGTCGCCATCCAGTTATCCCAACGACCTGATTATCGTTCACAATTACATTCGCCGGAATCAATCCGTTGTGAACTAGGACAAGTCTTTCGCCTTTCCTCTTATCGCGGAAAAGAATATCCTTCTCGGTCTGCTGAACGTCGGGCGGAAGCTGTGAATTGAGGCCGCTGCAAACATATGAGGGTCGTTCAGGAGGCGCGTCGATATCTCCTAGGCGCTGGGATATGCGGCGGCACTGTTGCTTGAAGCTTTCAATTTGGTCAGCAGTCAGATACTTCCAGGCCACCTCCAAGGAGACACCAGGAAGTCTCGACTCCACGGTAACATTCTTGTTTTCAATGGTGCCACAAAAGTATATCACCGGAACAGCAACGTTCACTTCTCGAAGAGTATCCTCGGCTTTTCTTGCTGCGCTGAGCTCATTCGCATTGAGGCACGAGTACATCTCTGCGGCGGCGGCGGCTTCAGGTTCGCGGTCGACTCTGATGATGACGCTGCCAGCAGCGAAAACCTCTCGCGTGCCTGGGACATTCAATGAATTTTGTGGCGTGCAAAACTCCTTGACGACGCCCTCCCAGTAGGTCTTGACTTCCGGGTCCGATTGGCACCAGTATTCATGGCGAGGCTTGAAATCAGTATCCGAAGATGCATAGCGACCGTAATGCACGCTTCGCGCGAGGAAGAAGTCGTCAGGAGGAACGAGCTCAGGATTGGTTTCGTACGGGTTTGTTGATTGATTGTCGCCCACGGAACCATTCGCCTGGCTCGACACAGCAGGCGGTTGCTGGTCTTCAGCCATTCCAAGGCACCTGCTAGGGGCTTGGGCTAATCCCAAAACACCTTACCACCGGTAAGCCGTACAGGTTTTCCTCGGCAGAGCTCGGGGAAGTTTCAGACGTGGTGTCTTGGAAACAGGCTAGGGATTTACCCAGGGAGGGGGAAAAGAGTTCCTGAGAACCGGATGAATTAGAAAGTGGAGACCGTTCTTGTGAACCGCTTGACCATATTGTTGTCCCTAACTTCCGACAGGCTATGATAAGTTTTGAGAGAGGATGCGACGTGAAATCTCAGGAGAGGAAAGTGTGCTGCGTGGCCTGTCACTTCCTTGTCAGGTTGGAGGACGGGAATGGCGGCGGCGTTCGGGGAAAGATGCGAAAAGGTGATAAGAGACACGACGCGATATGGAGACTCCAAAGACACATAGAGAGCGCAGTAAAACCTAAAAAAGTATTCCGCAAGGTATTAAATGTCTTTTGAAGAAATCATGAAGGTTCTGGAGAGTGGCACACGGTGGGAGGTCCAGAGCTCTGCGGGCTGCGCGGTCGGCGACGCGGAACAAATTATGGGATCAGATTTGACTAACGGGTCATTGCCTCGGACTTAGTCCCAAGGCGGTGAATATTAAAGCCGTTGGACTGTGGCCTCAGGCAAGATACCCCCTCCAACCTTAACCTTAAGGCGGCACTCAAGTTTAACTCGAGCCTCGCATGTGTTGCGGCTGCAGTCCTGCAGTTGCAGAACTTCTTCAACCTCTCCATCCCGTACATCCCTCAACGTCTGAGCATCTTTCGATGAAACACTCGTGTCTTCTCAGCCGCAAAAACGCTACCTGCGCTAGCAATGGCCGTGCAGCCCTTGCGCTCCTCCGCACTCGAGGTTGTAATACGGGATTAATTTTGATATAAATGCATTCATCCCCCTCCACTATCTAATCTAGAGGGCTGATGCTTACGGTTCGCATTGTGATCGTATGGCTCATCATGTAAAAGAACCCCTCATCTTCTAGACTGTCTTCCTGGCCCGAAACAACGTCCTGGGGTCGGCCGTTCACTCGTGTCTGCCTGAACATAAGCCGAACGGACCAGTGGGGATTATTCCGAATCTGTTGAACCGATCCCAAGGATTTTCCCACTGAGCAGATTAGATGGTTCAAGATCGACCAGTGGATCTGCAGTCAGCACAAGGTTGATCTCGATTTCATCAGATAATGCGGTGCACCTCTCCATCTGCCTCTCCCTCAAGGAATTCTACGGCCTAGTCTCGTTCCTCCTTCTCTCAGTCCTCAGCCCACACTTCATACATTCAGGTGGTGCCACCGCGAGTTCCTCTCTTCCCCTGCCGCACTTCCGTTCCTTGACGGAGGCGATCCTGCAAATTTATTTTTGGATTTTAGCTTTCGGTAACGATTTGGCCCCAGTTGCGACTCGATCCCCCGAAACCCAGTCCCTTGCACCCTGAACCCGTGCTGCTGTGACTACAAAGCCTTTCTCTACCGGAAGTTACTGGTCTGGATGCATTATCCGCCCGTATCCTAGGTTGTCTTAGGTTGCCACACCGCTGATCTTAATTGCATGGACTCCTCGTACTGGTATGAACGGTTGAGATTGAAGTGGATTCCCAGATACCGTGGATACCCTCTTTTACGGTGTCGCAGTGGCCCAGCCGACAAGCTTCCAGAACCTCATTGCGGCCATCTTTCGCGCTCGAATCGTGGACATCTTGGGCTAGCGTACTGCCACGGTTTATATGACATGATCAAACCGTCGCGCTAGTCCAGACTTCCCTCGTCGCTCAACAAGGAGGCACTACGGAGGCCACGACGGCACGGACTCCGAAACGAGTCATTATTCACGAAAACCTCATTGTGGTGTCCCTACCACCCCCCAACACGTATCCAATATCTGTCCGGAAGTCGCGGTTTGATATCATGTCTGTATCGGGTAAACCAAGCACCAGCGCGCCCACAACAGGCTGTTCCCAAGTGCGGTGGCAGTTCATCAACGCTTCGGGTAACAGCCGAAATAACCTCACTCGAGTCAAACGACATGTCATGCAAGAATATATGCGACAAAAGCGCCAGGCTGCTGGTCAGTCTGACATTGACATTGATGATGCTATAGCAGAAGGCGGCCGCAAACCAACGAAGTCACGTCGCGAACCCAAGGATAGGAATCATCACCATGACCATGCCGACCGAAGCACAAAGATTGAGGTCAACGAAGATGGTGGGGATACTGTGGCTGAAGCCGTATATTACAATGAGACTAAACCGGTCTCAAACTACTCAGCCCACGATCCTACCATGATCGAAGTCGTAGAGAGCTTCAGTACTGATGTCGCCGCTTACCCACACTTCGAAACATTTGTCTGTTTACCGATACGGAATAGCCAAATGACCTGCCACAGCAGCTACTCGTCAGGTTCCCATATGTGGTACTCTACGTCGCAAAGTGGTAGCTCAGATCTGGAGAGCTTGACACCACGGTCCTCTGCCTCAATATCTCCATACGAGATAGTACTGTCTCCAAAAACAATACTCAGCGCTGCACGCACTGACCCCTTCAACACTTTACCGCTGGAATTGGACATCGACGGGCAGCACCTATTCGATTTCTATGTCAACGAAATGCCCGCCTGCTCCTACGGGAACCACTTTCGGTCCACAAAAGCGCACAATTGGTATACAGCGGTCTTCGTTGCTGAAGGAATGAAAGGGCCGGTAGCATTCCAAAACACCGTCCTTGTTCACGCAGCCAACACCTGGACCTGGGTTCGCAACCAGGAGGTGGATGAACGGGGTCTAATGCATCGCGATCGTGCCATTTCCATGCTTCGTCAACGTCGTGAGAGATACCCGCACGATTTCTCCGATGAAGTAATCACAGCTTGTCTCAGCGCTGCGGGACTAGAAGATTTTGATCCTCGTCCAGGGCGGAAGCCAATCAGTTGGCTTCACATGCGAGCTGCAAGAGAGATGGTCAGGGCTCGGGGCGGGCCTGCTGCATTCCATAACACCCGATTGGGAATGTTGATCAACTGGCAAGATTACATTCTATCAGGTTATGAGACCGACGGTCCGAGCTTCTTCTTCGAAGCCAATCCACCGATGAAACAGCCAAGCGAAAGACGTCGCTCCGAGCTGCGATCAGCTACAATGCCGCAGCCCGGAATGACTTCATTCCCGGTTACCGTCGAGCTAAGTCTTACCTGGCCTCGGCCATTACTCCCGCACGAAGAGCTTCAAAATCAGTGCGACACCTTCATAAACTTTCTCCAACGGTGTCAACAACTTTCAGATTACCAAGCGAGTACCTCTGACGTCAACTCGCGACCATTGCGCCATACTGCGTTTCAGGACGGCTCGCTACTACATCAGATCCTTGCGGCACCTCCAGGAGCGCGTTTCACTGCATCGGGCAATCGGAAACAATTCGTCGCGCGCCTTGTTGCTCTGCTCATGCTCAACGCAGCCCTGTGGGACTACCGCAATTCCGTGCCACACAGCGAGATCTTCCTTCAGACGCTACAGCAAGCAGTCTTGAACAGCGAAGTGAACATGAGTGGTTCCGTCGAGGCACTATTGCAGATCTTGCTTGAGTGCAATGACGGCTTGGTCAATACGCCCAGCGACAGCTTCAGCCAAGTGCCAGATTTCTCTCAATATTCCTCGGCCGCACGGACCCCATACGATCGGCCATGGTTCGCTGGCCGCATGCTCAAGGTCGCCAAGCGTCTCAGTTATGAGTCTTGGATGCACGTCAACTCCACTCTGTTCTCTTGCCTGACCATGCAGCCTGGTATGCCTAGTGTTGCTCTCTGGGAAGAGAGTCTTCGGGACGAGATTCTCCATGCGCCGCTCACGAGGTATGTTATGCCTTCTTTGGAAGAGCCATAACATGAATCACGATTATGTATCCACATCTGTCTCAGATCACGGCCCCCTGTTCAGACCTCACTTTCGCCAGCGCTGTTTCTTGAAAATTTTCCTGCGCTTCGCGCTGTCAAGCAGACGCCGTTCTCTTATTCGTCCGCAGCATTATATACTCTCCGATCAACTTCTCTTCCTGACATATATGCTTATATATGGATCCCTTTTTTTTCAAACACGTGTTATACCCCAGCTTGTGCCGATGTACTCTTCAACCATAGATCTCTTTCGCTTTCTTGCCTGTCGTTTGGTACTGTCATAGTAACTCATCCTCTAGCACAGTATCACTTTATGAGGTGACCATACATCAATCAATATCATTGTGTTCAATGAACCCCACGTGTGAGGGGGGAAGTTTCCGTATTATTCATGCAAGGGACATGTAAGTCTCTATCCTCAACTCTATATCATGCACCGCTAATCTAAGACAGGTAGCAGAATCTAAGGCAGCAGCTCTTGTGCACACACAAAAAGGAATCACACTTGTCCCCGTCTTCAAAGCATAACCTGAGATCGCCTGCGAAGGGACGGCTCCGCACTCGCGGCGGTGGCGATCACAGCCACTCCCCCTTTACTCAGATCCTGGAGCTCCACCCCCTGCTGTTCCCGTTCATCTTCCGAGTGTCCGTCTCCGTGACCATCGAACACATGCTCCGCCTCCTCGAGCGACCGGCCCGCAGTCTCCGGGTAGGCGAACCAGACCAGCACGGCGGCAGCCCAGTTGAACGCGGCGAAGCAGTAGAAGTAGTTGAAGCCCATGCGCGAGCGCGCGATGGGGGTGCACTGGGCGAAGATGAGGTTCAAGCTCCAGTTGGTGGCGGTGGCGATGGAGGCGCCGCGGGCGCGGATGGCGGTGGGAAAGATCTCCGACTGGTAGAGCCAGGAGATGAGGCCGAGGCTGGTGAAGAAGATGGAGAAGACGAAGAACAGGGCGATGGCGGCGCGCACCGCGGTCGCCGGCGACTGGCCGGCGGAGGAGAAATTGTGGTAAGCTTGGCCCAAGGCGGCTTCGATGCACATGGTGGCGCCCATTCCCACGAGGGAGGGGAGGAGGAGGGTGCGGCGCGGCACGCGGTCGATGAAGAGGATGATGAAAACGGTGTTCCAGAACTGGGCCAGCGCGCCCCAGATACCCTGGATCATCAGGGAGGTACTCTCCGACAGGCCCAGGGAGCGGTAGAGGCTCGGGTTGTAGGTGGAGATTATGTTGGTGCCGGAGCATTGCGTAAATGCCTGCATGCCACAGGCGAGGAGGATGCGACGGCGCCAGGTCGCTGAGGTGAAGAGGAGGGCGCGCCAGGTGCGCGGGGCGGCGCGTCGCTCTTCGGCGATGCTGGCGAGGATCTGGATGTATTCGCTGTCGATGAGGGCGGTGTTGGCCGTGTGAAGGCGGGTGAGCGTGGCGCGGCCTTCGTCGGTGCGGCCCTGTTCGATGAGCCAGCGAGGGGATTCGGGGAGGAACCAAATTCCGCAGCTAAGAACTATCGCGGGTAGAGCTTGGAAGGCGAGAGGGAAACTCCAGGCGAAGTTCCCCGTGCGGAGGGAGCAGCCGTATCCTACCCATTGCTGGTGGAGATGGGTCACTATCTAGATAGTCTTTCACGTGCGTTTTATGAAGATAGAGCGACTTACTGCAACCACTGCCCCCAATCCTATCATCCATTGCTGGAGGGATCCTAGGAAGCTTCGGATCCGTGGAGGTGACAGTTCGCTCTAGTTTAATTCCGCGTTCATGAATTAGTGGACTGAGTTTGGAATTGGGGAAGATAGTACAAAATCCAGGTATAGGAGTTAACTCACACAGTATACGGGGATGATGGATGACATCAGTCCCACTGACAGGCCGGCAGTTAAGCGGCCAGCGATGAGCATGGCCACACTGACCGCACCAGCCTGCAAGGCGGTCCCAAGAGTCGCAAGAAGACCGCCGACAAACAGCACGGGTTTTCTTCCCCACGGGTCGGAGAGGTATGAGACAAGCAAAGAGCCTATGATAGCGCCGCCTGAGGACAGGGGAGGGGAGGAGGATTCAGTGTCACTCAGTTCAATTAGTGCGGGTGGGCCCGAATCAGCAAATGCAGGGAACCAGATGCACACACCATTATACGAGGCGACGATCCCGCCCGTGGCCGCATCGGAGGGACGGTGGAATCGGTCTTTGAACACCTCCTGGTCAATAACAGTGGAGATGACCCCAGAATCATAGCCAAATAAAAAGGACCCTAGGGTTGCAAACAGACAACATGTCGTGACAAGCAGATAGGATGACATGGTATAGAGTTGACTGTTTTTTGTTATGAAGCGGTTGCACAGTTGAAAGGGAAGATCCTGTTTGCTTGACTTCCGAATTTGTTTCCGATAACTAGATCCATAAATCGGTGAACGACATTGTTACGACGTGATATAAGCTCTTGTGGAGGGGGCTTGAAAGGAGTGTTGCAAGTGAGCGCTGAGCTGAGACTGAATAATGGATTGGATAGGATGTGTAGAACGATAGTACTTAACTGGTCGTTCATGGAATGCAGACGAACTCCAGTTCACTACACAGTAAGCGGTTGATTGGTCGATGGGTCAATCAGATAGATGAAAAGCAGGTTGCTGAGGTGCATTTCCAGGGTTATCCTGTAGCAGTAATAATCATAATAAATTAATAATAACCATCATAAAATGATTATTTAATTCTGGACAGGGAAAGGAAATGGCGGGAAGAGAAGCTTGGCGGGAGCCCAAGGCGATTATTAGAAACCTGAGGCCTCCACTTTCCTTCATGCGGACTTTTCATCCCGCTTTTCGCCCGCTTTTCGCCCTCTCGGCCTTACTGAAGGGGCGCGGCCGAGGCTGACTGATGGAAGGGTCTACTCCGTAAGTTAAGTTAACATTTGTTACTTAACTACTGCGTAATATTAAGAATCTTCGGCCAAGACGCCGAGGATGAAGGATTTTGACTAAACATGGCCTGGTTCCAAGGCATAATAACATAGGTAAATAACTGAATGACTGAGAGGAGTTCAGGACGCCAGAGGCTAGATGAAGTTATAGTCACTAGTTAAGTTAGTCGTATTACGGGTTATGCTCGCCGGTTTCCTTATGCTGATCTCCCTCGTCACATTTTATAGTACGTAGTATGCAGCCGTGCGTAGTTAGTATGAGAATTTCGACAAATGCCCGTCAGTTCGCCGAAGCCAGCCCTACCCCATGAGCCATTTTTCCCACCCTCAGAACTCTCTCACGCTCGTTCCCTGGTTGCATGTGGTTGGCTCCTTAAACCTCCTTTCAGTTTCTCTCCTTCGGGCTTTCCAAACCCTCGCATTTCTCCCCTTCTCATCTCATTCCCTCGCTTTGTGTGCGCAGAGGGTTTCACCGTCGCATTCGTGATATTCGGGCCAGACAACCAGTAGAACACCTCGACAGGCATCGCTCGACTCCGTCAAGAACCATCTTGTTTCCCTCCGAGAGACCAATGTAAGTGCTCTTCTCGCATGAACCTCGTATTATCCGAATGCTTGATTCTTTTGGTGTTCGACCTTTTCTTTCTCGGAGATAGTCTCCAATTTCCCGAGGGTCAATCGGCCTATACTCCAACCACTCTTCATCCAGGATCCAGGCAGACAAAAATGAAGCAGTGGTCATAGTTGAGAGAAGGGAAACGATGACCCTCATGGGATCGGAGGTCCGAAGCATAGACCAATGATCTGGACAAGTTGAAATCGGGATTTTTTCTCTTTCTTGAGTCAACGCACAATTCTGACTAATAAAGCCTCGAGTCTCTCTCCGCCGGTGCCCCAGACAGACAGACGGACAGAGACAAGACAGACAGAACAACCTAAGACGATCACTTCTTCCTCTTTGCTCATGCTCATTCCTACTCCTCCTCCTCCTCATCCTTCATACTACTACCATACTTAGACAAGACTCTCCTTTTCTTACCTTCTTATTTCCTTGGCTACTCATCTGTAACTGGCCCATTCTATCCCTTCAGTGACGTGTCGATCCTTCTTTCGCTCTAATCGGCGAACGTTCTCGAGCTCTCGGTCCCTCATTCTCACTCCCTCCCCTCCCTTCTCTCCGACTTCGTGGTGCCTTCCATGACCCTGTGAGACGCCAATTCCACACCCTCGTGGACGTGCGATCATTCATCGGCTCGCCACGCGGGTCGCCGTCCCTTGCTGATCGGAACAGTCTCTTGATCCTTAATCCTTCCGATCGGATCCCCGACTTTCTCATATCCCCTTGCATAGCTCTGCGCCGACCGCCGTGAGATCTTCTTTTGCTCCCCACGCCACCTGTCTGCCTCCCCTCATGGCATCCCCTTCCGGCCCGTTAATTGCCGACTCTGCGAATGAGGACGACCCCTCTGCTGTCTCCGATCCGTTTCTCACTTCCCATCATGATGATGTCGACCCCGCAGCCTCGGGAATTCATGATGACGACGATCTGCCCATGAGGGACGATGGGCTCAAGCCCGTCAAGGAACCGCTGCCCATGCAAAAGCGCCGCCGGGTAACGCGCGCTTGTGATGAATGTCGTCGCAAGAAAATCAAGTGCGACGGCAAGCAGCCGTGCACGCACTGCACGGTCTACAGCTACGGTAAGTTCTCCATACTCCCCGTCAGACCTCGCCACCCTCAGCTCTCTCCGGCCGTGTTCGCTCATCCGCCTCGGTCGCCCGCAGAGTGTACTTATGATCAACCCTCCAATCGTCGTCGCAATCCCGCCCCGCAATATGTCGAAGCTTTAGAAAATCGCCTGCACAAGGCCGAGGCCCTGCTGCGTGTCGTGCTTCCGGATTTGAATTTGGACGATCCACAATTCGACGTGCATGCTACTGAGCAGATGCTGGCCGCCATCAAGCGCGAAAAACCTCCCCTTCCTCCTCTGCAGCAGGAGCAGCAGCAGCAGCAGCAGCAACCGGCTGCGACCCCATCTGCATCCGCGGCAGCGACTAATGGATCCCAGCCCTCGGCTCCTGCCTCTACTGACGATACGGCCGCCGATGGGGCTGCGGGGGACGAATCGCTGCTCGAATCAATGGTTGATAATTCGGGTTACCTCGATCTGGATGACCAGGGGCACTGGGATTACCATGGACATAGTTCTGGAATGACTTTCATTCGGCGACTGCGGAAGCAACTCGGAGCTTCAGACATGCCGCTGCCAACCCTCCGGTCGCGACCGGTCGCGCAGACGCTCTTCGACAGCCCCAAATCTGTGTCCGAATCACCACAGGATGCGTCCCTACCACCCACGCACGATCTTCCCTCCCGAGAAATTGCCCGGCGACTCTGTCACAATGCTTTGGATGATGGCTGCGCACTGATGCGTTTCGTGCATGAGCCTACATTTTACGCTCTATTCGGTCGAATTTATGATACACCCTTGGATCAGTTCACGAACGAGGAGAATTCCTTCCTGCCCTTGCTGTACATCGTGATGGCCGTGGGATGTCTGTTTTCCGATGACGGTTCCAGTACTTTGGATATCTCAGGCTACGAAGGTGCCATTGGGCAAGGGTAAGTTCTCTCGCGGCTTTTGATTTTTAAATGAGTGTCTAGTTAACGTGCATCCGCAGGTTTCAATACTTTAAAGCAGGGCGCCAACTCCTAGAAATCACTGACTGTCGTGACTTGACCTCTCTCCAGGCCATCTGCTTCATGATCTTGTTCCTGCAGTCGTCCGCCAAACTTAGCACGTGTTACTCTTACATAGGCATCGCACAACGGGCCGCGCTGCGGCTGGGTTTGCACCGCTCCGTGACAATTCATTTCTCGCCCCTTGAGCAGGAGATGCGCAAACGCATCTTCTGGACGATTCGAAGAATGGACGTCTACGTTAGCACGCTACTCGGACTACCGCTTATGCTGAATGACGATGACATTGATCAGGTCTACCCGGAAGCAGTCGATTCGGAATTTATTACCAAGACTGGCATTCTACCGATGCCATCGGACCATACTCCTTTGATGGCTGGAGCGATCGCGCATACTCGATTGACCAACATTACCCTCAAGGTTGTGCAATACATCTACCCTGTGAAAAAGGCGCAGCATCCCGTCGCATCAGATCAGCGCTATGTAGTCAGCCACTCAAAGATCCGGGAGATTGAAAGGGATCTTCAGGCCTGGATGGAAGAGCTTCCTGCGGCTTTGCGACCAGGCACTGAGGTCTCTCCACAGCTCGAACGGTAAGTCAAACCCCTCAAGAGCAAATGTGACCTCACTGACTCTCTCTTCAGCATCCGCCAACTGCTGCGCATTAGTTATGCCCACGTCCAGGTTATACTTTACCGACCCTTTCTCCACTATGTCTCCAGCGGCTCGCAAGCCCGTGGAGTGGATCGACGGTCCTACGCCTGCGCTGCGGCCTGTGTTAGTGTGTCACGCAACATCGTACATATCACGGCTGGCATGCATAAAAGAGGGCTTCTCAATGGCTCTTTTTGGTTCACCATGTATACTACCTACTTCGCTATTCTGTCATTATTGTTCTTCGTGCTCGAGAACCCGGACTCGCCGACCGCAAAGGACGGCGTTCTCAAAGACGCCATGGAAGGCAAGAACACATTGGCAGGACTAGCAAAGAAGAGTCTGGCGGCAGACCGCTGCTCGCAAAGTCTCAATGGTCTTTTCAAGAACCTTCCAGAGCTGCTCAAGAATCGGCAGAGTGCAAAGAAGCGGGCAAGCCTCAAGCGGCCCGCCCCTTCGTCCGGCCACCACCACCGCCCACCTCCCGCCAAGAGCGCCGCCAACGCCTCCAGTGCCGCTTCCGTGCCGTTGGACATGCCGCCGCCACAGCGCGCCAACACTTTCCCCACGCAGTTGCTCAACCGTTCGGCCAAGCAAGAGGCGAGCAATACCCCCAAGAGCTTTGATGATAGTGCTACAAACCGCAGCCCTGCCTCGAATGTGCACCCAGCTCACTCGTGGATTCCGTCCACACCCGAGATGCCGACGGATGCCGTATCGACGCCGCCGGATATTTTATCCAATAACGAGAGGACGCCCGCTTCGACTGGAGCATCTCCTGTGTCAATGTCTCTTGCCTTGGGCGATGTAACGCCTAATCAATTCGGAGCACATGCCTTCGCCAATCCTAGCCAGTTCCCAGATCTGATGCCGATCATGTTCCCGTCGGACGATCCCTTCGCCTATCCGACACAACCAATGTCGACGCTGGAGAACGACCACTTCGGCCGAGACCCAGCGGGCGCTACGACTGCCACCACTTCTTTCGCCCCTGGAATGGCCTCTACGGCCGACGGCAGCAGCGTCAGCACGATGGGAGTGCCGACTCCCTCATTGGACGCCTTCGGCAACTTCAATGTTTTCTCCAGCAGCAACCCTGGGGCCATAAACTCAACTAGTCTTTCGGGCCGCTTGTCCAATCAGCCACCGCAGCACATCAACCACTCACGGCTCCAATCGCCCGTCTCCCACAGCTCGACCCCCGTCAACGGCGCTGACGGCGTCAACAGCCCTGACCTCGTCTCCCTGCCGAACCAGAACTTCATCTGGCAAGGAGGCTACAATTATCAGCCACCCAACAACTTCCCCACGGAGCCGATGACGGCTACGGCCACGCCGACCGGCCTGGGTCAATTTGGACTGGGTGCGCCCGATAGCACGGCGCTGGGAGTCGGCTTAGACCTGGGTCTCCCGCTCGACGACATCTTCGGAAACGTTGATGCCTGTCGTCCGGGCGGCTTCAGCAATGAGGAATGGTTGCAATTTATGAATGCCGGCAACTGAGAACTGCATTCGTATTATACCCTCTCGCATGAGAAGAAAGAGCACTAATTGAATACCCATATGTTTATGTATGCCGTTTGGTCTGGTTTGAACAATGAAGATCATACATTTATGAAGGCATTGCTTGGGGTTTGTGGTTTTCTCCGGGTGGCGTTGGATTTTGCTTGGAATTTTGACATGAAGTTTTAGGTCCATAAAGGTTGATAATTGTGAATATGATTGATGATCGATACATATCTCACACGCGTTATATGGTATACATTCTAAACCTACCTGTATCTATGTATATATGCACTGAGAGACCGTACCTTTCTATCGTCACCACCTCGAGTATGATTAGCCAAAAGCGTAAATCCAACGAGAGGCTGGAAACGGGGACCGTTAACCCTTCCTCGATTGAGGCGGATGATACCAGCTCCAGATGTTCAAGCCAATCTTAGTCCCAGAGGTGACCGGGAGCGCGGCATGCCATGTTCCTGGGTGTCCCGACCCATCTGGTCGAAGATTCTCCCAGAAGATGGCGTTGCCTTTGATTGGTTTGAAGGTGATTCCTTGAGTAGTCGCGGCGGCTGCATCAGCAGGACACTCCAAGAAGCGACACCATTCGCGAAGAGCCGCGGCAGCCCGAGGCATCTTTAAGCGCGGGAAGTTTGTGCCCCCGCCCTCGCAGTCGTCCCCTAAGTATACCATGAATGTGCTGATACGATCTCCGCCACGGGCAGCGGACCCGACCCAGTCGTAGTGATGGACGTAATGGCCGGAGGTGTTGTAGCGCTGAGCCCACATGCGCTCAATGTAGAGGTGAGGCTTCCAGCCTTGGAAGGCTGCGGCGCGGGCCTCAAGGCATCGAACGGTGGTGTCGCGGGGAAGGAGGGCACGGTCGGAGAGACGTGTGGAAGGATCATGAGTGGCGGTTCCGCCATTGTAGATCGTTGAGCGTGTGTAGTTTGCATTACTTCGTCCATGTCAGTTCCTGAGTTTGTGGGTCCAATTGATGAGATTTGGGAAGAGTGATGAAGGTTTTTCCTTTCGGGGGTGGAAGGCGCCAGGGATTGTGCATGAAATATGGAATCGTTGAAGTGATGGGACGACTTCTGAAGCAATTTAGTACCTTATATCCACGAGGTGGTCTGATTCTTCCGCAGACAGGAAATCCTCAATGTATATCACCAATGGGTCTCTCTGTAAGAGGTGAACCCGGTAATTGTCCGGAGGACATGTCGCAATGACCCCATCCGGCAGACTGAGGATCTCCGGGTTGAGAGTGAGGTCCGAGTCGGCCTGTATCCCGTCGGGATCGAGGTCGAGGTCGAGATCGAGAAAATTCCCTGTGGAGGATGCAGGGAAGATTTGGCGGAGGAGCGGAGCGAGAACAAAGAAGTATACGGGAAGAAGATAGAATAGATACGAGAAGAGGGTGGAGAGGGAGAATTTGGGCATATTGATCAAAGCATCCGTTGTTGATTGAGTCTCTGTCGGCTCCCTATTGTTAGACGGAAGGTCCGGCAAGCGATGATTTGATCCTTGATCGGATAAAGTCTATGCATGCTGCATAGTACTTGTGCATATGCATAGGTGCATGAGTGACTCCGTACTTGGTGAGTTGTGCATCTGTGATTAGTCACAGTGTCGGGAATTCGTTCAGACGGCGCATATAAGCCGAGGAATTGTTATCTCCGAGGACGTGTCATTTGGTTCGGTCAACTGAATGATTGATAGTATGTTTATCCTGTTCCCACAGTGTAGTCAGCACATACAGGCCATGTCAGTCTTGAAGGTTTTCCCATAAACACTCCAGCATGCTGGTCTGTCACAAGCAATGGTTCATCCCATGTCCAAGACTGTCCCCGCACTGTCTGGGGTCCCCAAACACCATGGCGTCATGGGGTGATTTCGAGACAAAGGGATCTTCACCGCTGCTTTTGTCATGCTGTCCAGTGACTGCAGTCAAAACCAAACACAGGACCCAGAGAAAAAAGCAACGATGATTGCATGCGGAGACTCCGCGTTTTCAGTCTTCCAGAACCAGCGTCAGCGCGGAGAAGCGTTCTTGAGCCCGCGTGGAGTGTGGGAGAGAGTCCACCCCGCCGTCTAAAGGGACTTCCGGTCAGCTGACCCCTAAACTATTTACAGTTAGTGGATTAGCACTATAACAGATATGGACTAATGTAGCACTTTATGTAATTCGATGTGCTCGTGGCTGAATTAAGCCTCGTGTGCATTTCCCGTCTTGGCTTAGCTCGCTTTCTTTTGCTTTCGACATTCTTCTTTTCGAGCTTCTACCTATCCACACTTTCTCACTGTAGCTGCAATTTGTTCATCCTGGGCAAAGCAGACAGTGCAGGCAAACTTCCTTCGACCATGTACCGGAGTACACTACATCTCCCGGTCGGCTAACATTTGGCTATCGACCATTTGCATTACCATGTTCACCGGCGTTCGATCCACCGTCCACGGCTTAACAAAACTTTGATCAGGACCGCACTTCTGCCCGTCTGGGCTTGGTCGGCTCACTTCCGGAGAGGTCCCCATCGTGTGTAATGGGGTCAAGGCCTCCTCCCGCCATCCTGACTGGCCTACTTGTGACTACGAGTAATGGTGAGCGGTCAGACCCCGGCTAAGTCCTCTCAGGAAGTCGACTGGGGCATCAACATGTCGCTTAATGCTCATTGTGGACCGCACGGGGTTGCACCCATTCTCAACGCTGGGCTTCTGATTCGTGAATGAGCCGATGTGAAGCAAAGCCGGAGACAGCAATGCTGGTCCGCAGACAACCAATAGGATCGACACCGCGAGTCCTCAAGTCTGGTAGGAACAAAGCAAGCTCTTTTAAGGCCGAACTTTAGAGTTCGCCTGGAATGGCTTGCTCCACCGGCAAAGTCTTCACGATGACCAACTTTTGCCACAGGCTGTGCCCTGGAACGTGCAGGGCCGGTCAGCGATGACCGATTTCCCATGATGGTTATTTACTTTCGCAGCTGAGGTGCCCTGAACAGTCGGGTAAATGTGTTCAGTCAAGGGAGGCACCCACGATTATATACCTTCAACTGGCGCAGGGAAAATTCTAATCTCTGGCCCCCACACCTTAGATCTGCGGCTGAATGTTTACATCGCAAGAACTTCTCCGCGCCGGCTAAGCGAGACATGGTCAGTCTGGGGAAAACTCTCCCCCGACCCAGTTTCCCACATCACGAGGCGACCTTCTGTGGGAATCATGGCATAGTCTGCATGACAAGGACCAATTAGCTGCCTGGTTGACGTATCAAATTCGTGCTATTCACAGGAATCCCCATGTTGACTCTCCCCAGATGGGGTTTCGGTCACGACGTGGATTGTGGAGAGCGTTCAAAGGGGAGGAGAATCCACACGGTTCAGAGTTGATGCGTCGCTCGCTGTAAACGATTACTTTAGGGGCCCGGCCCGTCTCGACCAATTTTTAATTCTTCTCAACTTCCGCCCTCAGAACTTTCCCACACCCATATCTACTGCCATCTCCTCCCCTTCCTCGTCTTTGTTGGCAGGAAATCTTCTTTCTTTTCTCTCACTTTCTTCTTGACCTTTTTATCTCAGAGATACTTGTGACTTGTTCATAGGTCCTCGCGTCTCTGCTCTTCCTTCCCCCCTCTCTCTCTCCTCCCTCCCTCTCTTCCTCTCGCCCCCTCATAGCAATGGGTGGCATTCTTCACCTTGTCGAGGACCGGCCTACGCCGAAAGCTGTTTACAACTGGCGAATCTATGCGTTGGCTGCCATTGCATCATGCGGTTCTCAGATGATTGGGTACACCAGTGGTTTCATCGGCACAACCATCACCTTGGACTCATTCATAAGCGAGTTTGGCCTGGACCAGAAAACTAGCTCTGAGAGAGATCTCATCAGTGAAAACATCGTCTCTCTCTTCATCGCTGGTGCTTTCTTCGGGGCTCTCTTGACCTATGGTATCTCGTACTATGCGGGACGCAAATGGAGTTTGACCGTCGCTTCGGCTGTTTTTGTTCTCGGAGCGGGTCTGCAGTTAGGTGCTAATAGCTCAACCGGTCTCGGCATCCTCTATGCGGGTCGAGTGTTGGCCGGTCTCGGCACCGGTGTCGCCTCCAATATCGTCCCGATCTATCTGTCCGAGCTAGCCCCTCCCGCCATTCGAGGTCGTCTGGTCGGTTTGTATGAACTTGGCTGGCAAATTGGTGGTATGGTTGGCTTTTGGATCAATGTAAGTCATGTCGCGGTCCCATGCGATTTTGACGCTTTCCAGCATCTAACCCTTTGACTTAGTATGGTGTTGAGCAAACTATTCCCGCTAGCCACAAGCAGTGGCTAATCCCCTTTGCTATTCAACTCATTCCATCAGGGCTACTTTTCCTTGGCTCTTTGTGGATGAAGGAATCCCCTCGTTGGTTGTTTACCAAGGGTCGCCGCGAGCAGGCCATTGAGAACCTGTGCTGGGTCCGTCAATTGGAACCTACTGATATCTATATCACCGAGGAAGTCGCTGCTATGGATCAGAGTCTTGAGGAGCAGAAGGCCACCATTGGTGTCGGCTTTTGGAAGCCCTTCCAGGCTCTTGGTCAGGCTAAGAACCTGCAATACCGTCTGTTCTTGGGTTGTATGCTTTTCTTCTGGCAAAACGGATCCGGAATTAACGCCATCAACTACTACTCGCCCACTATCTTCGAAAGTCTCGGTGTTCAAGGCAACACCAAGGGTATCTTAAACGGTATCTTTGGTGTGGTCAAGGCTGTCATCACCATCGTCTGGTTGCTCTTCCTTGTTGATCAGCTTGGTCGTCGCAAGCTTCTGCTGATTGGTGCGATATGCGGCTCAATCTGCATGTGGATCATTGGCGCATACATTTGTGTGGTTGAGCCTACCAAGCACCCCAAGGATCACCTCGACGGCGGCGGTATTGCTGCCATCTTCTTTTTCTATCTCTGGACGGCTGTCTACACACCCACTTGGAATGGTACCCCATGGGTCATCAACTCGGTATGTTTTCTGTGCCTTCTTCTTGTCACACTTCGCACAAGTTACTGACTTCTCTCCACAGGAGTTCTTCCACCCCAACATCCGTCCCCTGTCGCAGGCCGCCACCACAGCCAGTAACTGGCTTTTCAACTTCCTGGTCTCCCGCTTCACGGAGCAGATGTTCGAGAAGATGGGATACGGCGTGTATTTCTTTTTCGCTGCACTTTCAGCCTTGGCATTCTTCTTCGCTTTCTTCCTCATTCCCGAGACCAGTGGTATTCCTCTGGAGGCGACTGATCAGCTGTTCGAGATCAAGCCGGTCTGGCGGGCCCACGCCGTCTTGCAGCAGCAGCTCCAGCAGGAGGAAGAGCGCTTCCGCGCGGAGATCAAGGACGGCATGTTCGAAAAGAACGAGCCCCAGGAGCATTGGGAGAACACCAAGGCAGTATGATGACGAAATTTGTTGATTAGCCTATTTGTTTTTTGTCTGTTTTGGTTATATCTAGACGGATTGTATATATGAATATGATAGAGCATAGACTTGGATACATATTTTGCTTTTTTCTGATGACTTTGAAATTTTGATGATGGTCCATTCCACTCGATCGAGGAACGTAAAATGAGGGTAGGAAAAAAAAAACTGGTGTCGGTTTCCCTTCGAGATGTGTTCGAAGTCTGAACTGAACTTTGTGATCCATGACTGCAAAATGCGGATGCCTTGAATTCTCCGCTGACTATACCACAGGAGAGCCCTGCCTGATGTTTTCCCCAATGCATGGCTCGGTTGGACTCACTCATGATTTCCGAGACAAAGAGAGAATGGTCACTAAAAGCCTAAAGGAGCAAGCACCGCCACCCCCCGGCCCGGGGGAGTGAAAAAAGGCCTAGCCCAGCCAGAGGTACGGAACGAACTAAACTGGGCTAAGCCTGAAGGTAGGTTCCTCTCCCTTTCCTGACGCGATCGGGTGGGCTTTCTCTCGGCTGTAGTCAGGAGCTGCAGGTGACTCGCATAATTCTTGATTTTCTGGTGGTGTCACTTTCCAAGACGGGGAGGAGGATTAAAAAGTCATTGGCGTTGGTCTACATTCTAAGAGGGGCAAAGCTTTTTTTTTTTTCTCTTGCGTCTCGCTTGGTTAAGTCAGGCCCGATAGTTCTCGATGTATGAAGGTCTGTTGATCTATTCGGGGATAATCGGTCGCATTACTCCGTATTCTACCACTACTTAGTTATTGTTCAAAGAGGACCCAGCGGCTCGGAGTGAATGAACATCCGACTCAATATTCCAGAGATTACCGGGTGGGAAAATGGAGGGGAACGACCCCAGCAGGAACCACCAATTCTTTCTTTTCCTGTACTACCACTCGTTGTAGCATCAGTCCAACCGGCGTATAGCTTGTGCGTAATACCTTGCTGTACGCAGATTCCGTACACTCTCCCCCCCCCCTGCACATACAGTGCAGTACGTGCTGTACTCATCAGAAAACCCTCTTCTCCCTCCCGAAGAAGGCCGGAGAGAGGGGGGAGGTCATCTGACTAATCGAGGGGAAGAAAAATGATTAAAAAAGGAAAAGAAAATCCCAAGCGCAGGACATGGTTCCAAGAAACCCAAGACTCCAAGAAGTCCCAAGAACTTCGCCGCCTCCTCCGGGCGGGAAAAGGAGTGCCAAGAGAGGCAGGGGAGAGGGATTACTTGGTATTTTGGTATGTGTGGCTACCCCAAACATCGGGGTCTGACTTATTGGTGGACGTTAATGGAATGGAGAAATTTTCTGTTGCCATGCAGGGAGTAAGTGAATGGTCGGTTGGAATCGTAATAAGTTACTCTCCCCTCATGGCTCCAAATGTCAGACTCACGAGAATAGGCTCCACTAGTCTGTCTCGGAAACGGAAGGAATCGACTCCTTCAACCCAGTACATGATTAAGCAGATAAAGGAACGGAGCCTGAGGACCCGAGGAGAAGAACAAGAACGGGAAGAATGCTGGACGAAGGCCAAGAAGGGGTAACTTGACCAGCTTGGCTTGTTTCTTATGGTAGTATGCAGGGAGGTGTCTGTCAGATTGTCAGACAATAATGTGATTAAGTTATGGCAATTTGCAGGTACATACTCCGTAGTCCATATGTCAATACGGGGGGGGCGAGGGGAAACGGTTATTCGAGGCTTCGTTCAAGCCCACCGAGACTAGTTTTTAACACTCCGGCCGGCACTAGTTGGAGACTAATCCTGGCTGCGGTGGTTTTTTCCGTGGGGGATCATCTTCCCCCGAAAGCGAAGAAAGATTGGCCACAAAGGATCGAGAGCAGAGGAAGGATGAACCTGGTAGGTAGGTATGATCTCAGCCTAGACATAGGAAGATGGAAGGTGTTGACATACAGTAGTAGAGTGCACTACGGTACATTGTACCGTGCAAAATGAGCAGACATAATTGGTAAGTGGAAAGGGACCAGACGATGGATGGATGGATGCCATGCCACGCCACGCAGCCCCGCACGGTGTGTCTTGGCCCGGACAATGCCCAGTCCTGGCTTGGGCTTTTCTTGTCTCTCTCCCTCCGCCCGGTTGAGTCTTCGCCTTCTCTAGGCAAGGTCTCTCTCGGCTCGGCCCCAAGACTTTCCTCCCCTGACTGTCTCTCTCTCTCTCTCTCCCTCTCTCTCTCCCTCTTTCTTCTGAATGCCCCCTCCCATCCCTCTCCCTCATACCCATCTCCCC